>NC_027754.1:8906434-8928758 GCF_000695525.1 Brassica oleracea var. oleracea
GACTTTCCTGCCTATGGGATGTTGTCTGGATGGACTACACATGGGAGATTAGCTTGTCCATTTTGTAATGGAATGACAGATGCGTTTCAACTAAATAATGGTAGGAAGATAAGTTGGTTCGATTGTCACCGTCGATTTCTTCCCATTGGCCATCTGTACCGAAGAAACAAGAATTTGTTTCGGCACAAAAGGGTTGTGAGAGACACTCCTCCTCCATATCTAACTGGAGAACAAATTGAAGCGCAAATCGACTACTACGGAGCTAATGAAATAGTTCGTTGTGGTGGTAATTGGCATGTCCCTCGTAATATGCCTGATTCTTACGGTGTTCATCACAGCTGGCACAAGAAGAGTATATTTTGAAAGTTGCCATATTGGAAGGATATTCTTCTGCGGCACAACCTCGATGTGATGCATATAAAGAAGAATTTCTTTGAGAACATCATGAATACAATATTGAATGTCCCAGGGAAGACAAAAGACAACATAAAATTGAGGTTGGACTTGCCGGATATTTGCTCAAGAAGTGAGTTACATATAAAAAGCAATGGACAAGTTCCCGTTCTGATATTCAGATTGTCTTCAGAAAAAAAGTCGGTGTTGTTCAACTGGGTGGCATCAGAAGTGAAGTTCCCCGATGGGTATGTTTCAAATCTCTCTAGATGTGTTGAAAATGGTCAAAAGTTCTCCGGGATGAAGAGTCATGATTGTCATGTGTTTATGCAACGACTACTTCCCTTTGCATTTGCAGAGCTACTTCCAACGAACGTACATGAAGCACTTGCAGGTAGTATATTATAACGAAGTAATTTTATAATGGTTTAGTTTGCAATAATATATGACTAATATAATGTGTTTAATTGTTTTTGGAATATACAAGGCATTAGAGCATTTTTCAGGGATCTGAGCACACACACTCTGAAAGAAGAAGTCGTGAAACAACTTCAACAAAACATTCCCATCTTATTGTGCAACTTGGAGAAGATATTTTTTCCGGGATTTTTTGACGTCATGGAGCATCTAGCTGTCCACCTCCCATATGAGGCATTGCTTCGTGGACCTGTACATTACGGATGGATGTATCAGTATGAGCGAGCCATGAAATATTTGAAGGGAAAAGTAAAGAACCTCGCAAAAGTTGAAGGTTCAATAATTGCTGGAAGTTTGACGGAAGAAACTTCTCACTTCACATCGTACTACTTTGCGTCAAAAGTACGTACCCGGAAAAGAGCTTCAAGAAGATATGATGATGGTGGTGTCGCACCAACATATGCAGTTGTTGGTGTTCCAGACATCTTTAGCCAGATTGGCGACTCGGTGGGAAGTCTAAAGAGGTTTGGTGGTCAAGTGAACAAGACGCTCATAGTGCACACACCTATATTCTACTCAATTGCGAAGATCCATTGATGCGTTATTTTGAAAAATAACATATGTGAACACTTCTAAACACCTATAAGTACAAATTGTATAATTGCATTAATTAATATAAAATGTGATTTTACAGCTTACTTGTTTCTCAAGTCGAAGAAACATTCCCAGATATATCCACAAGTGACGTAGACAAAAGGAAAGATCAACACTTTATTAAGTGGTTGAAGAATCAATTATGAACTCAAACTCTTAATTGGTTCAGGTCGATCAAACTCTTTTTTTATACATGACCTGTATTTCAACGTTCTCTTTATTTTTGCAGGTTAATTATGACGACGATGCAGATTATCCTAAGTGGTTACACAAAGTAATTCAATCTCCACTTGTAAAGGTCACCACATCACAGATGTATTTCACACGAGGCTATACTTTTCATACATATGACTATGGTAGACAGCGGGCGACCAGTAACTATGGAATATGTGTGAAAGGGGAAACAGATTTCTACGGGATCTTGACGGAGATTATTGAAGTCGAATTCCCAGGGATATTGAAGCTAAAATGCGTCCTCTTCAAGTGTGAATGGTTCGACCCCGTCGTCAACAGAGGTGTTCGGTCTAACAAATTCGGTGTAGTTGATGTCAACGGTGGACGAAGGTACAACAAATTCAAGCCTTTCATCTTAGCTTCACAAGCAGACCAAGTTAGCTTCCTTCCATACCCACGGATAAGAGAGTCGGGTATAAATTGGTTAGCCGTGATCAAAGTTACACCTCGAGGACGAATCATCAGTGGAGAAGAACCACCATTGCAAGAAGAACAGATAAATGAAGTCGAGGAACCTGAACAAGAAATTGATGACATCCTTCTCATTGATCCGCATAATCACGAGTACGAAGATCTTACCGATGATCCCACAGACGAAGCTGTTGAAGACGAGTTTAATGAAAATGATGATGTTTCTAGTGATGACGAGAATGTCGATGTATCCGATTGATGTATTTGTTTTATGAATAAGATGAGGGAGTTTGTTTTATGAATAAGATAATGTGAGGTTTGTTTTATGAATAAGGGAATGCTGGGAGTTTGTTTTATGAATAAGCAAATGTGGGAATTGTGGTTTGGAATGGAAATAAAGATGGGGTTTGGAATATATGAAGTAGAAAATAAGGAATATGGGGTTTGGGGGTTTCGGATTCTAGGGATTTAAACATAACACTCGTTAATTCCACAAACAAAAAATCGTCGTAAAGGACTCGTAGGTCAACGAGGAAATAACGACGAAATATAAAAAAAAAGAACGCGGGACTCGTTAATTCCACGTAGGACAAAATCGTCGTAAATACCACGTACGATGAATTCGTCGTAAAAACCACGTAGGATGAAATCGTCGTAAATACAACGTAAGACAACGAGGAAATAACGACGAAACCTAAAAATAAAGAAGAAACAAGGCGAGACCTGCGTAAGTCTAGCCTTGTCTACGCCCACATGTGTTCTCGTATCTTTCTCTCCTCCTTTTTTTTCAAATCTTTCTAATTTGAGAAGCAAACTGGTGAGTAATTAGTGTGTGATTTGAGATAGTGTGTGATTTGTGAGTTTGTGTGTGATTTGAGATGGAAACTTGTGGGTATTTATAGAAAAGCGGGCCTCTCTAATTCCTCGTAAAGGAAGGACTCGTTAATTCCACGTAAGGCAAAATCGTCGTAAAGACCTCGTAACCGGAAAACGCGGGCCTCACTATTTTCTCGTATTGTAAAATGCAGGCCGTATCGTGAGTTCCTCATTAAAGGGAAGATGGGTTTCTGGTTTGGGATTTGGGGTTTCGGATTTTAGGGATTTAAACATAATCATCGCTATTTCCTCGTACGCTAACGAGGACCTTACGACGAATCCTAAAATAATCATCGTTAATTCAACGTAAGCATAATTCGTCGTAAAGACCTCGTAATACGAAAACGCGGGCCTTGCTAATTCCTCGTTAATCAACGAGGACGTTACGAGGAAAAAAAACACGGGCCTCGCTAGTTCCTCGTAAAATTACGAGGAAATTACGACGATTACTAATTTCTTATATATACACGCGAGCTTCGCTCTCCCATTTCCTCTCCACTTCCTCTCTCTTTCGTAGCTATGGTACATTCTCTCGCTATTTCCTCTCTAATTTGATTAGCTTAGGGTAGATTAGGTGGTTACTGTAGGGAATTTATATAGGTTTACTGATTTTATGTTAATTAGTGATGATTAGGTGGTTAATGTAGAGAATTTAGCTAGATTTTTAGAATTTGTTAATTACTGTAGATGTTAATTTTAAAAATTAATTTTTTTTTCCAGACGATTCGAAAGAACAGACTTACTCCCCACTACAGACAAATGTTCGGTGAGACTAGTAGTCGTTTAGACCCATCGTCTTCTTCACCTCTCGGTTGTTCTTCAGCTCCCGGTTGTTCGGGTCCGGAGACTGTCCCCGAGACTCAGCCTTCTCATAGAGTCTCTCGGTCGCCTTCTTATAGTGCACCATCGGCTCCTCCTGTGCCTCCTCCGATGGCTCCTCCGATGCCCGCCGAGATTCATCCCGATTTGATGGTGCCTCCGAGTGCTCCTTACTCGCAGTACACTGTCGAGGACATTCTCGGTCAGCCAGGCAGAGAAGATTTACCAGTCATAGAACCCGACTGACCGAACAGAACTTTGTGGTATGTTACATTAATTATTATTTTTAATTCTTTTAAAATTCTTTTATAACATTAATAAATAATTTATACTTTAAATTTGTTTTTTTCAGGTTTGGGGTTGACGGATGTCTTGCATCGGACGTAACCGACACGATGAAAGGTTACTTCTCCATGCCACATCCGAACTGGACAGAAAGACGTGGTTCAAAATTTACGCTGTAAGTTACTATTCATTAATTATATATACTTTAATTTTTTCATGATTTATATATATATATATATTTTAAACTAATTATTAATTTAATTTTTTTTACATTAAAAATATCATTGGTCCATGGGGGTCAATGAGAGGGTGAAGAAAGCGTTTTACGCGAAGGCGATAGTTCGCTTGTTGGACACGATCTCCAACTGGAAGGGTGACTGGATCGTGAAGGGGTATGGGCGTGGCAAACCCGCTGAGCTCACCACGGATGTGTATGATGACCTCATCCGTTATTGGCGGGATCCTGAGTCCATCAGAATCGCCCAGTCTTGCTCTGCCTCCCGTAACACGGTAGATGAGCACGGTCACTGGCCGATGCTTCACTCTACAGGCCAAAAACCCCACGCCGGTGTCCGTTTGGAAATGGTAATTAAATATTTTATTTAATTAAATTTTAAATATATATATATGTATATTCTAACTTTCTTAAATGTTTTTAGGCCAAAGAGACGGGACAACTCCCGTCTCTTATGCAACTTTACGAGATGACCCACAAGAATAAGGCGGCCTAATTTCTAGATGGCAAGTCCGAGCAAATCTTCAACGACTTGGTTGCTCAGGTTGACGACCACCAGACCCAGCTGACCCAGCAGTCCACCGACGGATTACCCGTCACCTTATCCACAATTAAAGTGGATAAGATTTATGAGGAGGTAAATTTTTAAAAATTTTAATTTTTTTTATTATTCATTTAATTTAACTTTAAATTTTTACTAACAATATTTATTTTTTGTTTATAAAGTTGTCCCTAAGAAAAAGGGACGTACGTTGGGGATTGGTTCCGTCAACGATGTTTCGAGAGTGACATCGTCTTATGGTCAGACACGGGAAGATGAAGTGACTCAGCTGTGTAGAGAGTCCGAGCAGCTGCGTAGAGAGTCCGAGCAGCTGAGTAGAGAGTCTGCTCAGCTGCGTAATGAGATGGACTTGACGCTATCTACGTTCACAGCTCGTGTGGGTGGACTCGAGGGCTTCTTGGAGGTTGTAGCGGCCAAAAATCCGGAATGAGAGTCCTTGTTGAGGAACATGCGACGATAAAATCCCATTCTAGGCGAGTCATCATCCGACACACATCCCGAGGCGGATGTAGAGAGGAGGAGTGATGAATTCTACCGGGCGATACCGGGCGATGAACGACTCTTCGTTCTTTTTTTTTCGGTTGTTGAATTATAAATTCAAAACTTATTTATATATAAAATATTTTGGTATTGATTTTTTTTTTTTAAATTTTAATTTTATTAATAAATTAAATAATTTTAATTATTTTTGTAATTATATTTTTAAATTCTGTAAAATAAAAAAAACGAAGTAAATTCGTAGCTAATTTACGACTTATTTACGTGGAAATTTTACGAGGAAATGACGAGGAAGGATAAACGAGTATGTTACGAGGAAACCTTTACGAAGAAATGACGATGAAAGATAAACGAGTATTTTACGAGGAAATACTTTCGAGGTATTTACGTGTGCTTAATGAGGAAATACTTTCGAGTTATTTACTTGTAGTTTACGAGAAACACCTTTCGAGGTATTTACGAGGAAATATAGCGACCTCCTTACGTGGAATATTTACGTGGTCTTTACGACGAAATACTGTACTTCGTCTTTGCTACAAAATCTTTTCCTCGCTAAGTTACAACGAATTGGCGAGGAAATATGCGTTACGACGAACGAGTAACGACGAAACGTGTTTCCTCGCTAATTCCTCGTAAAGCCTCTTTTACGACGAACTCACGAGGAATACCGCCGACGTTAAACTATTGTTTTCTTGTAGTGATATATTTATCTTATTGTATTTGCATTTAGTTACTACGCAAATTTATATATTTATGAGAAAACATATTTAAAAATTATTTTGTATTTAATTTATGCTAAATTCTCATCCGTCTTTTAAAGCTGGATTTCTTTTGACTAATATTTTTTATGATTATTCATTTTAGATAATATATTATTGTATATACAAAAATCTAATATATGTTAAATTTTAGACATGTATTATATAGTTTGCTAATTTTAAGCCGTTCTATCATCATATTATATTTTAAAAATAAATAATTTATATTTATGAAAATAAAATTTATAAATTTATCAATTGAATATAATTTTATCATATTTATTTAAGTATAATAATTGTATTTTAACATGATCATGACTATAAAGTAGATAAAATAGGATATAATTTATTTATTTTTCATTTTATGAACGATAACTTAAAATACATTAAGTTATTGTTAAAATATTTTTACACAGATTTATTAGAATTTTTAAAATATAATATATAAATATGTATTATATTTAAAATAAAAATATATTATGATTAAAGTAGTTACAAAGATTTTATATTATTAGTTTTAAAGAAATACATGTTGATTTTTATACATCTATTATATAGTTTGCTAATGTTAATCCATCTTACCAACATATTAGATTTTATTTTTGAACATATATTTTTAATACTTACGAAAATAAAATACATAAATTTATAAATTTAATATAATTTTATTATATTTAGCTCAATATAATAATTTCTTTTAATATGATTGATTATGATTATATAATAGATAAAATATTATAGAATTTTTAATTTTTCATTTGATAAACGATAACTGAATATATTAATGTATAATAATTTTTAAAACTAATTTCAAAGTTAGTGAAAATATTTAAATATAATTTTGAAAATGAAGATCTTGTAAAAATCTTTTAAAACAGATTTGTTAGAATTTTAAAATAAATATATTTATATTTAAAATGAAAAGATATCAAAAGATATTATGATTAAAATATTTTAAAGATTTTATGTATTATTAGTATTAATAAAATACATTTAATAAGATTTCTAATGATGGTCTAAATTAAAAAATCACACATGAAATAAGTCATGACTTCTATTTTAATATATAAGATGAATAGATTATATATATGTATATTATAATATTATAGATATAAATATTTACCATATTACATAGTACCTCCATTCTGGAAAGTAGGACGTTTTGGGTTTTTTCTTTGTTCCACGAAGAAAGATTTTGTATAATATCATTAATGCTTTTTCTGTAAAAATCAACTCAGTCAATTGGCATTTGATATTTTCCATGACTTACTTAAATGTTTTTTAGATAAAGATAAATATTTTTGGTAACGTTAAATTCTTGATCAACTTCTTTTTATTTTTAAGTTTTTTTTTTTCAAAAGCACAGAGAAAAAACAGAAGTAGATGGAAGAAAAAAATTTAATAAAACTGAGGAAGAGGTTTGACTCCACTCTAAGAAATTTGCTTTGCAAAAAAAAAAATCAGATTTGGCTCCATATTTGAATCATTTTACGAAATGGTAATGGTTTCTATCAGGCCTGGGCACATGTCAAGTACCCGGCATTTTTTAGATACTTGTTACCCGACTTGGTTTGTTCAAGTAGTTGTATTTGTTATCTGTATTTGACTTGTTCTGAACGAATACTCGCTGTATCAAGTATTTGCAAATTCTTTTAATACTTGTAAATTACTTGATTTTGTTTATTACTTGATTTTATGTTTTCCTTGATTTGATTTGATACTTGATCTTTTCAATTACTTAACCTATTTTCTTTGACTATTTGAAGTTAAAACACAGAGTTTTACCTTTACGGCTATGTATATAAACGTCAGATTTCCGTTGGGCTAAATCAGTTAGTACTAACCCAATAATTTAGTAATGTTGGGTATTGATATTTAAACACACAATTCTTTTAGTTTTGATAAACATATAATACATCAAATTTTAATTAACTAATAAACTAGATATCAAATATTTAATAAACTAAATAATATATAACAAGTAAAGGAATAACTAGAAGATACAAAGTAACAAACCAAATAGCTAAAAATAAAAATATAGTTGTTACTTGACTTGTACTTATGAGTAATAGAATTCGTTTACTTATTACTCGACTTAACTATAGCAAATACTTGTTTTTTCAAACCGAGCCGAGTCAAGTAGCATCTATAAACTGGGTATTAAGTAATAGTGTCCAGGCCTAGTTTCTATTAAGTTACATTCATTTTGTAAGGAATAAAAATATTTTAGAAAAAGTGTGTAAAATGATTTAAATGCAACCACAAACAGGTAAGAAAAACATATTTGACAATTCTAGGTGTAGAAATAAACGAAACATTAATAAAAAATGCTTAGAAAATTTGTAAGATAGGTGTATTCAATTCCTTTGGTTGTTTGTTTATATGTATGTATATGTACTTTTCAAAAATTTGTAATCTAATCTATTAAAACAACATATATGAACATATATATAGAATTTATTATATATATTAATTGTTATAATGGTGAAACTT
The DNA here is from genome assembly GCF_000695525.1 of Brassica oleracea var. oleracea. Taxonomy (NCBI): domain Eukaryota; kingdom Viridiplantae; phylum Streptophyta; class Magnoliopsida; order Brassicales; family Brassicaceae; genus Brassica; species Brassica oleracea. The sequence continues at coordinate 8,915,070 of NC_027754.1, forward strand.
TAATTTTATGTTTCGTATGGTGTAAGTAACATGAATCCATTTTGGTATATGTATATATATTAATGTATAATGAACTGAAACTACATCTAATCTATTCATAGATAATATTAGTTAGAGAATTTATAAGTTGATAAATGGGCCTTTATCTAGTCTATTAACATAACTTCGGGGATTAAATTGATAAGATATATTTTAAGTAAATTATTGGGCCTATTTAAAAAGTTAGAAAAACAATAAAAACAAACCCATCGGCTGGCCTAACTGATTTTTAGGGAAAATAAATTTAACTAGACCCTGATCAGCGCGGATATGAATTTTCGGTTTTTAGTTATTTATTTAACTAAATGATGTATTTGTAATATTTGATGTATTATATTCACCAAGTAAATAATTTTTTGGCATCTTAAACCATCTATTTATGATGAATATTCGATATCATATACAAAATTAAACAAATAGACGTAATTAGAGAATTGTAGACGATAAATAAAAACAATGGTTATTAATGTCAAATATGAAGAAATATTATATCATGACTTAATATGGCATAAAAGATTATAAATTAGTTATACATGTTTAAAGAAAATAAAATGATTTTTAAGCTTCTATGAAAAATTTAACATATAAAAAGGGTGATGAATTAGTCATCAAATTGTAAATAATTTCATAATTTTGTTAATAATAAATTATTTATAGTCTTTGTTTTTTGTCAAGATAATTATTAAATGTCCATAACATTAATATGTTAAAAGTCCATATTACGAAAGCCCATGTTGTAACCGTTTTTTCCGGGAAGTGTAACAAAAAAAATTACCTTTAACTCTTCGTTTTGTTTAAGTTCTGTGTTGGTAAAAGATTAAAAAAAATCTCTCTCTTTCTTTTTCAATGTTCAATTTGAAGCTTATTATGCGAAAATCATACACAAATATAGGCAACTGGTTGGAATCTCTATATCTTTATATTCTTATAAATTTTAAATTTATTGTTTCCTCTTCTGCATGCAAATCAATTACCGAAGTAATAGATCAATTGGTTGGAATCAAATCTATTCTTATAATTAGTGTAATTATGGTTACAGTTTCTATATTTAATAGGTACATTAAAGATACGACATTGAAAATATTCTGTTTTGATTAATAGAAGATATTGGATTTTGAGTTTGTATTTATTGATTTGTTTTTTTATAAAGCTTTGAAAATCAGTGGGATTATTGGTTGGTTGATACATCCTATAAAGAAAACGAAAACTATAGGTGGTTTGACTATTGTACATCGATCGATGCATGATGTAAGTTGACTATATAAAACTTGAGCATGATCATTTCAAACTAAAGTATAGGTAGGTTATATGCATTTGTTATATTGTAGTTAATATATTTTAAATATTACATAAGTCAAGTGATTCACGTTTTCGTAAAAATAAAATTCAAGTTCATTATTGGGTTAATTTAACTGGAAAAGACAAGCATTGAAATAGGTAGTTTAATTTAATTCTCAGTGGCATGAAAATGTAAATAAGTTGGAAAACTTAGGAGGATTTTTTAACGGGTACTTCTCTTTTAATAATATAGATTTGGTATGCAGCAAGATATGACTTCGTGTATCCATTCACATGATTTTAGGTTCATTTGGTTTTGTAGTCGTAGAATTATTCGACAGGGTTTGTTAATTCATAAAACGACTATGTTTTATGCCCAGTGGCATAAAATGGTAAATACTAAGAAAAATTAAGGATTAAGTATTATGTGTACTTCTGTTTTAATAGATTAGAAATTTAAAAATATTATTTTTATCGTTTTTTTGTCATCAACATAAACATATTCAATTAAGACTATCCAAACCACACTAGTAATTCAGCATCCATATAAACGACGAAAGACGGTCGGTTTCTTGTACTATGCGCCAGACTGTCAGCTCTTGTATTTAGCGTTCTTGATACATGGATGATCTCCGAGTGATTAAAACTCTCCTTCAAGTGTTGAATATATTCTAGATAAGATGCAAATGCATGTCATTTCGCTGGTTCCGAATCTATTTTCACCAATTGAGAATAATCTGTTGCAAATGTCACATGAAACTGTCGTAAATTCCTCATTCTTTCCATTGCTCAGATAAGGGCTTCTATCTCTTAACGAAGAGGAAAGAAACTGGCTCTCGTATTCCTTGCTCCCATCAATCCGTCGAAACTTTCTAAAGTACTGTACCAACCATTTTCTGAGAAAAGGTCCTCGTCTTTCCAAGATCCATCCGTAAAGCACCAACGACCCGATATGTTAACCAACGAGCCTTAATCCAAATCTTTGATTCAGTTTCTACCAATTAGAGAATATCTCTGAGATCAGTATTGATATTACTGAAAACCATATTATTTCTATTTTTTTAGATGTACCATAAAATCCAAGCAAACTGATGACTAGCCTCTGACGGAGTTAAAACTAAAAATATTCTTTTTATCTATTAAAACTGAAGTCATAATTTTTTTTATAAGTGATTTATAAACAGGGCATTCTTCAGAAAATCATGACTTAAAATAGATTTATCATTTAATATCTAATAAAGTAATGAGAATATCTATTGCATCATTAATAAATTAATTGATAAATTCCTTTGAATAATCCTAATTTTTTTTAATTACAAATATAGTTCTCAAAAGTCAAAATTACTAATATGTTTCATTAAATAGGTAAATAAATATTTAAATTCATATAGTTAATTAATCTAGACTTTGAGTTTAAATTTGAGGGGTAGAGTTTTCAGAGAATTGGGTTAACATTTAAAAAACAAATAAATAATTACTAATTTTAAAAATAGTTTCAACAAGAATTTTCTGATTTTAAAATAAAAATTTCATTTTTTTGAAAAAACTAATTTGAAAAATAAAAAAAAGTAAAAAGTTTAAATTTAAAAAAGTATTATTCAAAAATAATAAAAAATAATTTTTCTTTTATTTATTTATTTATTTAAATAATTATGTATATTTGAATATTTATAAAATAAAGGTAGAAGAGGATTTCACCTCTTTAATAAAAAATCTTTTGATCATTTTATTCGTTTGGAGGCTCTTTCGATGAAAATACTTAGGGTCATGTGCGAGAGAATTGCCCTAATAAATTACTAATCTGCTCTACCAAAATAAAATATTTCTCTTATACGACTTGTACCGTTTGTATACTTTACTAATCGGACATACTGATTATTAATAACATAGATTATCATTTCTGAACCATGAATAAATAGACATTCGAATATATTTTCTTAGTAATACTTAATTACTTATACAAACCATACACTATAGAATCCAATTATTAACGAATATAACATAATAACAGGTATATATAACACAATACATAAATCAAAGATTTATACAACTGGCATTAATAATCTATATTTATCTCTAAGATTCGTATCAATGGCAAATCATTTGACATGTATATTCGTGAATCTTCTTAGTTACTCGAAAAACTTACCATTTCTTGTTATTAATTTGTAGCAGCATTGTATTATATGACACGCCCATAAAACCAAACCTGCTAAGGTAATTGAAAAAAAACTAAACCAGTTAAATAAATATGCTAGATAAACTACATTGAACCAAATATACAACAAAAATTGGTTACACAGTATATGAATATTCTAAGAACCCTTGTAAACTGTTTATACGAGTTATAATTACATGTTTGATATCCTAGATCCAGCGCTCTTCCCATCTGTTTAGAAAACGATATATTTTCTTTGTTTTAATCTACTGCTTTCGTACTATTGATCTAGCATAATCAGAACTGACAATCTATTGTGTGATCCACATTCCACGTGGATTCGATTCCCAAATACTACATCGATCTCTTAATTAAAAGAGGTGTGGGGGTAATTTGAACATATCAAAACCTTAATATTCATTTACAGGAAAACAATTTTTTTCAAACCAAAGTCAAGATGGAAGCAGTAATACAACCGTAAGCTCACTGAGAATACAATGTTTTAACAAAGTTGATTCTCTTTCTAGAACCATCACATATGCCCAGATTCCTAACTTCTTACTTATGTAAAGAGCAAGAAGAGGTTCAAAAGAAGAAAAAAGATTTAGCGTTGGTAGAAATAACTATGCTCCGTATAAGCAAGAAGATGCTTATTATTTACGTGTGTTGGTGAACATTGTCAAAGGCCATACAAGTTATGATGATATAATGACATTTGAAGATGTTGTTTATGCTGGCTACAAAGAAGCAAGTTTTGTTCGGGGGTTGTTAGATTGATGATCAAGAGTGCACTGATGATATAGTAAGGAGAAGTTACCAAAGCTCAGAAACTTATCTACAACAAGTGTTTATTATGATGCTCATGAATGATAGTTTAGCTATGGCAGAAAATGTTTGAGAAAAAACTTGGGAGTATCTTTCTAAAGATATTAAGCATAACCAAAGAAAATATTTCAATAGCCAGGTTTACTTTAATTTGTTATATGAGAAATTATTAGAATGTTATGGAAAATTTAGGATATGACTTTAACATACATTTTTTTTATAAATTACTAGAATGTTTGTATACCCCTAGTAAATTACAATTAAGACCCTTAATTAGTTTTTTTTGTTAATTGAAATTATGTTAAAACAATAAATCCAGGTAGACAATTAATATATCCACGTTAGAAGATAATAACCGTCTCCTTTCACGTTAAAAAAGGGATAATCAAATGTCTTCTTAATCACAAATACATAACTTTTTTCTTCGTCGAACTCTCGAACGAACTAACCCTAACCGTCGACATTGTGTTTACTGCCTCTGAACTAACTGTCTTGTCTTCTCTGATAACGTCGTCACCGAAATCTCCGTCTCCAATTGTTTCTACAAAATCGTCTTCGGCGCAATCGTTTCTACGAAATCGTCTTCGACGCAATCGTATCTATGAAATCGTCTTCTCCGGTAAGTTGGGACTGAGTTATATATTATGTTGCGGCTGAGTGATATATTATGTTTCGACTGATTTATACATTTTGTTGCGGCTGAGTTATATATTATGTTGCGACTGAGTGATATATTATGTTTCGACTTATTTATATATTTTTGTTGGGGCTGAGTTATATATTATGTTGTGGCTGAGTTACTTTTATGTTGTGGCTGAGTTACTTTTATGTTGCGGCTGAGTTATATATACTAGTACGGCTGAGTTATATATTATGTTGTGGCTGAGTTATTTTTATGTTGGGGCTGAGTTATATATTATGTTGTGGCTGACTTATATTTATGTTGGTGATGAGTTATATATTATGTTGTAGCTGAGTTATATATACTAGTACGGCTGAGTTATATATTATGTTGTGGCTGAGTTATTTTATGTTGGGACTGAATTATATATTATATTATCGCTTATTTATTTTTTGGTTATATGATCAGATGTATGTTTCTGAAGCTCAATCACGGGATTATCCTCCAAGACTTTACCCTGAAGGGTCTTCTAATCTAGAAGGTAAAAATATTAATCACAGTTTCCATTTAGGAGAATTCCATCACGTTAGAGAAGCAATAGGACGTGATGTGTTGGAACAGGAGAAGTCTCCTATTGGAGTAATTGCTAAGCTAGCTGCACGCAAAAGCGTGTGGTCTGGTAAGACCATACATTATCTACTATGTAGACAACTGAAAAAGGAGATTTGGAGTCTCGTTGTTGATCAACCCATCAGGTTTTGCTTACACGAGTTTGGCGAGATCACTGGGCTAAACACAGATCTAGTGCCAACATAAAGTTTTGAACCTGACCAATACAAAGCGTTTTCGGAGGAGTTGAATCTGCCTCTTGGGATGGGACCCAAGTTAGATGAACTGAAGCCAGCATTAGAGGTCTGTCAGTCTTGGACTTTTGGAAAGCGTAAATGGTTGGGGTTGTTACTTCTTCAAGCCACGAGACTTTATGCTTTGCATCATAATTCTAGGATACCATTTGAAAGTGCAAAAAGAGTATTCGACAATGAAGCCATGATGTTGTATCCATGGGGTCGGACTGCATATGAAGTTCTTGTTGACTCCATTAAAATGTTGGATCCACAAGGAGGGTCATACACAATAAGCGGCATGAAGGACGTGTTAATGGTTTGGGTGTATGAATCTGTCACTTGCTTTGAAGAGCAATTTGGGAGAGTGGTCAATAGTGAAGACATTCCGCTTTTGCGATGGGGTGGAAAGCGTACCCGTGCAAGTTTTACTAAATTGTCCTCTGAGGAGATCAAAGATCATGGCGAGGTAAGGTTTAACGCTGATTTATGAGTTATTTGGTGGCTGAGCTATGAGTATATGATCGTCGAGTTATTATTTTGTAGTAGGCTGAGTCGTTTTTGATAGATGAGTTATTAAGTAATTGGTGGCTGAGTTTTGAGTTGTTAGATGGCTGAATTATTAAGAAATTTGTGGCTGAGTTATGAGTTATTTGATGGCTGAATTATTAAGTAATTGGTGGCTGAGTTATGAGTTATTTGATGGCTGAATTATTATAATTGATGCTGAGTTACGTGTTATGGTGGCTGAGTTATGAGTTAATATTGCAGGTGCGTGTGAGGAAAATGATTATGAAGGACTCAGTTGAAGAGATGTTTTCTCAATGGATGAGTGAAGATGACGACCCACAACTCATTAACTTGATAACATACACACATGGAGGTATATTTGTTAGAGGTTTTTGGGAAGTGCAGGGGAAGGAGAAGAAGAGAAAAATGAAGGGTGGAGTTTTGTAAGAAGCTGAGCCACCCACTAAGAAGCATAAGAAAGAAGTTAAGAAACATAAGAAAGTGAACACCAGTGAGGTTGAAGCTTCTGCAACCGGAAATGGTTCTAACGAGGAGGAAAGGGAAGACTTGGGGAACAATGGGGGCCCTGATGACCATAATGAGTACTCTGGATCATATGCCCCGAAAATTTGATCTATATGAAGGTCGATTTGAAACGATTTGACTTTCGGTTTGATTTTTACGAAGCCCGGAACACGCCAAATATGGATTAGAAGACCATTGATGATATAGTGAAAGCTTCAGTCGATGAGCGTCTTAAACATCTGGGGGTAGGGGAAAGTGCCAAAAACTCTGATAATCTCTCAAAAGGTCTCGAACAATCTTTAGAGTTGATATCACCGCAGTCGAATACACAACAGAAATCTGTCAATATTCCAACGTTAGCTAAGCCCATGGGTAAGGGTTTGGGGAGAAAAATAAATTGGCAGAGGATCTTGATAAGGCTTCAGAGGTGAAAAAGACTTTGGTTGATGAGTTTGGTAGTGCCATTGCAACACGTGCTAAATCTGCTGCAACACCTGCTAAAGCTGCTGCAACACCTGAGGCTAAAGTTGCTGCAACAGCTGATAAAGATGCTGCTCTTGATTCAATTATTGTTTCTCCTGCTAAAGGTGCTAAGGATGCTAAGGCTGGTAAGGAAGGAGGCCGCATGGGCAATCCAAAACAGAAGGATGATGAGGCTGTGTTAACAAAGAAGGAGGCCGCTGCTAAGAAGAGGGAAGAGGCTGCGTTAAAGAGGAAGGGGGCGACTGAGAAAAAAAAACATGATGAGTTAAAGAAGCAAGAAGCCGCTGCTAAGAAGAAGGAGGCTGAGTTAAAGAAGTAAAAGGTGGCTGAGATAAAGGAGGGCCTTGCTCCAACTGTCACTCCACCGCGTGCCAATTGTATAAGAGTAAAGATTAAGACGCCGAGTGGGGACAGTAGCATTGCGGAAGTGACCGACGAAATTCTCGCGGCACATAACGAATTGTTGCCGGAGTCTGATGTCGAGGAAGAGGAACTGATTAGATATGCCAGAATAAAAGATTACCAGGAGAGAAGTGTTCAATTATCTCCACAGGGGTGTGCATTGATGGACGTTTCTTCAGCACCAGTTTTTCCTTACATTGGAGACAATGGAACGACGTGCATGAGGAAGAAGTTTGAGCCTTCATCAGTAATATATGATCCTCTAGCACCTGTTGATCAAGCGAAATTGGAAAAACTTATGCAACACATTAAAGCCATTCCACCCAAACAACCAGCACCAGCAACTAAAGACCTATTATAAGAACAACTGACTATGAGGATGACTTCTACAGCATACTCATCACTGAAAGTCTATATTACAGCTGAGTTATATTATTTTACGGCTGAGTTATATATTCAATTACAGCTGAGTTATATTATGGCTGAATTATATATTCTATTATGGCTGATTATATATTCTTTTATGGCTGAGTTATATATTATATTACAGCTGAGTTATATATTATTTGATGACTTAGTTAATCTTCATTATGTAGCATGTCACTGCGTATATGAAAGTCCTCGTTGGAAGGTCCATGCGAGATCCCAACCCTTTCTGGTCCAAGCGCATTGCCTTTATTCACCCTTGGTTCTTCACTGTATGGGTTCACGATTACAAGCAGTTCAAGATAAAACCTACTCTGATGAAGTTCAAAGGCACTGGTTATGAATATTTAGCAAATGGTAATATTCCCGATGAATGTCAAACAAACTTGAAGTGGTTTGAAGATGTGGATCACTTGTACGGAGTGCTTCAAGTTAGTGGCGATCACTGGGTGGCGTTTCACGTGGATCTGAAGAAGGAGAAGATTGATGGCTACGATCCAATCATTGGACATGTAGCACCCGAAAGTGAGAATAGGATGATAAATTCATTTAGGCCGCTAACACAAATGCTCCCTGTGATGTTGTATGATATTATTCCTGCCAATCTCCGAAAACCTAGTAAAAAGCAGTTCGCGTTCAGAAGGAGGAAAGACAAAAAATATTCCACAAAAAACCCAAATTGGCGATTGTGAGGGTGTATTCGTTGAATTTTGTCGAATGTTTAGCGCTTGGGGTAACTTTTGATGAGATAAACGATAAAAATATTCAAGGTTTACGGGTGAAGATGGCAGCAGAAATCCTCGATGAAGGAGGAAATACTGTGCTTAACAGTGTTGGAGGAAAAAAAATAACTTTGTGTTGTATTTGACTTTCGCTTATAAATCTCAGTATTATCTCTCATATATTTGAGCCGTGTTGTATATGTGTAACTCAGCCATACCTCAAACATACCCTAAAGTCGGAAAATGCTTATATAACTCAACCATAATGGTAAATATAACTCGGTCGTATCGTGGGGTGATAACTCAACCATACCTCAACAAAACCCTAAAGTCGAAAAATGCTTATATAACTCAGTCATAATGGTAAATATAACTCAGCCGTATCGTGGGGTGATAACTCAGCCATACCTCAACCAAACCCTAAAATCGAAAAATGAAATTGAAATAATTTATAAAGTTATACTGAAGCTCCAATTATCAGTTTGAAGTGAATATATAATCAACTGAATGTGTCTCCTTTATTGAATTTACAAGTTTAGAATCAATCATGATCTTTAGGTATAAATTGTATTACATTTAGATATAAGATGTGAAGTTTTAACCAAAGTAAACCATATACTATATACTTTCAACTGAATTTGTGCTCTTATATTTCCTAGTGGTAATAGAACTAAAAATCCTAATCCTAAATCCTAAATAACTATCCCTAAACCCTAAATAATTAACCTAAACCCTAAACCCCAAATAATAAGCCAGCCGTAAATGTTTAATAACTCAGCCGTAAAGTGGAACTTACTCATGTCTTTTCGTATTCTGGGCGGGAAAAAGATCTTGAGAAATCTGATTAAGTTAATCTCGCGACGTATGACTTCTATATCTCTCTATATATAGTTCCCTTTTCTCACACCTTCTTTCTTTAGAAAAAAGGGAAAATATGTTGATTGTCCCTGGTTGGTCATTAAAGTTTGCCAGCAGTGTGAATGCCAGTCTTTTTTTGTTTGTTTGTTTGTCGTCTTCCCATCTAGGCTAGATCAAGTGGAGAACAGACGAGCCGATTCTCCGAAAAGCATCTCCATCTGTCCGGGTCTGATCTATATGGGAGAAAATATAATCTCTGGTCCTTGCATCTTTCGCTAACGCGTCTGCCCGGCCATTCCGACACCGAGGAATATGAGATAATCTCACATCCTCGAAGTCATCCTGTAACCACTGGAACTCTTCAATCTCTGTCGCGAATGCTGGCCAGTCCATCGGGTTTGTAGTCATGTCGACTAAGTCCGAGCAATCTGTCTCGAACCGTACTGAAGTGATCCTTCTTTCTCTCATACATGCGGCTGCCCAAAGTAATCCTTCCATCTCAGCATGCAAAGCTGTGAATGCCAGTTTAAGCACTGCAAATCGAGAGAACCTCCTAGTTCTAGACCCGGGTCCGGGTGTCTGCATTGATAAAACCTCTGTTATGTGGTTTAGATTTTTTACATGAACTTTCGCAGGCGATCCCAGAGATTCTTCGAAAAGGATGGGTTCATGAGTGGCCGACATACCGCTTCATTCCCGCTCATTTTAAGGAACGCTGGTTTCTTATACTCGTTGTAAGCACCGGTTAGGTGTAATTTGTTATATTTTTTGCCAACAACACTAATATTCGTTGTCTTCTTTTAGCGAAAAAACACGTGGGATCCGAGGCATAATTTTCTAGTCTGGACACATTTTAATCTCTTGGCCAGAATGCTATTTCGAGATCAAATGCGGTGGTTGAAGAGGTGTTGGGCGCATGGTGGCGAGAAGCCTGAGTGGATGTTAACTAGAGTTTGGCTTGCTCTTGTAGACATTTTTGAAGAGTTTGAACCTGATAATTTTGGTTTATGAATGTAATTCGACATGTCTATTTTGTATTTCTCTTATATTATGTCGTATAGCTCAGCCATAACGTTAATGTAACTTATCCGTAAATGTTAATATAACTCAGCCGTATATGTTAATATAACTTAGCCATAAATGTTTAGATAACTCATCCACCATGTTTATATAACTCAGCCAAACGTTTATATAACTCAGCCATAACGTTTATATAACTCAGCCGTAAATGTTTATATAACTCAGCCGTAAAAACATATAACTCAGCCATAACATTTATATAACTCAGTCGTAAATGTTAATATAACTCAGTCGTAACGTTAATATAACTCAGCCATAACGTTTACATAACTAAATATTATAATAATGGGATGTTTCGTCTTTCTTGATTTGACCGTGTTGTCCACATGGCGCATCAAGTGTGTGGAAAAAATGGTTCAAACCTAATATCGAGGCCTTTATAATATCGAGACGATAATACCTTATAATTTTAAATAACTCTGCCTCAATGTTTACGGTAACTCAGCCGTGAAAGTTTATATAACTCAGCCCATTGTTTAATCAACCTATAATATAACTTAGCCATTTTATATTTTAATAATGGACTGTTTCGTCTTTCTTGATATGACTGAGTTGTCATTTAATTATGGCGCTTCAAATATGCGGTAAATACGGATCAAACCAAATATTGAGGCCTTTATAATACCGGGACGATAATACTTTATAAATTTTATTTTATTTTGTCTTAATTTTAAAATAAACGTAGGAATTTGTGGTATTTTCTAACATTACAAAGAAAATGTTTTTTTCATCATGAGTCTTAGGTAACTACAGGCGACGTAGGAATGTGGAAAGAGAAACGCCGAAACAGTGTTGGTTTGGTGAACCCGCTAAAATATTTACATCTGGATCAGATACAAATCCCGGAAGATTGTACTATTGCTGTGCAAAAGGATATAATTAGATTTTTTTATTTATTTATCATGTTCTGAATGTGATACTCAGATCTGGTTATGTTGGTGAAATCAGAGACATTTATTCAAATGGACGGATAAGTGTTTGATGGAAGAGGTAGATGTTGGGGTCAAAAATGGTTATTTTGAAATCAACGGCTATGATTATTTCTTCTTCACGGATTTCTCACAAAACATTCACTGAAAGAAAGATCGGAAGTGAACGAACGAGCGAATTCCGGACAAAAGCCACTCGCCGGAGAGCTGAACCATCACGCGGGTCAGCTCACCGGCAAGCTCAACCATCACGCCGGCGAGCTGAACCGTCATGTGGTTGTGCTCCCCGGCGAGTTCGGCCATCACGCGAGTCGGCTCGCCCGGCGAGCTCGACCTGATCCCGGCATGTCCGGCTTACTATGAAAAATGGAATATTCCCAAAAGAGATAGACTTGGGCCTGAAGGCGAAGGATGGGCCACCGACCTAGAGCGACTATATAAAGAGAGCAGGAGCAGAAGAAAAAGGGATCCGAGAATTTAGACTTAGAGAACTCCTGCTAGCTTAGAGAACTTAGGGCTTAGGTGGTTAGACTAGCACGGCAAGGCTTAGGACGTCTTGGCCGCATCTTGTCCTGTTGTTCCGATAGTTAGCATATCTCTACTCCTTTCGGAGAAATCTTGTATTCATACTATTCAATAAAACGCCTCTGAGCGATTATCTATCTTTTTATCGTTCTAAAGTGATTACGCAGAGAATTCGGACCTTCAAGGAAAAACGGGTTCACTCGGTTTTCCTCCATTATTATTTATTATAATCGACGGTGTGAATTTCGGTTCCCACAGTTTGGCGCTAGAAGCAGGGGGGATGACGAATTCTCTAACTCAAAAATCACTAAACGATAAAAGACACAGGATGTCCGCTCCAGCAGCTAACTATGTCGTTTCTTTCAATGACCGGGCAACGGCCGATCAGGCCAAACCCCACAACGATCTCCTTGTCATCGAGCTGACGATCCAGGACATCGACGTAGCGAGAGTGTTGGTCGACACCGGATACTCGGCCAATATTATCCACAAAAGTACCCTCGAAAGAATGGAGATCGATCTGTGCGCCGTTACGGAAAGACCTCGGACTCTCGGGATATGCTACCATGACTCTCGGCTCGATCGACCTCGTTGTTAAAGCCGGGAGCGTCACCAAAGTCACGGAATTCTTAGTCATCGACCGCCCAACATCGTACAACGCGATCGTCGGTACTCCATGGCTGAATTCAATGCGAGCGATCCCTTCGACATTCCATCTGTGCCTTAAGTTTCCAACCCCTCGTGGAGTCGAAACTATACAAGGAGACCGCAGGATGTCGCAAGTATGTTTCGCCGCCGAGTTAAAAAGAAAGAACTTTGCGATTGAAACTTCCCATAAAAAGAAAAGAAAGCTGACTCGCGATGAGAACGCCCCGGAATGAGACTCGGAAGTCTTCTAGCAATCTCAAAGGGCCGAAGCCCTAGAAGGGAAGCGCAAACTGACTTGCGAACCGGTAATTTTGATCTGCCTCGACGAATCCTCTCCGGAATGATGCTTCGAGATTGGAGATTGGAGCCAACCTCTGCGAGCCACTAAAGACAGAGCTCATCGCCTGTCTCAAAAAGAACCTCAATGCGTTCGCTTGGGCTGCGGAAGATATGCCAGGGATCGATATCGGCATAACGTGTCATGAGCTTAACATCGATCCGACCTATAGACCCGTCAAACAAAAAAGGCAAAAGCTAGGACCGGAGCGTGCCACCGCGGTAAATGAGGAAGTCGAAAGACTCCTGAAGGTCGGATCAATAACAGAAGTTAGGTATCCAAACTGAAACGCTAACCCGGTCGTGGTCAAAAAGAAAAATGGTAAATGGCGAGTATGCGTCGATTTCACCGATCTCAACAAGGCCTGTCCAAAGGATTGATTCCCACTCCCGCACATCGACCGACTGGTCGAAGCAACAGCAGGGAACAAAATCTTATCATTTATGGATGCCTTCTCCGGGTACAATCAGATCATGATGA
>NC_027754.1:8929904-8930349 GCF_000695525.1 Brassica oleracea var. oleracea
CCCCTGCGAACGATCTTGCACAGTCCGAGTCAGTCAGGACGACTCGCAAAATGCGCAATCAAACTAAGCGAGTACGACGTGGAGTACCGCCCAAGAACCTGCGCAAAATCTCAAGTACTAGCGGACTTCTTGGTAGAATTGCCCACGGGGGATATGACAAACACGGAACCGGACTCAACCTGGATCCTTCACGTCGACGGATCATCGTCCAAACAAAGATCCGGGATCGGAATCCGGCTCACGTCTCCGACCGGCGAAGTCTTGGAACAGTCGTTCCGATTGGAATTCTATGCGTCGAACAACGTGGCCGAATATGAAGCACTCGTCGCAGGACTACGGTTAGCCCATGGGCTTAAGATCCGCAACATTCACGCTTACTGTGACTCTCAGTTAGTCGCAAATCAGTACAGCGGAGAATACGAAGCGAGGGACGAAAGAATGGATG
>NC_027754.1:8930474-8931078 GCF_000695525.1 Brassica oleracea var. oleracea
CAGGCCGCGCGATATGTAACGGTAGAAGGAGAAATCTACAAATGGAGATTCTCCGGCCCACTCATGACCTGCGTTGAAGGCGAAAAAGCAAGAAGAGTAATGGAGGAGGTTCATTCCGGATCATGTGGGAACCACTCCGGCGGAAGATCTCTCGCCGTAAAAATAAAACGCCATGGTTATTACTGGCCAACTATGATCAAAGACTGCGAGAAGTTCGCACGGAAGTGCGAAAAATGCCAAAGGCACGCGCTGACAATCCATCAACCCGCGGAAGTCCTCTCGTCCATCTCGTCTCCGTGTCCTCTCGTCCATCTCGTTTCTGTATCCCTTCATGCGATGGTCCATGGATATCGTCGGGCCATTACACAACTCGAAGCAGAAACGCTTCCTCCTGGTCCTCACGGATTTCTTCTCAAAGTGGGTAGAGGCAGATTCCTACGCAAGTATCAAAGACGTACATGTCGAGAACTTCGTCTGGAAGAACATCGTCACCAGACACGGGGTCCCTTACGAAATCGTGACAGACAACAGATCTCAGTTCATCTCTTCCCGATTTGAAGCATTCTGCGAGAAGTGGAAGATACGACTGACCAAGTCGACTCCC
>NC_027754.1:8931152-8932794 GCF_000695525.1 Brassica oleracea var. oleracea
AAAAAGGGGCGATGGGCAGAAGAGCTCGAAGGAGTTCTTTGGTCGCATCGTACGACCCCGAGATGGGCTACGGGTGAAACCCCATTCACCCTCGTTTACGGAACAGAATGTATTATCCCCGCGGAAGTAGAATTTCCTGGAGTACGGAGAAGATTCCTCCCCGAACAAGAAGATCTTAACAGCGCAATGCTGCTGGACGAACTCGATCTTATTAACGAGCGGCGAGATAAAGCTCTCATACGGATCCAAAATTACCAGCATGCCGCCGCAAAATACTACAACTCAAACATTCGCCATCGCAGGTTCATAGCGAGTTCAGCTACCCCCCCCCCATCTTAAAAAAATGGGGGGAATGGGTACGTATACTCGTATACTCCCACAACTTTCAAAAAGTCGATCTTTTCGAAACTTTTTACGGAAAAAAAAAACGCGACGCTACAATCGCTAAGCCCACTATCCGACAAACGGCTAGAACGGCGGTCCAGAACTCGCCCAGAACGCCTAAATCAGCTATCACGCTAAAACCAACAAACCCACGAATGCTCATAAAAAAATATCCTTGGTAAAAAGCCTGCAAGAAAAACGCGGCTCAAAACAAAGAGATTAACTTCTGGCACTGTGAGACGTCGCAACACGCTTGAAGTTACGGTCTTTCCAACACTTATGGAAACAACACTCTTGTTTCCAAAATCAACATACCTCTAACGGTAAAATGCCTTTAAAATGGCATCACTTCTTTGTTGCTGATCACAACAAACGAACCCTAACGTCCTAAACAGACACTAGCCGCCCTCGAAAGGATAGGCTCTCTTACATCCGACAAGGATATTATAGCGCGCTATACAAAAAAATTCAAAATTTTGGCCAGCACCTCCAAACGGCCTTTGGAAGTAGCTCGATTCATGCCAAGACAAGTCATATAAGCTGATAACACTTCGCGGACTTTATATCAGTACGAATCAGGTAGAAATCGCAAACATGCAAAACGAAAGCCGACTTGTCATCGCATAGCCTTAGTCCGAAAGTAAACCTAGGTCTTGCCCTAAACCCAGTCTTGCTGGATCCTGACATCTCAAAGGCATAATATCGACATCCCGATATGAGATCCCAAAACTTGTCTCTTCACTTAAGTCTATACGTTTTCACGAGTACTCGCATAAAGCAAAAGCTGCGCGCTCAACAGACTATGGATGTGGTGATCGTCCGGGAGCAAAGAACGAGACGACAACTCACTCCTTTGCCCTCTAACTTTGAAAAACCCGGAGTTCTCTTGATTTATAATAAGCCGAAAAGGTTTTATAGATTGAGCCAAGCATTATACAAAAAGCCCTAACAAGGGCAGGGATTGAAAGCCACCAACGGCCAGTTCCGAAACATGCAAACTGTGGCCTCACAAACATGCCAAAACAAAAAATAAAAAAAATTCCTGAAAGGATTTGTTACGCTAAGCACTCCTCGGAGCACCACCTTCATCCTCAACCTCACAGCCATCGCCTCCCTCGGCCGCTTCGTCGTTTCCTCTCCTGCTCGCAACATCTCCACCTTCTTCAGCCACGGGGCCTTGCCCTTCGGTCTCTCCCGAACACGGCGTGAGGGTGCACTCGAACTGCAGCTGAGAGAGGATCGAGTCGAAGTCCCCGTC
>NC_027754.1:8933665-8934648 GCF_000695525.1 Brassica oleracea var. oleracea
GGAACCATGGCCGATTCTGCTAGGGGTGTGGCATCACCAAGGGACTTGTTTCCTCCAGCCGAGGTCGACATCGCAGGCGAAGAAAGGATAGCTAGCACCTCAGGCTGAATCCAACCCCCTTCCTTCTCTGCACTGCGTCTGGACAGTCTCTCTTTGAAAGAAAGAAACCCGGCGACGAAGGTTGGAGTAGCTTGTTGCATGACCGGAGTCGGAAGTGCCGAGTTGGCCTCACCCATCTCGACGTCGGATATGTCGGAGCTTTTATTTTCACTTGGGGGGGGAAGACATTCTTGATAGGTAATTTGAAGAAAAGAGAATGTGAGAGAAAGAGATGTGTGAAGAATGAGGACTGGTGAGTTGCCACTTATAAGGTGGATTTCCGCAATAAATATTCTTAGCCAATGATTTTGATTTCTAATTCACAACATTCGCCCGCCAAATCGTCTCCGAGTCTTACGGGCTGGGGGGCTAACTGTTGGGGTCAAAAATGGTTATTTCGAAATCAACGGCTAGGATTATTTCTTATTCACGGATTTCTCACAAAACATTCACTGAAAGAAAGATCGGAAGTGAACGAACGAGCGAATTCCGCACAAAAGCCTCTCGCCGGAGAGCTGAACCATCACGCGGGTCAGCTCGCCGGCGAGCTCAACTATCACGTCGATCAGCTCGCCGGCGTGCTGAACCGACGTGTGGTTATACTCGCCCGGCGAGCTCAACCATCATGCCGGTCAGCTCGTCGGCGAGCTGAACCGTCGTGTGGTTGCACTCGCCCGGCGAGCTCAACCATCGCGCCGGTCAGCTCGCCGGCGAGCTGAACCGTCGTGTGGTTGTGCTCCCCGACGAGTTCAGCCGTCACGCGAGTCGGCTCGCCCGGCGAGCTCGACCTGATCCCGGCCTGTCCGACTTACTTCGACTCCCGTATCTTCCGTATTACTGTGATATCCGACCTTCGGGACCATATACTTCTCGTTTCGTTTTGA
>NC_027754.1:8934696-8959284 GCF_000695525.1 Brassica oleracea var. oleracea
AAAGGCCTAAGAACGGTCCGCAAGGATCCAAACTGGTGTAGAGGCCCATCTACGCTCTCAGAAGGGATTCGAGCCCATAAAAGTTATGACGGTTTGTCTTAACTCGCAGAAATACGATAAATGCTAAGTTTCCAAGGATAAATGTAAAGATTCGAGGATAACTACCAAGATCGACGAAAAAAGGAATATTCCCAAAAGAGATAGACTTGGGCCCGAAGGCGAAGGATGGGCCACCGACCTAGAACGACTATATAAGGAGAGCAGGAGCAGAAGAAAAGGGGATCCAAGAATTTAGACTTAGAGAACTCCTGCTAGCTTAGAGAACTTAGGGCTTAGGTGGTTAGACTAGCACGGCAAGGCTTAGGACATCTTGGCCGCCTCTTGTCTTGTTGTTCCGATAGTTAGCATATCTCTACTCCTTTCGGAGAAATCTTGTATTCATACTATTCAATAAAACGCCTCTGAGCGATTATCTATCTTTTTATCGTTCTAAAGTGATTACGCAGAGAATTCGGACCTTTAAGGAAAAACGGGTTCACTCGGTTTTCCTCCATTATTATTTATTATAATCGATGGTGTGAATTTCGGTTCCCACAGTAGACGATATGAAATCAGTGATGAATGACATGAACAAAGGTATGTCAGATCTGAGAGTTAACATAGCTCAGTTGGAGAAAGAGTTAGATAAGGCGATAAAGGTGCAGTGTTTGAGGAATGTGGTGGTTTGTGGGGTTGGTATGGCCTTACTTTGCTACTACTTCTTCTTTGCATAGTCATGTTCTGTAATCATAACTCAGCCTTTATGTTTTATGAAACTCAGCCATAACGTTTTATGAAATTCAGCTGTAACGTTTATTAACTCAGCCTTAACGTATTAGGTTGGTTTAACTCAGCCGTATATTAAATATAACCCAACCGTAAATAAATGATAACTCACACATCCTTAAATGATAACCCAGTCGTAAATAAACGATAACTCAGACATAATTAAACGATAACTCAGCCGTAAATAAACAATAACTCAAACATAAATAAACAATAACTGAGACATAATTAAACGATAACTCAGACATAATTAAACATAAACCCAGCCGTAAATAACCGACAACCCAGCCTTAAATAACTGATAACTCAGCCGTAAATAAACGATAACTCAGACATAGTTAAACATAAACCCAGCCGTAAATAACCGATAACTCAGCCTTAAATAACCGATAACTCAGCCGTAAATAAACGATAACTCAGACATAATTAAACGATAACTCTAACATAATTAAACACAAACCCTTTCATACATTAATATGTTGTTATACATACACAATGGCATAGCAAAGAACATAAAAAGATAAGATTCTGATACAATGCATCTTCACCACTTCCTTGTGTCCCTAATTAGGCTCATAGGTTCAAACTCACGACAGCCCCACCTCTTTGATGCAGAAACAGCGGTTACACATGTTGTCATACTTACTGGTATCAATGTGCCACAAGCAGAGACATTCTCGCTTCAAAAGAGGAACACATTGGCAACTGTAGACCGACGGAACAACCGCTGAAATGAACTCAGCCCTCTTTGCGCGGAACGCGTCACCGTGCCACACCCATCCCCATTTCAGAGATCACACTAGTTTCCCGATCCTGACAACTGATTCCCTTGGAAAATAAACGTAGGAATTTGTGGTATTTTCTAACATTACAAAGAAAATGTCTTCTTCATCACACGTCTCAGGTAACTACAGGCGACGTAATTACCTGAGAATGTTTTTTTGTTAATTGAAATTATGTTAAAGAATAAATCCACGTAGATAATTAATATATCCACGTCAGAAGATAATCAACCGTCTCCTTTCACGTTAAAAATGGACAATCAAGCATCTCCTTAATCACAACTACACAACTTTTTTCTTTGTCGAACTCTCGAATGAACTAACCCTAACCGTCGACATTGTGTTTACTGTCTCTGACCTAACTTTCTTGTCTTCTCTGATCACGTTGTCACCGAAATATTCGTCTCCAATCGTTTCTACAAAATCGTCTTTGGCGCAATCGTTTTTACGAAATCGTCTTCAGCGCAACCGTATCTATGAAATCGTCTTCTCCGGTAAGTTGTGACTGAGTTATATATTATGTTTTGGCTGAGTGATATATTATGTTTCGACTGAGTTATATATTTTAATGCACCACCCGTCGGATGGGATGGGGCCCACGGGCCGAGTGAGAGGGTGTGTGTGGCCCATTAGCCGTGGGCGGGTGGGGGCGTTATAAGTGGTATCAGAGCTTATTAGCCATCTCGGTTCTGACCCGAGAGGCATCTTGAGACCTGTGGTAGGGCGCTACAAGGACATTGCATTCTTTGAGAAGGGGTCAATTGTAACATCCCGAGTTGTGATATATGGAAAGGCTTAAGAGAATTGATTTGGCTACCTATGTCACCAAAGTTGACTTAACTTTTCCGTCACACATCCGTTTAGAACTCCATGGTTAAGCGTGCTTGGGCTGGAGTAGTGAAAGGATGGATGACTTATCGGGAAGTGATTTGCGATACCGTGCGAGTGAGGCCAGAACACGGGGAAAGGTCGGGTGGTGATTGCAGGGTCAGTAAACAATGATTTCGAGCCTTGGAAAATTAATACACCACCCGTCAGATGGGATGGGGCCCACGGGCCGAGTGAGCGGGTGTGGGTAGCCCATTAGCCGTGGGCGGGTGGGGGCGTTATATATATATACTATTATGGCTGAGTTATATATACTAGTATTGCTGAGTTATATATTATGTTGTGGATGAGTTATTTTTATGTTGGGGCTGAGTTATATATTATGTTGTGGCTGACTTATTTTTATGTTGGTGATGAGTTATATAATATGTTGTAGCTGAGTTATATATACTAGTACGACTGAGTTATATATTATGTTGTGGCTGAATTATTTTATGTTGGGACTGAGTTATATATTATATTGTTGATGAGTTATTTTTGGGTTATATGATCAGATGGATGTTTCTGAAGCTCAATCACGGGATTACCCTCCAAGAATTTACCCTGAAGGGTCTTTTAATCTAGAAGGTAAAAATATTAATCACAATTTCCTTTTAGGAGAATTCCATCACGTTAGAGAAGCAATAGGACGTGATGTGTGGGAAGAACCGGAGAAGTCTCCTATTGGAGTAATTGCTAAGCTAGCTGCACGCAAAAGCGTGTGGTCTGGTAAGACCATACATTATCTACTATGTAGACAACTGCAGAAGGAGATTTGGAGTCTTTTTGTTGATCAACTCATCAGGTTTAGATTACACGAGTTTGGCGAGATCACTGGGCTAAAGACAGATCTAGTGCCAACAGAAAGTTTTGAACCGGATCAATACAAAGCGTTTTGGGGGGGAGTTGAATCTGCCGCTTGGGATGGGACCCAAGTTAGATGAACTGAAGCCAGCATTAGAGGTTTGTCAGTCTTGGAGTTTTGGAAAGCGTAAATGGTTGGGGCTGTTACTTCTTCAAGCCATGCGACTTTATGCTTTGCATCATAATTCTAGGATACCATTTGAAAGTGCAAAAAGAGTATTCGACGATGAAGCCATGATGTTGCATCCATGGGGTCGGACTGCATATGAAGTTCTTGTTGACCCCATTAAAATGTTGGATCCACAAGGAGGGTCATACACAATAAGCGGCATGAAGGACGTGTTATTGGTTTGGGTGTATGAATATGTCACTTGCTTTGGAGAGCAATTTGGGAGAGTGGTCAATAGTGAAGACATTCCACTTTTGTGATGGGGTGGAAAGCGTACACGTGCAAGTTTTACTAAATTATTCTCTGAGGAGATCAAAGATCATGGCGAGGTAAGGTTTAACGTTGAGTTATGAGTTATTTAGTGGCTGAGCTATGAGTATATGATGGTTGAGTTATTATTTTGTAGAAGGCTGAGTCGTTTTTGATGGCTGAGTTATTAAGTAATTGGTGACTGAGTTTTGAATTGTTAGATGGCTGAATTATTAAGAAAATGGTTGCTGAGTTATGAGTTATTTGATGGCTGAATTATTAAGTAATTGGTGGCTGAGTTATGAGTTATTTAATTGATGAATTATTATAATTGATGGCTGAGTCATGTGTTATGGTGGCTGAGTTTTGAGTTAATATTGCAGGTGCGTGTGAGGAAAATGATTATGAAGGACTCAGTTGAAGAGATGTTTCCTAAATGGCTGGGTGAAGATGACGACCCACAACCAATTAACTTGATAACATACATACATGGAGGTAGATTTGTTAGAGGTTTTTGGGAAGTGCAGGAGAAGGAGAAGAAGAGAAAAATGAAGGGTGGAGTTTCGTCAGAAGCTACCACCCACTAAGAAGCATAAGAAAGAAGTTAAGAAACATAAGAAGATGAAAACCAGTGAGGGTGAAGCTGCTGCAACCCGAAAGGGTTCTAACGAGGAGGAAAGGGAAGATTTAGGGAACAATGGGGTGCTGATGACCATAATGAGTACTTTGGATCATATGTCCAGAAAATTTGATCTATATGAAGGTCGATTTGAAACGATTGACTTGTGGTTTGACTTCTACGAAGCCCGGAACATCCCAAATATGGATTAGAAGACCATTGATGATATAGTGAAAGCTTCAGTGGATGAGCGTCTAAAACATCTGGGGTAGGGGAAAGTGCCAAAAACTCTGATAACCTCTCAAAAGGTCCCGAACAATCTTTAGAGTTGGCATCACCGCAGCCGAATACACAACATAAGTATGTCAATAGTCCAACGTTAGCTAAGCCCATGGGTAAGGGTTTGGGGGAGAAAAATAAATTGGCAGAGGATCTTGATAAGGCTTTAGAGGTGAAAAAGACTTTGGTAGTGCCGTTGAAACACATGCTAAATCTGCTGCAACATCTGCTAAAGCTGCTGCAACACCTGCTAAAGCTCCTGAGGCTAAAGTTGCTGCAACAGCTGATAAAGATGCTGCTCTTGATTCAATTATTGTTTCTCCTGCTGAAGGTGCTAAGGATGCTAAGGCTAGTAAGGAAGGAGGCCGCTTGGGCAATCCAAAATAGAAGGATGATGAGGCTGTGTTAATAAAGAAGGAGGCCGCTGCTAAGAAGAGGGAAGAGGCTGCTATAAAGAGGAAGGAGGCGGCTGAGAAAAAAAGTAAACATGCTGAGTTAAAGAAGCAAGAATCTGTTAAGGCCGAGTTAAAGAACCAAAAGGTGGCTGAGATAAAGGAGGGCCTTGCTCCAACCGTCACTCCACCGCATGCCAATTGTATATGAGTAAAGATTAAGACGCAGAGTGGGGACAGTAACATTGCGTAAGTGACCGACGAAATTCTCGCGGCATAGAACAAATTGTTTCCGGAGTCTGATGTCGAGGAAGAGGAACTAATTAGATCTGCCAGAATAAAAGATTATCAGGAGATAAGTGTTTAATTATCTCCATAGGGGTGTGCATAGATGGTTGTTTCTTCAGCACCAGGTTTTCCTTACATTGGAGACAATGGAACGACGTGCATGAGGAAAAATTTTGAGCATTCATCAGTAATATATGATCCTCTAGCACCTGTTGATCCGGCGAAATTGGAAAAACTTATTCAACATATTAAAGCCATTCCACCCAAACAACCAGCACCAGCAACTAAAGACCTATTATAAGAACAACTGACTATGAGGGTGACTTCTACAGCATACTCATCACTGAAAGTCTATATTACAGTTGAGTTATATATTATTTTACGGCTGTGTTATATATTCTATTACGACTGAGTTATATTATGGCTGAGTTATATATTCTATTATGGTTGAGTTATATATTCTTTTATGGCTGAGTTATATATTATATTACGACTGAGTTATATATTATTTGAGGACTTAGTTAATCTTCATTATGTAGCATGTCGCTGCGTATATGAAAGTCCTCATTGGAAGGTCCATTGCGAGATCCTTGCCCTTTCTGGTTCAAGGGCATTGCTTTTATTGACCCTTGGTTCCTCACAGTATGAAGTTGTTACAAGTTGTTCAAGATAAAACCTACTCTGATGAAGTTCAAAGGCACTGGCTATGAATATTTAGCAAAGGGTAAGATTCCCGATGAATGTCAAACAAACTTGAAGTGTTTTGAAGATGTGGATTACTTGTACGGAGTGCTTCAAGTTACTGGCGATCACTGGGTGGCGCTTCACGTGGATCTGAAGAAGGAGAAGACTGATTGCTACGATCCAGTCATTGGATATGTAACATCTGAAAGTGAGAATAGGATGCTAAATGCATTTAAGCCACTAACGCAAATGCTCCCTGTGATGTTGTGTGATGTTATTCCTGCCAATCTCCGAAAACCTAGTAAAAAGCAGTTCACATTCAGAAGGAAGAAAGACAAAAAATATTCCACAAAACACCCAAATTGGCAATTGTGGGGGTGTATTCGTTGAATTTTGTCGAATGTTTAGCGCTTGGGGTAACTTTTGATGGGATAAACGATAAAACTATTCATAGTTTACGGGTGAAGATGGCAGTAGAAATCCTCGATGAAGGAGGAAATATTGTGCTTAACAGTCTGTTGAAGGGAAAAAAATAACTTTGTGTTGTATTTGACTTAACTTAAGTTGTGAAATTTTATTACGTATTTGACTTTCGCTTATAAATCTCAGTCTTATCTCTCATATATTTCAGCCGTGTCGTATATGTGTAACACAGCCATACCTCAAACATACCCTAAAGTCGGAAAATGCTTATATAACTCAACCATAATGGTAAATATAACTCGGTCGTATCGTGGGGTGATAACTCAGCCATACCTCAACCAAACCCTAAAGTCGGAAAATGCTTATATAACTCAGCCATAATGGTAAATATAACTCAGCCGTATCATGGGGTGATAACTCAGCCATACCTCGACCAAACCCTAAAATCGAAAAATGAAATAGAAATACTTTATAAAGTTATATTGAAGTTCCAATTATTATTTTGAAGTGAATATATAATCAACTGAATGTGTTTACTTTATTGAATTTACGAGTTTAGAATCGATCATGATCTTTAGGTATATGTTGAACATTTAGATAGAAGATGTGAAGTTTTAACCAAAGTAAACCATATACAATATACTTTCAACTGAATTTGTGCTCTTATATTTCCTAGTGGTAATATACCTAAAAATCCTAATCTTAAACCCTAAATAATTATCCCTAAACCCTAAATAATTAACCTAAACCCTTAACCCAAATAATAAATCAGCCGTAAATGTTTAATAACTCAGCCGTAAAGTAGAACTTAATCATGTCGTTTCGTATTTTGGGCGGAAAAAAGATCTTGAAAAATCTGATTAATTTAATCTCGCGACGTATGACTTCTATATCTCTCTCTAAATAGTTCTCTTTTCTTACACATTCTCTCTCTAGAAAAAAATGAAAATATGTCAATTGTCCCTGGTTGGTCATTAAAGTTTTCCTGCAGTGTGAATGCCATTCTAAGCACTGCAAACGGAGAGAGCCTCGCAGTTCTAGACCCTGGTCTGGGTGTCTACATTGACAAAACCTATGTTACGTGGTTTAGATTTTTACATGATCTTTTGCAGGCGATCCCAGAGATTCTTCGAAAAGGATGGGTTCATGAGTGGCCGACATACTGCTTCATTCCCGCTCATTTTAAGGAACCTTGGTTTCTTATACTCGCTGTAAGCACCGATTATTTATAATTTGTTATATTTGCTGCCAACAGCACTAATATTCAATGTCTTCTTTTAGCGGAGAAACACGTGGGATCCGAGGCATAATTTTCTAGTCTGGACACATTTTAATCTGGTGGCCAGAACGCTATTTCGAGATCAAATGCGGTTGTTGAAGAGGTGTTGGGCGCATGTTGGCGAGAAGTCTGAATGGATGTTAACTAGAGTTTGGCTTGCTCTTGTGGACATGTTTGAAGAGTTTGGACCTGATAATTTAGGTTTATGAATGTAATTCGACATGTCTATTTTGTATTTCTCTTATATTATGTCGTATAACTCAGCCATAACGTTAATGTAACTCAGCCGTAAATGTTAATATAACTCAGCCGTAAATGTTTATATAACTCAGCCATCACGTTTATATTACTCAGCCATAACGTTTATATAACTCTGCCGTAACGTTTATATAACTCAGCCGTAAATGTTAATATACCTCAGCCATAACGTTTATATAACTCAGCCATAACGTTTCTATAACTCAGTCGTAAATGTTAATATAACTTAGCCATAACGTTTATATAACTCAGCGGTAAATGTTAACATAACTCAGCCATAACGTTTACATAACTAAATATTATAATTATGGGATGTTTCGTCTTTCTTGATTTGATTGTGTTGTCCATTAATTATGGCGCATCAAGTGTGTGGAAAAAATGGTTCAAACCTAATATCGAGACCTTTATAATATTGAGACGATAATACTTTATAATTTAAAATAACTCAGCCACAACGTTTACGGTAACTCAGCCGTGAAAGTTTATTTAACTCAGCCCATTGTTTAATCAACCTATAATATAACTTAGCCATTTAATATTTTAATAATGGAACGTTTCGTCTTACTTGATTTGTCTGAGTTGTCGTTTAATTATGGCGCTTCAAATGTGTGGTAAATACAGATCAAACCAAATATTGAGGCCTTTATAATATCGAGACGATAATACTTTATAATTTTTATTTTAAATTATCTTAATTTTAAAATAAACGTAGGAATTTGTGGTATTTTCTAACATTACAAAGAAAATGTCTTCTTCATCACGGGTCTCAGGTAACTTTAGGCGACGTAGGAATGTGGAAAGAGGAACGCCGAAACAGTGTTGGTTTGGTGAACCCGCTAAAATATTTACATCTGGATCAGATACAAATCCTGGAAGATTGTACTATTGATGTGCAAAAGGATATAATAACGTTTTTTATTTATTTATCATGTTCTGAATGCGATACTCAGATCTGGTTTTGTTGGTGAAATCAGAAATATTTATTCAAATGGACGGATGAGTGCTTGGTGGAAGAGGTGAAAGATGTGAAATCAGTGATGAATGACATGAACAAAGGCATGTCAGATCTGAGAGTTAACGTTGCTCGGTTAGAGAAAAAGTTTGATAAAGCGGAAAAGGTGCAGTGTTTGAGGAATGTGGTGGTTGGTATAGCCATACTTTGCTACTACTTCTTCTTTGCATAGTCATGTTTTGTAATCATAACTCAGCCTTTATGTTTTATGAAACTCAGCCATAACGTTGTATGAAACTCAGCTGTAACATTTATTAACTCAGCCTTAACGTATTAGGTTGGATTAACTCAGCCGTGTTATATTTTAAATATAACCCATCTGTAAATAAACAATAATTCAGACATCCTTAAACGATAACCCAGCCGTAAATAAACGATAACTCAGACATAATTAAACGATAACTCAGACATAATTAAACATAAACCCAGCCGTAAATAACCGATAACCCAGCCTTAAATAACTCATAACTCAGCCGTAAATAAACGATAACTCAGACATAATTAAACGATAACTCAGACATAAATAAACGATAACTCAGACATAATTAAACGATAACTCAGACATAATTAAACATAAACCCAGCCGTAAATAACCGATAACCCAGCCTTAAATAACTCATAACTCAGCCGTAAATAAACGATAACTCAGACATCCTTAAACGATAACTCAGCCGTATATTAAATATAACCCATCCGTAAATAAACGATAACCCAGACATCCTTAAACGATAACCCAGCCGTAAATAAACGATAACCCAGCCGTAAATAAACGATAACTCAAACATAATTAAACACAAACCCTTTCATACATTAATATGTTGTTCTACATACACAATGACATAGCAAAGAACATAAAAAGATAAGATTCTGATACAATGCATCTTCAACACTTCCTTGTGTCCCTAATCAGGCTCATCAGTTCAAACTCACGGAAGAACAGTCCCACCTCTTTGATCCAGAAACAGCGGTTACACATGTTGTCATACTTATTGGTATCAATGTGCCACAAGCAGAGACATTCTCGCTTCAAAAGAGGAACACATTGGCAACTGTAGACCGACAGAACAACCGCTGAAATGAACTCGGCCCTCTTTGCGCGGAACGCATCACCGTGCCACAAACCCCATCCCCATTTCACAGATCACACTACTTTCCCGATCCTGACAACTGATTCCCTTGGAAAACGAGTAAAATAGTCCTCATCATCGTCCCAAATGATTTTCCGATTCATTGCGTGTGTATACACAACCCACTCATATCCTGCATCCGCTGCAAGCTTAATGAGACAAAGTCCTTCTTCTTGAAGGTTTAATGTGAAGAAAAACTGTACACCATTTATATAAAGTGCGCTTGGCTTTCTCTCACCGTAGCAAGTTTTCAACAACTCAGCAGGCATATTAAGTCCCTGGGGAACATATAACACATCGTAAAAATGGTATACCGTACGCCGATCTGCTAACGCCTTCATCAACTTGCACGATGCTCTTAGGCCATAGAGATCTTTAAAGGAGTGACCGGTCACACGTTCAACAACTAACCCCTGAATTTCTTTCAAGAATCGGAAAATTCTCCATTTTCTTTTAGAGGGGTGAAACGGATTTCTTGATAGAGAGTAATTGTGTAAAAAAGTGAGGTTAAAGTTGTATTGTTCGAGAAGACACATTATTTATCGCCAATTGAACCGTTATATCATCAAGACGTTTCGCTCTGCGACGTTTCATTTTTTGACCGGGAATTTAATCCAAAACTCAGCCATAACACAAAACATTATTATCCTAAACCCAGCCATAACACAAAACATAAAAATCCTAAACCCAGCCGTAACACAAAACATGAAAATCCATAACCCAGCCGTAATACAAATCAAGAAAATCATAAACCCAACCGTAAAACAAAACATGAAAATCCTAAACCTAGCCATAATACAAATCAAGCAAATCCTAAACCCAACCATCATACAACACTTTTACATCCGACAAGTTTTCGCATTATGTCCACTCTATCTACATCGAGAACATGTGTGTTCTTTCCTAGAACGTTTGTTTGCAAGTGCAACTTCTAAAGCATATTTCATCATATTTTTTAGGTCTTCCTGGTTGTTGACGAATTCACGGTGGCAAGCACGGTTGGTTAGCCACGATTTTTGGAATAGGTTGCGATGAGTAAACCGGCATGACCGATTCAGCGTATGCGCTCACCAAATAAGCGCTGTTATAGTAAGGACTGCACATGAATATACGACAAACATTCATGTTTTCCGCAGCTGTGATTGCGTGTACACATGGTAATTTCTCGCATTCGAAACGCCGGCATGTGCACTTTCTCTCTACCAAATTAAGAACATGCAAAGACTCGCCAGATGATCCATATGTAACTTCAGTGTGATGATCATCAATCCTTTGTACCGTCAACAATCTGGCTGCAGTTACACGACCCTATTTAAAATATAGAATAAAAAGGTTACGGCTGACTTAAAAACTGTTAAGGCTGACTTATGAATTTTAAAGGCTGACTTATGAATTTAGAAGGCTGACTTTTTTACAAGTACGGCTGACTTACATGTAGTTGTTTCTTCGCACCACGTGTAAGCGTGGTTGGCTGCAATCTAGCATCCTCTCTCCGTTCAGAAAACCATCTGGTCATCATAACCCGTATCGATTCTAATATTCGAACGATGTTAAGACCTCTAGCATTCGACAATTCTCTTTTCATTGATTCCGCTATGTTCATACTCATCAAATTGTACCTCTCGCCCGGAAATGAACACATGCCCACAGTTGGACATCAGCTCTTTGGAGGTAGCCATGGAGTTCAGGATTAATCGCTTCAATCTCCTCGAACATCGCAGTAAATTAAGACATCCTAAAACATCTTGCCACTTTCTTCACTTGACGAAATACATCTTTTCCTTTGTACCGTTCCAAAATGTACTTATATAAATGGTAGGTGCAAATTCCCCGAGAAGCAAACGGATACACATTTCCAATTGCTTTCCCTATCGAGTTATGCCTATCTGAGATTATCGCAAGACCCTCGTCGTCAGGAATCAAAAGTTTTAGTTGCGTAAAAAAACAATGCCACAAAATACCATTTTCAGTGTCAACCACTGCGAAGGCTATTGGAAAAATCTGAAAGTTACCATCCTGAGCTAGTGCTGTGAGAAGCATCTCTTTGTATTTACCATTAAGAAACGTCCCGTCGACAACCACAACTTTTCACATGAAAGGAAACCCATTTTCGCTCGCACCAAACGCAAGAAACACATACATAAATCTTCCAAACTCATCAATTTGAAGACGCGTAATTGTACCCGGATTGCCCTTCTTATCATGTATAAGTAAGAAGGCAAGTTTTCAAACCCACTCTCAGGTGTTCCCTCATCGATTCCCCTTGCAAATTTCAGCGTCCGATGTGATTTCCAATAATCCATCTATCCACATGAGAAACGATACAAATAACTCAGCCGCATCACATAATTAAGACAGACACAACGTAATAATAACTCAACCGTAACGTTATTATAACTCAGCCGTATCCTTATAACAACTCAGCCGCATTGTATAAATAAGTCTGCCGCAACCTTTCATATTACTCAGTTATATCGTTTCAATAACTCAGCCGCATTGAATAAATAAGTCAGCCGCAAATATTACTCAGCCATATCGTTATAATAACTCAGCCGAAGCAAAGTAAATACCTTTACACGAAACTGCTTAGTGATAGCTATTCTGACACTCGTAGGGTGAATGGATGGACCAACGTCGCCGAGAAAGTCCTTGTACAACTCTCCTAAAATATCTGGTGTTGCTTGTCGAGATCGATAAGAACGCTCAGTTACAAAACATGTATAATCCGAATCGTAAATACGAACATAAAATGTCGGGGATTGCCCTTGTGTAGAAGCACGAACTCTCCAAAGACATCCATCAACCCAACACTTAACAATGAATAATGTCGGAGTGGATATGTCTACATCAAAATCAAATCGATCCTTCACTGAAAGGAGTTTCAATCGTCTTTCCAAATCATCTTTACTCATGTATCTTTGCCCTACCGCAAGGTTTAGTGACGACATCTCCAACCTTAGAACCTCCGGATTCCCTTTACATCTCGACAAGTTCTGAGATCTCTTCTTGGGAGGTAGCGTCGGTGAATCTTCGTCTTGTGTTGGAGACTCACCGTATAAGCTGAAGTTATCATCTTCAGATGACGCACCGTCCAAGTCTTCCAACATATCAAATCGGCTTTCGGATTCATCATCTTCTTCATTTTCTTCACCTACTTCATCTTCTCCGCCTACTTTGTGTTTTTCTACTTCCACTTTACTTGAGCAGTCATTCTCATTTTCCTCGCGTTCCTCCTCCAAACTGTCATTCAGATTCATTTGGACATCCTTGTTCTCCGTAATCTCCACACAGAGACGTACCTGTTCGATTTTCTTTAGGCTTAGAAAACCTTGCAATTGTCGAGTATTGGAGACGTAAACTGGTGGAGTGTCGTGCGCCATTGTTTTCAAAGCTTTATTCGAGAGCATATAGCTAAGCTGAATCTGATGCCTCAGTTCATTCAATCTGTAATCATCGAGTACAGACTTTGTGAATTCTTCATAAGATGAAGAAGATAGATAGATAAAGACGATGAAGAAGAAGATGAACAGACAGACAAACCAAGTTGTAAAGTTCGTTAGTAGTGGCATGGCAAATCCGAGTTGATGACATGGCAGATGACATGTAAAATCGGTTAGTCAGCCACCAAACGAATATATAACTCAGCCTAGATAAATCAGCCCGTTTGGCGTTTCTTGTACCTATTAATGTAAGTCAGCCGAAACGTGAATACTATTTCAGTAATTAAACTTTTGCTAAAAAATCAGCCGTAATTATCATGGAAAACAATAAGTCAACCGTATCGTCACATAAATCAGCCGTCAAACGAATGATATTCTAGTAATTAATTTTTCGCTAATAAGTCAGCCGTAATTAAGCTGCGATTATTGTTAATCCAGACAGTTGCGGGTGATTAACCATAACTCAACCGTAACAACCTCCCATAAGTCGGTCGTAAATTTAATAACTCAGCCAGTCGATATTTATTAACTTAGCCGGTGAAACATAACTCAGTCGTGTCTTAACTACAACTCAGCCGGATTTTCCAGAATTCACAACATCGATGTATAAGTCAGCCGTAACTTGTGTACGTAAGTCAGCCGTTTTCCCATAAATCAGCCAGAATTCTGTAAATCAGCCATCACTAACGGCTGGCTTATGTTCATAAGTCAGTCATTTTCTCTTAAGTCAGCCGCGTTGTTTAACTCAGCCGCAACATAACAATAACTCAGCCGTAATGACGTATGTAGCATTTTACGGCTGACTTAATGAAAACATGGAACCGAATTCCTACGTGGCGCCGGGTTTTTGCTTACGTGGCATTAAAAAGTAATGACATCCTTATAAATACGTTTTTTCATAACGTAAAAAAAGGCACGCTTGGTACTAAAAAAATGTCAAAAGATTAGTATGGTTCTCGTTAATTGTCCTAAAATATGTAATGTTTGAGTAAACTTCCCTAGTTATATTCACTATTTTTATTGAAAAACCGCATGTATTTGTGTTTTCCGGTTGTTAAAGAGTTTGTTTTTATGTGGGACTATTGTTAAGTGACGATGACAAAAAGAAGTATATGAATTTACAAGAGATTGAAAAGCTTATGAGGCATAATTGGAAATTTAAGCAAGATCAATTTCTATGCCAAAGGTACCAAAGACAAGTAGTAGTGATTCTAACGTGTTGTGATTGAATCAACTCGCATGATATCACGAAAACCAGTATTTATACTTTTACAAACGAAGAACAAACACATTTAGAAAATAGATAAAAATTATAATTAATGAATATAAAATAAAAGCTGAAGAGCAAATGCAAATTCAATCTTTAATATTTAGGAAGAGAACATTCCTTGGGGCGCTTGTTATGGAACCTTGCATAATCTTGGCAATAATCATAAATCAAATGGTACTTACTTACCCATTTAAACCATCTCTTTTGCACTCTTGTCAAAGAACTGAATTCATTTTTGTTCCACCAATTTTCATTGCTCTCTTCGTTACACAATGTTGGGTTGCCTTTCCAAATACAAGCATCTATCTTGTAATCCCCAAAGGATGCCACAAATGGAGCCTTCGACCAATCAACTTTCTCATGCCCACCACTTGTAGCCCAGCTCTCACCGTTCCATAGACTCACTTTTATACTCATAGGTTGCAACCTTGGATAGGCTACTCCTTTCTCTGAATGGTTTCTGTACAGTCTTATCGGAATTTGATCCACCATAAACCTAAAACCACTCCTCAAAACATCATTTTTTTACACATCTTACTTTTTGGAGTACGTAGTGAAACAGATTTTGCCTAAAGAATCTTACACAATTTGGTGAACGTTCCACAAGATGGAATAGGTGTGAAAGTCCTTGGTTGGGTCAAACCAGAGATGGATCCTTTCTTCACGATTGTCAACTCCATCGGCATAGATATTCGTCTGAAGAATATAAGGCTGCCCGTTCACGTTTCCCAAGAATTCAAAGTCTATCTCATCCCGGTTTGTCTGGTCCGAGGACATCTGATCAAATGTTTTAAAGATTAATCATAAGATTTATCATGATGAGATTTACGCATGGTGGTTTTAATTTTTTATATATATATATATAGGTCCATCACAAACTTGTGCCTCTTTTAATATGTTCTTTTTTTTGTTTTTGTAGAGAAAGGCCTAAAAGTTTCTCCCAAAATCTGAACAAATATATTTGCTAATGCTCTGGACCACGTCTACACATTGAGAGAGAGAGAGAGAGAGAGAGAGAGAGAGAGAGAGAGAGAATGTTTCTTACATAATAAGCAACCACGGTTCCTTGAGAAGGTCCAGGAATTAGTTTGATCTTCATATCTATTTTTCCGAACAAGAACGTCTGGATGGAAGAAAAGGAAGCTCCTACGTATACATATGAAATCGAAATATAAATAAGTTATGGATAATGAAAAAAAAAGTCAAAAAGAGTTTGAGACGGTAATGAGCATATTATTATGTACCAGATTCTTGATCAAGCTTAAGAGTTCTTGATCGACCATCGCTGGAGGTGTTAACGTGGGTTGGAGACCATGTCACGAGGAAGTCCTTACTAAAATCTCCGGATGAAACAACGGACGCTTCTGAGACCCGTAATAGCAAACTTGAGATTAAATAAATTAGAAGTACAAATGATTTTGACCGCTTTACGAACGTCATTAAATTATTAAAATGCACGAGATTGAGTTGGACGTCTGATCAGGCATCAGTATATATACATTTTATATTCCACAAAAAGTGTTTGAAATGGATTGTGTTCATATACAAAGAATATCTTTGAGGAGAAGCAAAGAGAATACATACTTACGTCGGAATATTTGAAGGCTTTGTTTTTGAAGCATAAAGAATGTTTGTTGTTTACTTCATAGAAATTCATAGTTAAAGTATATGTTTGCTTTTGAATATTTGATATAGATCAAAATTCAGGCATGAATTAACTCTATTTGTGAGTTTAGAACATCAACATTGATAAAACCTTTTATAATAATATATCATAATATAATATTAAATTATAATTCAATATTTCAGTTAAATGTAGACGAATAACAAGAGTTTACAAGATCATGATGTAACCTTTAAGACCCTGGGTTAAAGAGAGTTATATAATCTTGGTACGTAGAAATGGAAGAGAAAAAAAATATTATTATTATTATTATTATTATTATTATTATTATTATTATTATTATTATTATTATTATTATTATTATTATTATTACTTTATTATTATTATTATTATTATTATTATTATTATTATTATTATTATTATTATTATTATTATTATTATTATTATATTTCTTTTTTTGAAAATTATTAAATATGATTACTTTTTTGGCTGCCTTGTCTTCTTATTTGAAATTTTTGTAAAATATAATTACTTTTTTGCCATTTTATTAGCTGTCCCGTTTGCTTATTTGCAATCCATTGGAGCCAAATATGTGTCATTCCATTCTTCTTCATCACTTCTGGCTTGGTTTATACCGTATCCAGATGTAAATGTCTTTGTTGGAATATTAACATAATTTTACTTTTCCACAATCTCCATAGAATCCGTAAAATAGTTGTTGGATGTTTATTACAGGGGTAGACATTTCGATTTAAAATTGGGTTCGATTCATGTTCAGTTTGGTTTCTCTGTTTATAAGAAAATTTCAGACAAAGAAAATTTCAGACAAAGAAAATCAAAATTATTTTGGTTTTGTTTGTTTCGGTTTGGTCTGGTTCGATTTCAGTTTGATTTGGTTTATTGTTGTTTTAGCTAAATCAAATTAATTCCTAATTTTGTTATAATTCGTTTAAGAACATATAATTTATAAAACAAATATTCATTTAATCATTAACTTTGTAATATTCAAATATAAAATAATCACAATAAAATGTAGAAAAATTATTTAAATCATTTTCTTCAATTTAGTATAACTATCATAGGTAGTTTTGTTTTCATTATAGAGTAAGCAATTTATATTTATATTTATATTTATATTTATATTTTATTATTTGTGTTTTATCTATTCATTTTGAAGTAAAATGTAGAAATTATGTTTAATGTTTAGATTAAAAGGTTAACTATATTAAATCTTAATATTATTAGTATATTTAGTTAAGTAAGTTAAATACATTCATTTTTCGGTTCGGTTTGGTTTAAAACATAATGTTTTAAACCAAACCGAATCGTTTGAGCTGATAAAAACTATAACCGAGTGGTTAGGACCTAGACAATTATTTGACTTGCGTCGATTTAGGTTCGGTTAGTTTCGTTTGGTTCAGTTTGTTTTTTACCCATAATTTATTAATCTCTCTTCTATCTTATTAAAATATAACAACTATATAGAACTAAAACATTTAATTTCAGTGCTACTTAAATGCTTAAATATTTATAAAAGGTAATTTCGTCATAATGAATTTGGTTACACAAAATAAATATATTTACATATTTACATATTTACAACATAAAATAACTAAACATGAATAATTGATAAAATATCCAAACTAAATGGGCAATGGCGATTTCAAGATTAGGGTTTTTGAGATGTTCTCGAATCGAAGTAGGTTTGGTGATCGAGAAGGTGCAGTGGTGGTGGTCTACTGATATGGATTTTGAGTTTTTTCGGGTTCGAGGGAGATAAGATTTGGAGGAATAGCACAAGAAAATTCAATCAGAGGATCCGGGTATTGGGTTTTCAGATGGGTAGATCCCATATTACAATGTCAACCTTTCAAAGATTTGGGCCTCCTTCTGCGACTGTGATAGGATCAAATGGATTGAGGGTATCTATAGAATCCATAAGGAGAATCCATAAGAAGGAGTTTTGCAGTTATGAAGATTGAAGTATGAATCAGTGGTTTATTGGCTGGAATATTTTCATGGAAATACATATTTAGTCAGAGATACAGATTTTCTCTGATCACAAAGTTAAGAAAGCTATTAGGAGAGGATTGTGGGAGATCACAGAGTGGTATCTCTGAAAATATCGTATATGTACAATCTTTGGATTACAAGTCTTCGTGAAGATATTTGGAATATGGTTATGGAAAATGGATCAAGCGTTACAATGCCTGATGGAAAATGAAGATTACGGGGAAAGGTCTGCCTACGGATATAAATAGCGCATCTCATAGACTTTTCTAAGCAACAAATTTTCACAGCTCTCAATTGTTTTTTTTTTGAAGTTGCTACATTTCACATTCTCTTTCCTATTGGTTGATCTATTTACTAAGATGACTCAAAGCAGACTGGTGGGTAAGGAGAGAAGTAGCAGGAAGGTGGAGGGTGCCACAAAACCTTTGAAGATCTCAGTGCCAAAGTTTGATAACACAACCTTGATTGAGGGATATGCAAATATTCTCATTGGAAGGTGTATGAATCCAAGCCACCAAGATATGAAGGGGTTAATTCTTATGTTACCAAAATTTTGGAAAATGGAGAAACATGTCATTGGAGCGGACCTAAGATTAGGAAGGTTTCAGTTTGACTTTGTCAATGAGGAGGATATAGAGGAGGATCTGAAGCTTCAGCCATACCATTTTGATTATTGATTGACGTCCAAAGTTTGTTGGGAGCCATTGGTATACATGAACTACCCATCTACTATAACCTTTTGGGTGAGAGTTCTGGGAGTGGCTCTTCACTACTTGACTGTTCACACCATAGAGCATTTGTGATGCATTTGGGGAGGTCGAGCAAGTCGTTTTGGATGAAGGAAGGATTCTGGTGGTGAATGATGGATTATGAAATTTGAACTTAGAGACCTCGGTGGAGTTCCTTGGTGTAGAGGAAACTTTGGTTTCTCTAAGATATGAGAGACTCTTTAACTATTATCGGCTCTGCTTAAGCCTATGCTATGATTGTGGGACCATGGTTTGACACTAACTTCCCAGCAATTAATGGAATGGATTATTAGCAAAGAATGAGTCAAATGCTTTAGTTGGAATTCTGCTAATATGACGGAGTCAAACCGAGAATAAGGAGGCACATGTAACAGTATTACTAAGTGGACGAAGACGAGAGATCTTGGAATAAAACGAGGAAGAGGTCGCCCTCACAATCCATATGATCTTTCCAGAAAAAGTACACAAATATAAGAGAACATAAATTCAACAAAGGAGAGGAAAACTATGTCTGGTTGAAGGAGAAAAAACGAGGTTCCTTCTACGTCTGATAATGTTTAATAAGAGACATAATTTGCTAAGCCATGAGATTGGTGAAAACAAGAAAGAGGAATCTCTGTATCAAGACATTGAATGTAACACGTCTTCGTAATAGTAATTTGAGGATCATGAGAGCTTGTGACTTAAAGAGATCTCTCACTCAGCAGGAGAAACGATCACACATATTATAATCACCCATGATTATCGAATCATTATGTTTCCATAATGAATAAAGAATTCGTCCACCGTTTAATTATTCAATGAAAGGAAAAAGAGACGTATTACTTTGTAAATTCTTCACGAAGAATATGCATCTTTCTATTTGTTGAAGCTAAGAGTCTTATTGACGACAATAACGAACATTGATCATGCTAATGTCATGAGCTCATATTCATATGATGTCATTTACATGAAACCGATGTCATCTCTCAAGACCGATGAAACCGACATCTCATTTGAGATGATGATAACCGAACTGTGTCTATAATTGATCCCTTGACGGGTACGTTGTCTGGTCGACACCAAGTTCAGTCGTAATCCTTCTATACTCCGATATCCCAATCCTATTACATACGAATAGAGTCCATTTTTTCGGCTCAGACCTGATTACATCGATGTTGTTTTGAGGAGTTTGCGCTCATGTTATTCTTCCCTAATCGTTTTCATACAAACACTACCAAATACTTGGTGTGGTTTTAGGATCCACAATGATCAATATCACTATCCCACGAGAAAGGATAGCAGAGACGATGGGTGTCATGATGGGCGCAATGATAAGGATAATTGCTCGGGCAAGAGGGATGAACGAAGTGTTAGTTACAAGGGATTTGTAATCCATGATGGTGCAGGGGAGAAAGAGGTGGAGAGTAGCATACGCTAATATCAGGGAAAGTGTAAGGGAAAACTTTATGAGGAGGAGGCAAAATGGTCCATTGCGTAGGGTAGAGATTCAAGATTCTATGGGGACCGTAGGTAGCTGTACTATGTGGAGGATAGTAAGCACAGCTACAAGTCTTCACGTAATGTGGCTTCTAGGAATCATAGACAGCAGTACCACATGGAGTCGAAAACCACCTATATGAGAAGAGATCAATTTTACAGAAGAGGACGAGAAGACACTAGGAACCTCCAATCAATCCATCATCAGACATACAGTTCTTCTGAGATAGGGAGGGACATACCTGACAGGAAAGAAAAGGCAAAAGGTAAGTATTGAATTGGTGTTGGTAAAAGATCGTCTTGATCTTGTGAATGAAGCTCTTGAAAATGATAATATGCTTACGGATGAGGAACATGGTGAGTTAGGGAAGGAATTAGGTTAGCTTAGGAGAAGAGACCCAAGACGATGGAATGCTAGCAGGTGAGAGTGTTCCGGTTTAGGAGACAGAGCTGGCGAGTCTCGAGGGCTCAAAACAAGAGGAAGATGAAGATAACTTAAAGTCTAAAACAATGGTTGAAGGTACGAGTTTTGTGGAGAAGAAACATGGTACGAGAAGGGAACTTTTTAAGCCAGCAGCTCTGGTGGTGGGGGAGCATCATAAAAAATGAATGGTGCAAGCTCTGATCTTACCCATGAAGAAGTCTTTACTCAAGGGTGGCGTGCTCTGGAGAGACATGGAAGGCCGTGGAGAATAAGGGTCCATCAAACCCCAACGAAAGAGACACAATACCATGATCTTCATTTTATGGAGTACAAGAACAGAAGAAGGAAGGTTCCACATGATCTTGGGTGGCCTTGGTTGTCAGTTTATGTTTTTTAATAAGCTCTATGAGCATGTCTTGATTTTTGTCTGATTTTGTTTATGGTCTTTTAGCAAGGTTTTTATCTTTTTTTGTTTCCAGTTGTTATCGGACTATATCCCGTTTTCTAAAAGCATTTGTACCTTTGTTGTTTCCTTCACGCAGTTTAATAATATTGGAGTTGGTTTAGTAATGGTGTGATGCTTTATTTTTTCGGTATATCTTCAGGTGGTGTGTTGGAAATATGCATGTGCTTTGGTCTAGTTTATCGAGGTGGATGTTGGGTCGGGAAAAGAATATTTGGTTTTTAAGTTTTGCTTTACCTGGACTGGACATTGTAAAGATCTCATATATATCTATGTTGGATATCTTTAAACCCACAACAGGATACAATGGTCAGGATCGGAAAGGTTTTTTGGTTGCGGATCAGGATTGGCATATGATACTTCAGTCAGATGATGGTTTCTCTACATGACATGACTCGGCAAGGCTGTGATGTCGTTTAAGTTTGTCTACGAGAATTTCGCATTACACAAGTTTGCTATACATAAAGAAATTGATTCAGGAAATTTGTCCTCTTAAATGTGATGAAGCTGAATTTGTTAATTCTCGAAGGTATGGGAATAGGCTATGGAGTTATATGGTCATGAAATTTATTGAAGGAAGAGGTTTTTCGATGAGCTTAATGTACAATCCAAAACGAATTACCTATGCTGTATATGGTGATCATAGTTTCTCTATGAGAAGATCGAGGGTCTAAGGGAACGAGAAAGGAATGTGCATCAAGATTTTGTTCTTTTGAGGTTACAAATAAGGAGAGTTTTGACGAGGCATCAAAGTAGTTGTCTGTCATGCGGGTCAGGAAGGCGGAGAGCTGTAAATAGTGTGTTGGTTAGTTTTCTAAGGGCTCTTGGATGTGTTATTGTATTGCAAGCAAGGTATGTGGTAACATGTACAAGGAGGAGGTGTTTCTTAGCCTTGATATACGCTGTGTTTAGGGAATGAAACAGACCATTTACTATTGTTTTTGAGATAGATCATTTTAGTGGTTCGCTTAATGCTTTACTGGAACTTCATTATGGTGTCATCATAACAAACAGATATTGCTCGAGTGACCATCACCCTCGCTTTTTTATGCGGATATTGAGTTGAATCTGTAGAGGTATGGGTAGTAAATTTACCATAAGCTATTTAGGGGAGATTTGATATGAATTTATACTGGAACTTCTTTTTATGGTAGAGAAAAAACAATATTTCAATTTGTACAAGGTTTTCAATTCCACTGTGATTTTGATAAATTAATAAATATAGAACCACAAGGTACAAGTGGGTGTTTAGCATTATATTACATTAAAGACTTTTGGGTCAATGTTTTATACACGAGCAATATAATGATTTATGTGGAAGCAGAATACTCAGGAAAGAAGATCTACATTATTTTTATGTATGGTGATCCGGTTCAAAAACTAAAGGATCAAGTTTGGGAGACGCTGACGAGGTACGGCATCACAAGGTATGAACCCTAGTTTATAATAGGAGACCTAAATGAGATTACCGAAAATCATGAGAAGAAAATGGGCACACTGAGGAGTGCTTCTGCTTTTGTTGGACTCAATAACATGATAAGAGATTGTAGCTTTTTGGAATTTCCCTCTTTAAGAAATCAGATGTCATGGCAAGGACGACGAGGAGAAGAAATAATAAGATACCGACTGGATAGGGCTTTGGCCAATGAAAAATGGCATACACTATTTTCATGCTCCTTTGTTAATAGTATCTCTGATTGATAGGGTCAGAGCATCGTCCGATAGTGGCCACTATTGAGTATAAGGCCCCAACGAGAAGTGGAAAATTTCGTTTTGATAAAAGGTGGATTGGTCGAGATGGTCTTATATATGGATTCGATCACTCGAGGATGGGAGTACTCGAGAGGTCCGAGAAATCATAATTTTGTATCCAAATTGGGTAATTGCTAACATGAGATTTCTCAGTGGAGGAAGAATAATCTACCATATGGGAAAGATAAGATAATTGATCTGTAGAGGGCACTGGAGGAAGTCCAAACTGATGACATTAGTACACCAGAGGATATCAAAGATATTTCTAGGAAATTACAAGAGGCTTACAAGGATGAGGAAGAGTATTGGAATAAAAAAAGGCAGAATACTGATGTTAGGAGTTTTCAAGGCTCCTAAGACAAATGCTGTAGTATAAATGATTGTCGAACCAGTTCTGAGGGATATCAAAGCACTGAGAATGCAAGTACTCACTTAATCTAAGTGCAACCAATGATTTAAATGGGTTTTAAGCTATGACTAAAACTAGAAAGCAATAACAGAATGATACTTCTTGACTAAGGGAAAAGAGAACTCATGGGCATAGGGATTAGACCTTGGGTGATCAAGTATCGAACTAAGGATGGCAAATGATCAATCAAACTATCAACCTTAAGCCTAGACACAATTCTAAGCAAGCTCTATGTCTAGATGAATGCTCATTTGCTAACATATCTCAAACATCAAATGTCTTTGGTTGAATAATATGAAAGCAATCATTACTAACAAGTCTATTAGCTATCTTAGCACCTTTAACAACAAATGTCTTTGGCAAAGTATACTAAAAGCCTAGGAGAGTTGTCTCAGGCATTTCATCAAACACCTTTTGGGTGGGAAATGCCTATTGATCAACTTTTGAGTGGCCAACTCAGAAGATGCATTAAGAATACTCTACTAGCAAGGAACAAGAATGATCTACACTAAAACATCCTAGAACTAACCTAATCACCATTGATCTCCCTAACCCATGAATTCAAAAGGTGATTACTCACTAATCTCCATGATTCCTCTTAAACCCATATTGGATTTCAGATTAATCATGTAGAGAAATAGATAAGAAATCAACAAGAACACAAGAACATAACAATCAAAAATCCAAGAGATGAACTTCTCAAGAGAGTTTTTGTGTATTTCTCAAAATAATCAAAAGATAGATCCCTCCTGGTGGCTTACAGAGTATTAAAACATAGGTTTAGAAAATAAAAACGTGCATAATGAAATGACCAAAAGGC
The DNA here is from genome assembly GCF_000695525.1 of Brassica oleracea var. oleracea. Taxonomy (NCBI): domain Eukaryota; kingdom Viridiplantae; phylum Streptophyta; class Magnoliopsida; order Brassicales; family Brassicaceae; genus Brassica; species Brassica oleracea. Next base: position 8,959,257 of record NC_027754.1, read on the forward strand.
CCTTAAGTAAAATAGAAAATCGACCCAA
>NC_027754.1:8966283-8992446 GCF_000695525.1 Brassica oleracea var. oleracea
CCAATGGGTCGAGCTGCCCGCGGTTGGTGTTCTGCCCCTTGCGGTGGATCTGCCATATCAATATCCAAGTGGGCCTGGTGTTCTTCTTCTCTTCTAGCTCTAGCACACTCCCTCTCGAAAGCTCTGATGTCTGCTACTATGGGAACTAGGTTTGATGGACCCCTGCTCCTCAAGTTCATACACCTGAAAGTTAAAGGTAGTGAAGAAGAAGAATCAGTAACAAAACAAAATTAAAATGACTTAGTCTCAAGCAAGTGACTAAATCTCAATGTTCAAATCTACTCAGAATTTGGCAACGGCGCCAATTTGATGTTTGGAGTTTTCAAGGCTCCTAAGACAAATGTTGTAGTATAGTGATTGTTGAACCAGTTCTGAGGGATATCAAAGCACTGAGAATGCAAGTACTCACTTAATCTAAGTGCAACCAATGATTTAGATGGGTTTTAAGCTATGACTAAAACTAGAAAGCAATAACATAATGATACTTTCTTGACTAAGGGAAAAGAGAACTCATGGGCATAGGGATTAGACCTTGGGTGATCAAGTATCGAACTAAGGATGGCAAATGATCAATCAAACTATCAACCTTAAGCCTAGACACAATTCTAAGCAAGCTCTATGTCTAGATGAATGCTCATTTGCTAACATATCTCAAACATCAAATGTCTTTGGTTGAATAATGTGAAAGCAATCATTACTAACAAGTCTATTAGCTATCTTAGCACCTTTAACAACAAATGTCTTTGGCAAAGTATGCTAAAAGCTAAGAAGAGTTGTCTCGGGCATTTCCTCGAACACCTTTCGGGGGGGAAATGCCTAAGGTTCAACTACTCAGTGGCCAACTCAGAAGATGCTTTATGCTCACTCTACTAGCAAGGAAATATGAATGATCTACACTAAAACATCCTAGTTCTAACCTAATCACCCTCAATCTCCCTAACCCATGAATTCAAAAGGTGATTACTCACTAATCTCCATGATTCCTCTTAAACCCATGTTGGATTTCAGATTAATCATGTAGAGAAACACAGGAAATAGATAAGAACACAGAATTCTCAATAATAAACTGATCAATTGATTCAAAGAGATGACTTTCCAAAGGTTTTTGGTGGTTTTTTCTAAGAACAAAGATGATCCCCCTCTTGGTGGCTCCTAGAGTATTAAAACATAGGTTTAGAAAATAAAAACGTGCATAATGAAATGACCAAAAGGCCCTTGAGAAATCACAAGTTCGAGTAGAAATAAAACGCGCAGCGACCTCAGCCCGTCGCTCCGACAAGTCGCTCTAGGCTTCGGGAGCGACCTCGCTGTGTCGCTGCGAGAGGTCGCTCCGGGTTCCTTCTCGCGTCTCTGGGTGATGAAACCGCGAGCGACTTCTCCCTGTCACTCTGGTTAGGTCGCTCCAGTAGGGTGATCAGAGCGACTTGGTGGTGTCGCTCCAGACTGGTCGCTCCCATGCCTTGCTCGCCCAATGACCACTCTAAACACTCATTTTTGAGCTCCAAATGCCTCCAAGTGCCTCCAAGAACTCCATGTGGTACTCCAATACCTGATAAGGACTCATGTATGCAAAATGCAACCTAAACATGGCTAAATCCTAATCTATATGATCAAAATGCACATGGATAAATGGATAAAACAATAGAAATATGCAAGATATCAAATACATTGAACATTTCAGGAGACTTGAATATCAAATTCTATCATGCCTTGACTTAAAATCGACGAGCCAAAATAGGATTATTGGATTGCAAGATGCGGGAGGACAATGGGTCACAGACAATAAGGGTATAGAAAAGGTGGTTGTGGAGTATTTTGAAGGATTATTCACTATGACTTAGCCTGAAGATTTCGATGAGGCCTTGCGAGATGTCCCGACAAGCATAACGGATCAGATGAATATTCAGCTAATAGCGGAAGTTTCAGAAGAAGAGGATATTAAACATACTTTGTTTATGGTGCACCCGAAAAAAGTACCAGGATCGGGTGGGATGATGGGTCTGTTTTAGAAACATGCATGGCACTTAATCAAGAATGATGTGGTTGAGTTGGTGAATAGTTTTATGAGAACTGGAAAGTTGGATAAACAACTGAATATGACTAATATGTGTATGATCTCTAAAACAGAGAGGCCCACCAGGATGACGGATCTACGAACAATTAGTTTGTGTAATGTAGGGTATAAGATCATCTCAAAAGTTTTATGTCAGAGATTGAAGGTTTGTCTTCCAAAATTGTGGACAACCAAATGTCATTTGTGGACAACCAAATTGCCATATTGTCTCTCAGAGAGGGTTGCGCCAGGGCGATCCTCTCTCTCCATATCTCTTTATTTTACGTACGAAGGTACTGATTTCTAATATTCAGAAAGCATGGGAGACAAAATTGTTGACAAGATTCAAGGTAGCCAGAGCATACCCAGCGATATCTCACCTACGTTTTGTAGATGACAACCTTTTCTTTTGTAAAAAAAAAGGAATAATGTCATACGATTTTGCAAATTCTTTCGGACTATGGCACAAAGTCAGGACAGAAAATTAATTTTGCGAAATCATCCATTTAATTTGGTCATAAAGTGGAAAACTCGAAGCGTAAGCAGATGCATGGCATTTTAAGGATTCACAATCTAGGAGGCATGATGTCATATTTAAGGATCTCAGAATGTCTGGGAGGGTCAAAAACAGAATTGTTTGTATTTCTGCAGGAAAACCTTCATAATCGAGTGAATGGTTGGACATTTAGGTCTTTCTCCAAAGGTGGTAAAGAAGCAGTTATAAAATTAGTGGCAATGGTGATGCTTAATCATATCATGTCTTTTTATGGTTTACCAAAAACTGTCCCATAGTTATAAAATTAGTGGCAATGGTGATGCTTAATCATATCATGTCTTTTTATGGTTTACCAAAAACTGTCACATCCAAGCTTACTAGTATTATATCTCATGTTTGGTAGAATTCAAGAGGAAATGGGAGAGGTATGCATTGGCTTTCGTTGGATAAGGTCTGCTAAACTAAAGAGATTAATGGACGTCTATGTTTTAGATCCTTGACGGATTTTAGCACAGCTATGTTCAGAAAACAATTTTGGCAGCTTATGGATAAACCGAATTTATTATTCACACGGGTATTCAAAGGGAGATATTTCCGGAACACAACCCCCACTGGAACCCATTAGATCATACTCGTCATCATATATATGGTATAGTGTTATCTCAGCTAAATCTCAGGTTCACAAAGGACTAATCAAAAGGGTGGATAATGGATCATCCATATGAGTATGGAATGATCCATGGATACTAGTCAACCGCCTGAGGTGAGCAAATAACAATTTACCTATCACGGATTATACACTGATGGTGGATCAGCTCATTAACACTACCTCATGTACATGGAACTCTCAGCTTATTAGCTTATATGTTAAACCGGAAGATGCAAATCTTATTGAGAGTATACCTTTGAGTCGGATTCAATATGCGGATAAAGATGGATAGTTTTGACAACAATCCGAGAAATATACAGCTAAATTGGGTTATGATATCGAATCATGTTACCCAGATTCTGTATGACAGGCACTTGTGCTAGGTATGGATACGAAAAGTCTAATGGTGCATTGTTGGAAACTTCAATGCCCCCAAAGTTAAAACATTTTATGTTGCAAATCATCTATGGATGTACACCGGTAAGGAAAAACCTAAGAAGCCGATGTATAAAGTGTGATATTCAGTGTGCAAGATGTGAAGTGGAGGAGGAGACTATTAATCATGTCATATTTGAATGTCCACCAGTTACTCAGGTTTGGGCTCTATCTACGATTCCTACTAATCCAGAATTTCATATGCAGTCAGTTTTTGAAAATATGGACTATTTGTTTTGGATGATTGAACCTTTTATAACAGATCATCAGTTTGCATGGATTTTCTTTTATATTTGGAAGGGACATAATGAAAAAGTTTTAACGGTTTTGAAAAGGATCCTAAAGATACCCTTCAGCTAGCGGAGACATGGGCGTTATTCTAGAAGGAAACACAAGTGGATACAAATTTCTTAGGGAACCATGTTTTACCCCCAAGGGATGAAAAATTTTAGAGTCTACTGCTTAGGATTGGAAGATGGTGTTTTCCGGATGTATCTTGGAAAGATAATGAATTATATTCAAGACAAGGTTGGTACATTACTTTGGAGGATTTTGATGGTTTGATGGGGACAAAGAATTCTAGAACCTCTTTTTGTCCTCTACATGGGTAATTGGAAACATTAATTTGGGCAATGGAAAGTATGAAAAATTAACGACAACTCAATGTTATGTTTGCAACAGACTGTTCACAATCGGTGAAGATGGTTTCAGACCAAGAAGAATGGCACGCTCTTGCAATATTCATAGAAGATTTCCAGAGGTAGCAAGCTAGCTTTGTTACCTTTCAGCTCAAGTATGTACCCAGGACTCAAACACAATGGCAGATTCTCTTGCTAGTGGTGCACGAAGAAAATCTTCTTATTTTGTCCATATGGAGACGGAGTCCCAATTTGGTTAGCAAAGTCCTAATCGAGTCTGTCTAAATTGCTTTAAAAATAATTAAAAAAAATTCTCTATAAGATTGTATTTTCATGTAATCCTTAAATACTGTTTATTTTAAATCTAAATGTATATATATATATATATATATATAATAAAATCTTATTATTTTCTAAATAATTAACTATTTACGTCATTGTTATTAATTATAATTAATATTTTATAAAAGCAAATTTATTAATAAACCTTAAAATGAATAAACTATATAGAACATTTATAAAAAAAAGTAAAAATGGTAATATTTCTGAGAGGTTTAATTACATTTTCAACTATATATTATCTGAGATGATTAAACATCAAAAATAAAATTTTGTTAAAATATTTCTACGTTTTTAAAATGCGGATTAGAATCTAGTTTGATTACAAAAGAAGCAGATATATATATATATATATATATATATATATATATATATATATATATATATATATATATATATATCTTATCCTTTAGTGTTATCTTTGGATCTAGAAGTATTTTGTAACATCCTCCTCCGCTAACAAGTCTGAAGCGCTGAGTTAGGCATACATGTCTACACCACAAGACAAAGTATCGTGTTCAGCCAATGGTCTCGAGGATCCTAGATGCGTTTTCTTTTGTTTAAATCCACTAACCCAATCATATCCACCGATTCTATTTACAGTCTTGAAACAAGCGGTAGCAAGGTTTAGATCAACCATATGCCTAATTTTGTTATACACCATAATAATTACACCAAATTTTTCAAACCTTGACTTGGTTTCTTCACCTTATATATTGGGGATCTTTCTATTCAACTTATAATGTCGGAGAAAAAATACATATTGTCTATATTGTGCATTTCATAAAATCAAAATTTGATAAATATATTAATCCAAATAAACTTCAATTTTGATAACTACGCACAAGGTATGCTAATGCACACGCATAATTTCTCTAAAATTTGAATAAAGTAGTTGCCCATATTTGTAAAACTTGAACTCCAAACCATTGTCCAAATATATTTGGTATGTTTTTGAGTACAAAAGTAAGAAACTTTTTAATTTGTGCTAGTTAGGTTAATTTGATATAACTTTGTGAAAAATGTCATTTTCACAAAATTTGTTAATTTCATTTATAACAAAATGAAAAAGATGAAATTATAATGTATATTGTGTTTGGATTCACATCACATCATTCTTTTATGATGTACATCAAATATTTTCGGTTAAAATGTAATTTGAGAAACGATACATATCATATACAAACTTCATGAAGTAGTCGCCGGAGAGACGACCTCATTTGTAGATCGATAGTTTTCCAACACTTTTTGCTAAATAAGTTGTAGCCTGGTTCAAATATTCCAACATATTCATTAATATTAGTAAATATAATCTTGGATAAGTTTAGATTTACTGTAAGTGAAGAATCTTACCCCAGTTTAATTGATTTTTCTCTAGGAGGTTGTAGTTGTATGAGTTGAAGTTGCGGTGGTGCATATGTTTCATTTCGATTGGTTGCTCGATCTACGCTTGAATTGCCTTCAATAGCATTTGGATTTCCATGAACCTGACACTGCAAGTGTTTATATGTGTTAACATAATATATTTATTTTATGTGACTGGCTTTTCTGTTTTATAAAATTATTTGTATCACCTTCTTTTGCAGTTTAATATTTTCTTTACGCATGATATCTACCCTACTATGTAGCTCTTGGTTCTCCTTTTGGATAATTTGTCCCTGTAAGAAACATGGCTAGTTTAGAGTTATGGTAAAAAATAAAAGAAATGTATCAGTTTATTTATCATCCCATAATATCATATTTTTATTAGTTATTTAACTAACAAACCTTAAGGTTGAGTTCTCGAATTTGATCCATCAAAAGTTGGTCCTGTAGAAAGGAAAAAGGTATTGACTTGAATTAAATTTGATTTTTGACTACCTTTAGTTATGATCAATGATCCAATTAATCAAAACTGGGCAAAATCCCAAATATTTCTGAAACCAAGGGACACAATATAGACAACTTATAAATAACTATCTAGACCATTTATAAAATAACTATCTAGATATGTTGATAGTTCTAAAGATTGGGATACAAATTTGTATATAACTCCACACACACTATAATTAATTTGTAAAGCGAGAAGAAAATATTAAGAAAAAAGTAATGAAGAAAACCTTTCTATATTCATAAGTATTTCAAGTGTTCTTCGAAAAAATTCATTTATATTTAGAGTATATAATATTTTAGCTTCTTTGACTTCTATAGATATCACAAATTTTAGGTTAGTGATAACTATCACAATAAACATTCTCAGTAGTGGACCTAGGCATTGTCCTTTTTATCGTTATTAGGTTACATCGTTGTATGTACGACAGACTTGTATATATATAAGGCACCAAATTTATAATTTAACAACTAAGGATCTTCATTACAACTACAAAAGGATGTTATGGTATCAGAATCAGTCCACACCATGTCCCATTACTCCAGCCCGAAAATTGTCTCAATCATCTCACTAATTTATGATCCAAAAAGACTCAAATCCATCGAGATACCTAGAAAAGAGCATTATTTTGGAAGGAGTATGATAGATTTTGTCGACATCAATAGCTAAATGAGTCATTATCTTGAGGGAGGGTTTGGAGAAAAGATCACACATCAGTTAATTAAGATAGGATTAAGTAACATATAAGAGACTTGGGTCAATCCGCTTATCACCAATTATTTTTAAGTTGAAATCCTAGGAACGGCTCAGAATTTCTCTATTTGACCGCGTGTTTTGGAAAAAAAGAGATCATCCACGAAACCGCATGCATAGGAACTCCACAACAATATGGTCGTGTGGAACAAAGCATCTGCATCTTCTAACCGTGGTGCGTTGTCTTCATTTCCAAGCCTCACAAATTATTTAATTCTGGAGTTACTTCGTCTTGGCAGCATGTTATCTTATTAACCCTCCCACTACAATCCTCAAAGGGAAAATTTCATACAAAACAATATACACAAAACCCCAAACGTTGAATCATCTTAGAGCCATGGGCGGTCCCTGATATATCTACAATCAGAAACATGGAGGTGACAAGTTCGAATCTCGACAACCCTTTCGGAAAGAAATGGAATGTTTAAAACCTCTAGACCCATGTTATCTCAGTAATGGGACGTCATTTTCTTTGAAACATAGTTCCCTTTTGCGGTTTCTCTAGCAACAGATCAAACTCAGCCTTCCCTGCAGAGTGGAACTTCTGCATTTGTGGAAGATGACTACTTTGATTTTGCATCAAACACGTGTTCATGCAGTTGAGAATATCTATGTACATGAACAGAGCAGAACCTATCTCAAACAACATTGAAACTCGTCTTGAGTTCACAACACATGAGGAATATGTAAAACACTCTCTTTCATTCGTTGATTCTCAAGATGACTCTACTGGCGCATCTTCCGTTCCGACCTTGGAAAACTATGAAAATGAAATCGATGATGAGACAAGATTCCCTATCGCTTTGCTTGATCCACAAACTCTAAGTGGATCTCATTGCTCCCACGACACCAGCTGATCCTACTGCCCTTGGACGATGTCACAGACAAGGAAAGTCACCAACCAAGCTGGCCGATAATTTCACTACTTTAATTCAGCAGCCATACCCGACAAAAAACACTGTATCCCATTGTCAATTATCTCTTAAGCTCCAAATTTTTGGATCATTATCAAGCTTATCACTTAGCTATTGCCTCTGCCATTGAAATGCTTAACTACAAAGATGACGTGGAAGATGAGAGTTGGAGGTTCGATGTAGAAGATGAAATCGTAGTGCTTGAGGATAGAGAGCTATGTGGACGGTTGAAACCTTACCACCAGGGAAGAAAACTCTTGGCTTTAAATGGTTTTTTTTTTTTTTTTGAAATTTAACTCAAATATTTCTCTCGACAATCCAAATAAACTTAGGGAAGAAAACTCTTGGCTGTAAATGGTCGTCATACATACTTGTTTGGACATGCTTCCCAATCTGAATCACACTAGCTGAGAGTAACAATTCTGTGTTTGCTTGAAGTAGAATCCCTTGACCCGGGCTGTTTTTCAAGATATAACCACATAGAGAGCTGTCTCCCAATAGAATTCATTTGGATTGTTCATAAATTGTGAAAGAACATGGATGACATAGATTATCTCCGGTGTGGTGGTACTTAAGAAAATAAGCCGTCAAATGAGATGATGATACCGATGTGGTCCATCCATAATATCACCATCATCGTTGAGTAACTTGTGGTTCTGCTCAAGTGAAAATGTAGATGGCTTCACGCCCAACAGTTTTGTTTTAGAGATGATATAAAGTGAATATTTATGTTGACATAGATACATTTATGTAGGACTATATGCGACTTCTAAGCCAACAAAATACCAAAAAATGCCCAAATCTTTCATTTTGAAACATGTACTCAAATAGTCTTTGAACTTATTGATTTCAGAGGAGATGTTACTTGTTATGATGAGATCATCTACGTAGACAAGGACATGTATACGAACTTTGGCTTTGTCAAGAGCGAACAAAGAGTGATCCTTTCCATTTACATCAAACGATACTCGATCAATGACGTATGTATGACGACCATTTGTATGTATGAGAGGCTTGTAAATAAAGCACTGCCTTTGTAGTTTATATGTGACATCCCGGTCCCAAGCCGAATCATTAATGAAGAGGCCCATGATGTTATGGTCCGTGTAAAAAAAATCATATGGTTTTCCCTTCTTCTTCTTCTTAGGTATTTCTTTATAGAGAGAAAACATAGCGAAACCCTGCCCGATTGAAGAGCCACTAGCCGACAACGGAGGAGAACCGCCAGCCACCGTGAAGTGAGGAGATCTTGTCGTGTATCGATTCCTTCTCGTAGTTTTTTTTTGTCTTCTGCTCTTTTCTTCTAGATCCAGCTACTGATGAGGGTAAGGAAACCCTAATCACTATCTCTTTGTTCTTCTTTGTGTCTTTCTTCTTCTAGGTCTCTAATCTAGGGTTTGGGTAAAAACCAACCGTATTACTTGTAGATCTGGTTCGTGAGGAGACGTAGAACACAGGTCTACATCATTTCATATTTCAACTAGCAGATCTAGGATAAGGTGAGGGCTTGTTGCCATCTCTATCTCCTTTTATCATTAACTCGTCAAGGTAGAAGTTTCTAAGTGGATCCTTCATACCTACATGTATCTATTAGCATACATGTACTTGATTTGTCTAGATATATATATACTAAAACATATAATATATATGATGGTTGTTGTGTGAAAGAAATAGATATATTGCTAGGTTGTTAAAATGAATATGGTTGAATGATGTTTGAGGAATTGTGTGAGATGATTGTGTTGTTTGTGAATACGACCTGTGTGGGTGGTGTATAGAAGTTAGAGAAATGCTAAAGGCCTATGTGGTGCCGGTGCAACATAATGTAGATAAGTACTTCTCCTGCTTTGCATCGTTTCTTGTTGATGTGTGAACAATGATAATTGTGTAGTATAGTCGGTAACTAGATATGGATAAGGGGGAATGGAATACATATGGTGAGCTACAACAATAGTTAAAGAGCCTAACATAGCCAGGTTAAGAGATAATTGAGCATGCCTTGATGTTGTTAGAATTTCATATAGACCTTTATGACACAAAATTAAGTGGCATGATACATCGCCGGAGCGGACATGAAGCGTGTTTGTGTATGGAGTTGATAATTTGGTGGCGGATCACGCGTGAACCGGTGTCGGTACCGTGATTGCGTGAATGCATTGAAATTACGAGTACCGATTTAGGTGGTGAGCTCTCATGCCACAACATGAAGAACGTGGGTACCTATTTAGGTGTTCATGTTGGCACCGTCGGAATTTATCTTCGTTTTTTGCTGTTTGCTATTGATTTATTAGATTTTCTAGTTAATACTTATGCTATGTTGTGTGATGATTGTTGGTGATTGATTTCAAGAGCTTCAGACACTGCGTATTTGTCGAAATACTCACCTCTCTTTTCTTTTCAGGTGAGTCCAAGGAAGTGCAGGAGTAGTCGGCATGGTATGGTGTTGCGTGTTTTGGTTGTTGAGTTTTATTTAAGTTTTTTTATTTTAAAACTTGATACTTTTCTTTAATTGTTTCCTATTCGTTTTAGTACAGTTTTGTAAAAAATTTGGATTCAATCCTTAAAATAAGATTGCACTGGCATTTTTAAGTGTTTTTTGTGGATGAAGACAATGTGAATACATGACGTATATTTTGAGTAAAAAATGGGCATGACACTATCATTCTAAGAATCCGTTTTACAACTACAAAAGATCTCGACACTCAGAAATGTGAAAATAAAAGAAAGATCACCAATAGCCTTTGGACAAAATAATGCATATTACCTTTTTTAGACGAACACCTTTTAGACTTTTTTCTAGCTGGTCTTCAAGGTTTTGTAGATCATTAGCATTCATTCCAGAAAGTTCTTCTCCTATAAGTTTCCTGCATTTTATGTTAATTAAAAATTGTTAGCTTTAGGTAGTGGAATATAGTTTCTTTTAATAGTTATATTTTGTAGAGTTCTAATTTTTTTTTGTTTACAATTTTTTTAAAGTGAATTTCTTGTATCATTGGTCTTTTAGGCCATGATTAACCTCGGTCTCTTAACTGGAGTTCTTATATTCGGCTAAGAGACGGTTCTTAGCTTTTAACTAAGAAAAACTAAGAACCGTATTTTAAATAAGAGATATAAGAGACGTCTCTTAGTCGAAAAGTGTAAGAAAAAAATGTCAAATCATAAGATAAGAACCCCAAATAAGAGACTGGGTTTAATCATAGTAGTTGATGCCATACGGTTTTCTATATGAATGTGAATTTTGAAAAAGAATTGAGGGATTTGTGATTATCAAAGTTTAATCAGTGCCAAAAATTAAAATAATAATAATAAAAGAAGAAAGTACCGGATTAGACGACGGTGAGCCAAAATTGCATTAAATCACCCATATATTTTTGTGTTCGTTTTGGTTTACACAATTTGTCGTGTATAATACTTTTCCCCTTATACTAATCTCATAATCACCATAACACTCAGTTTATGTTATTTACTTTATATGGGACAAGAGCTTTTACCTGTGGCATTGTTGTAGATAACGGAGCTGTTGCTGCAAAGTCGCAACCTCTCTTTGCCAAAACTAGTAACATGAAGAGAAAACTATAGATGTTGATATAAATAAATATACTAAAGGGGCCGTGGCTATAATATAGAGTTTGAAGGGCTATCTTGACACCACATAAAAATCTGAAGCTGTATATTTATCCATTAACACATAAAATTAATTTTGATAAAAACACACACATAAAAGTAATAACATAATATACCTTTTAACCATTTGACCACATATTTTTTTTGGTGAAAAAAAATGTGTTTTTCACCTCTTTGCCGAGAACCCAAGCAATGTAAATAGTCTCTCCTAGCGCGAATCGAATCCGGGTGGCGGAAGTTACAGCCGTAACTCTTTTACCACCAGAGCTGACTTGTTCTGGTTTGACCACATATTTTAGTTTCTTTTCTAGTTATAGACAGAATTTTAATTATTATTAATTTTACTTTCAAGTTTTTCTGTCATTTCATAATCTTTGTGCTTTATGCACTGAAATTTTCATGTTTTACCCTTTTATTAGGGGTGGGCACTTTACCCGATACCCGAAGCCGCACCCGAACCCGACCCGAAAAACCCGAACCGAAATCCGAACCGAAGTAGCAAAATGCCCGAACGGGTATTAAGTTAGGAGAGATTGGATATCCGAACTCGAACGGGTAATATCCGAACCCGAATAGATATCCGAAGATAACCGAACATATATATATATACTACCCTTATATTTCTAATTTACATCTCTTTTTTTTTAATATTTATATTGATGTTACACATACTTTAAGATCAAAGTATATATATATATAATTATGGAGAAAATGATTTGATATTCAATTTAAATGCATGTCAAACTTTTTGTTTTATGTATTAACAAAAGTTAAATTCAAAGTTTAAAAACAATACCCAAATTAATATCTATTGCTATTGAAATATTATTTCCAAACCTATTAATCATCCATTCTATAAAAAATAAAAAATCAGTTAAGTGAAGTCTATATTTTTAAATACAGGAAACTTAAAAAATGAAAAAAAAAAAAAAAAATTTAAAAAATCTAAATATCCGAACCCGATTCAAAATAACCAAACCCGAACTAAAAATACCCGAACCCAACCCGAAGTATAGAAATACCCGAACGGGTTCTCTATCCCTATACCGAAATACCCGAAAATCCAAAATATCCGACCCAAATCCGAACGGGTATCCGAACGCCCACCCCTACCTTTTATATAAAAAACGTTAAAAATCAGAAAGAAAACATTTGTATAAAGATAAAATCATCTATACTACATTACTTTATAAGAAACGATAATATTATAAATCATATTATTACTTTGACAAAAAAAAATTTTTGCCTCCGCACTGGCCATATCAATATTTATTTTTTATAGTTCAAACTGCAAATTTCATTTGCTTATGATTTTTATAGCCAACCAATCATGTGTATGTTCAATTCAAATAAATGAGAAATATAACTTTAAACATGTAAAACAACCAGACGAACTAATTCGAATACTTCTTGAAAAAAAGAAGTTCGCTTTCTCGAACAATAGACAAACAAAACGTTTAGTTTTTTTTGGGTGTAAAACAAAGCGTTTAGTTGAAACAATATGCTGAGAATCATGAGCATATAATTGTATTAATATTTTATTCTTTCAGTTAACGATCGAAATTAACAACCTTAACTATATACCAGTCTTGTTATCCATACCACTTCAAATTTGACTAATACTTAGATTTTACTTCTGACAAAAAAAACATTAATTATATTATCAAAAGAAAAAAAAAACATAGACAAAGCTGCATTCAATCGTTTACAAATTAAGGTTGAAGTTTGGCGGGGAAATTTTTTTTAAATGTTCTAATATGACATTTACTATACAAAAACAAAAAAAGATTCTCATGAGGTTTTGACATTTACTTGTGAACTTTATTTCGGTACGTTTTCAATTGAGCTAACAACAGTTAAATTTTATTAAATCTTAAGTTTTTTTAATAATATTTGAACTAACTTAATGTAAAACTATTGATATCATGATATGTAATAGTATTTTTTCACGAGAAGTTTATGATATAATATACATTTTTATCAAAAAAATGATTTTAATTTCGGTTCACCTTTTTGGTAAGCATACAAATTTATATGTATAATTGAGGTACATTTGTAAGATTTTCGTAATTTTACAAATTTGATACATGTGAAAAATGTAAACTTATTTTTTAGGAATCCAAATTCCAGTTTTCAAAACCCTATTTTCAAACTGGTGTACTACTATTAGAATTTGTTTCGAAATGCCTGCAGGGATGAGTTCACAATTATATTGCCATGCCGGATCAGTCGAGCAAATTCAGAATGCTATTTCAGAATATAATACATAAGAATGTATAGTTGTATTTGCTGTGAATTATAAACATTTTCAGGATACGATTTTGAAAGTCACCCATTTCAGAAACTATTTCATGTAAAAGTGAAAAACTGTAAAGGTACTATTTTATGGAAGTCCTAGTGAGACAAATTATAATTGACAAAGAAAATAATAAATTCTGTTTCTTTTAGAAATACCTTTATCTCTGAGGCATGATTCAGTAGTTGATGCTGCTCCTCTTTTACTTTGTTGTACCGCCCAATGATACTTTTCATACTAAACATATTCCAGAAGAAATAAATAATAAAATTATATGAATAATATATTAACATTTAAAAAATTACTAAAAAAGGTCATCGATTATGTAAGCAGACTGTAAAATTAAAACCTCAATATTACATGAAATAGATACAAGTCTTATTAATCATGTATTAACTTTTATTCTAGTGAATTTATTAAATTTGAACACTTACAGAAACATTTCATACATAGAAATATAAAATATCTGTGCTACTACTAAAAACGTAAAGTTGTAAACAAAGTTTAAGGTGTTAAGATTTAAAAATACATGGTTTTCCATACCAATATTAACAATAATAGTAACAATCATAATAGTAATAATGCCAAATGAATGCTATTCTAAATTACTTACTATACATAAAATGTTAGAAAATGGGGAAATCTGTTTTTTAGAGCAAAAAAATGGTAACTATGTCCATTTAGACTAATTTATACTACTTTATGTCCTATTAGACTATTTTTTTCCAAAATGGCAGTAATGCCCTTAAAATTGTAATTTTTTTTAAAAGATATATATTGAGTTCGACAAAGGGGATCGATCGATCCTACTTTACAAGTTATAGTGGATCGATCGATCCCGATCATTATTCAGAACAAAAAAAAAACGCGAAATATATACTGATCGACCTGGTCCATTTCACTCGATCGGCGAAGGTCGATTTACACAGATCGACCGATCTGTAAGAATAGATCGATCGATCCCGTGCCGAGGAAAGAATCCCAAATCATTTTTTTTTATTTTAAAAAATCGGTTTTTTTTAGAAAATATAAAAGTGAATATTCTCAAATATTTTGTTTCCATATTTTTAGGAACTGATTTCTTATCCGTAGAATACAACTAATATGTAGAAATCAGTTTCTACAGTTTTTTAGAATTATAGTAATGTTTAGAATTTGATTTCTACATGTTTTAGATTTATAGTAAATCTGTAGAAGTCGGTTTCTACATGTTTTAGAATTAGATTAATGTGTAGATTTTGATTTCTAAGAATTTTAGAATGGTAGGTTAAGCGCGGAATGTGTATTCTACATATTTGTAGAATACTCCTATTTACGTAGATCACGTATTCTAAACATTGTAGATTTAATGAAAAAAGTAGATTTCGTTTTTCTACTTCGTAGAATGTCATTTCTATTTTTTTTAGAACATAATCTGAAATTTATAATTTTAACTTTTTTATAACTAGAAAATATACCATTAAGTTCATAAAGGTATTTTAACAAATGTTACTATTTTTCCAAATTTTTTTTGTTTGTAGAACTATTTATTAAAATTATTTTCATAAATATTAAAGGGTATTATAGGAAAATATGACACAAAATATAGATTAGTCTAAGGGACATAATTACTGTTTTTTTGCTCTAAAAAAACAGTTTTCCCTAGAAAATTTAACCTGAATTTTATGGAAGCGGAAACGTAGAAACAATATTTAAAATATATAAGAATGGATTTAAAAAAAAATCAAAATAACTACATATAAAATAATAGTAATTAATAAATACAATATATAAAACATCAAACACATATTTTAAAAGAAAAAGCAAAATGTTTAAATCAACATAAATCCAATATACAAATCTTAAATAGTTTACAGATAACAATCATCATGTTAAAATACAATATATATATATATATATATATATATATTAAAAAATCATTCTCATTTTTTTTCACCTCCACCAAAAACTGTTTTCAAATCTAATTTTTAGATCCTCAAACCTAGGTATCCTTCCTAGAGTTAATAACCTCTAATGAGTCAAATTGATCTTTATTTATCCTAACGAATCAAATTTGATCTAATCTCATATTTCTTAATTATTTATTTTATATACCTTTTTTAAAGGAAAATTTTATTATGTTTCCCGTTAGAAATGTGTTCTCTATAAGCCTTAGTTAAAAGAAGATGGAAACGAGCTTCCATGCAACGTAGATCTTAACTTCAAGAGTAAACAAATTTCAAAATAATAAATGTCTTGGATGCCTTTTTGAGGGATTTCTATGGGTTTGATTACGATTTCGGTTTAGATATTTAAGGACTGAATCCAATATGCATGGAAGATAAACAAATAGTTTTTTCTCATATATTTTTTGTTTAATGTAAATGATGATTGATAAATGTTTAGTTCCGTCCTATTTTTGCATTTTTAATCAACGAGAAATTCAATAAAATACGTGGTCTTAGTCCTTACAATACATTAGCTACATACTTAACATGAAACTGCATAATGCAATTCTATATACCTAATAATAAAACAAAAAATCAAATGATATTCGTTCTATGTTATATGGAAAGGCACAAAATAAGCTTTCATAGTTCACAAATTTTAATTTAACACACATACAATGGAAATACTTAACCAGAAAAAAAAATTAAATTGCAAAATAATACGATATAAACAATTCAAATCTAAATTCTTATACCACTGAACGAGGAAGCAAAAGTCAAAAACTTTGATCTGTATATGTTCTTACTATAATTTTAGACTTATATTAGCACGACGTGAAAAACCAACTGTGATCTTGATGAGCTTGCTACATACTCAGACTCAAATATATTACTTGTTTGAATATATGAGTGAAGTAAAATCATTTAAGTCAATTAAGAGTATCCAAGTCATATTACCTAAGCGAATATTAATAGGCTGGACTCAAATCAATAAGGACAAAGTATAGTATAATAAGGTAGACCGAGTCTAAAGATGAGAAAACATGTTCTATACTTTAAAAAACATGTTTTATAACGAAGAAACAAATATAAAATATTCCACGAAAGAGCTCTTCGTATCCCTTAAAACATATACTGTAACCCTGTTGACATACTAGTATGAAGAGATGAGACATGGTCATGAGTAAAAAATTTGTTTACATACACATGTCTTCGCATAATGAACCGCAATAAAGACAAGTAAGGAATCTAACAGGCAAGTAAATGCAACTCAAAGCAAAAAATTAGAAATAAAGACAACAAGATAGTTTTTATTATTAAGAAGCTGACCTTGAATTGCTTGCGAAGTCGTAGAGCTTGCCCGTGCTAGAGAAAATAATAACACCAACTTCAGCATCACAAAGAATTGATAACTCTTTAGCCTTCTTAAGCAACCCACTTCTTCTCTTGGAGAAAGTCACTTGTCGACTTGTCGAATCATCGATCCTTCTTATAACTATCTTCCCTCTCCCCATCTAATGTGCATCACCAATTTCAAGAAGTATGCACATCGTTAATGTCAAAAATGATCAAATCTAGATGATCTTCCTGATTCAAACCTTACTTTAGATTTGTTCTCTTTTATAGCTAGGTTTCCTGATTAGTTGTATTGAAATTATATGTATATGTACTCGTGAAGATTTGACTTACTTGATTAGGGTTTTTTCCAATATAAGGAAAGAAGGCAGAGGAAGACGAGAAGCTTCTTTGTTTTTTTCTTCAAAAAATATGCCTTCTGAGTTTTCTCTGTGTATATATGGCAAGAGAGCGGATTGAGGACAAAACCACTGCTGGTATTATTACAATCAGCAGTTTAGTAAGGTCTCTATTGCGCGAGTATAAAAACCCTTCGTACTCGCTTTTATACTGGCAAGTCTGATTGGGTCATAAATCTTTGACCTCGTAACTTGTTAAGATCGCGAGGCGAAGATTCTGGCAAGCATGTGAAGAGCGAGTAGAGTCAAATGTAGACAGGAGCGCGTGAGCTTAAAATATCCTCGGACGCTCAGATATAAACCCACGAATCATGGGGCGATGAAACAAAGTGGTATTGAAGCAAACAATAGATGATGGACACGTGGATATTTGAGAGATGTCTTTATTTGGCTTTTGGCAGAGTTGGTGCTGTACTTGCACTGTTGTCCGATGATGTAGTCTTTCTCCACAATTTTTATTTCAGAATATTATATTATAGAACACTTTTCAAATTTATAATTACACCATAGGAAATTTTGCATTTCTAATACACCTTTTCAAACTCTAAAGATACTTTGAGAGAAATTTACTTAAATAACATAAAAAGTTATTAAATGACTCTCATAGCATACATCTTTTAAAAAATACTCAAATAATTCCTAGTCCCTAAAAAAAATACAATAAACACCATTGATTAAATTTTTCTAATTGAGATTATTTATAATTAAAAACTGATTAACTAATCCACGTCACTAATAGTTGTTTCACGTTAGTAAACCGTAATCGAAAGAAGGAAGAGGCAACTCAAAGGTCAAAAAAATCAAAACCACTGATTTGAATAAGAATTTGGCTAAGGAGTTTGGTAATGCCGATGCTAAGGACCCAGTTGATTTTGTTACTATTTTTTCTGTCAAGGACCTAGTTAGACGCGACTTGAGGGCTAGGTAAAAGCTGAACCAAGTGGACTCAGCGGCGGCCGATGCAAAAAAGCAGGAAGCTGAATTAATAAAACAGAAAGCTATGTCAAAAAAAAAGAAAGATGCATCTCATTTAAAACAAAGCACAAGCAGTTGAAAAAATAGGAAGCCGATGCTTTAAGAAGGACAACGAGGAATCATAAAGGCAATGACGTTTAGAACAATGATCCCTAAAATAAGAATACACGTTGCAAAGAAGAAACAGGTTGCAAATGATAGTGAGCTCAAGGATGTCACCGACGATTTTATTGCGCAACAAAACAAAATTTTGCCGGATTCTGACAGCGACGAAGAGGAAAGGATTAGGTCTGCGAGAATTAAGTCTTATTGGCAGTCAAGTGTTCAATTATCTCCATATGGGTTTGCAGTAAGGCCAGAATATGTTCTCCATTGGAGACAATGGAACGACATGCATGAGGAAGAATTATGAACCTTCACCAGCAATCTATGATCCTCTCGCACCTTCTGATCCAACAAAATTGGATAAACTTATGGATCTCCTAAGGACATTCAATTATGACCCTTTAAACCATGTGTTGATACGACAATATTTGCCTATACTGACTTGTGTTTAATTGTTAGGGACATTCCACTTCTAAGGTGTCATGAGGATATTGAGTTCTACAAAATCCTCATCACTGAGAGAGCTTCTGGACAGTCAAAAAGTATGGATGGTTGTTTGATAATGCAAGTATACTTTATGTTTGTGTTATATATTATCTGGGGCTGACTTGCGATTTCGTACGCCTGAGTTATGTAGGTTTAAGTCTACTTTATGTCGAGTTATATATTATGTGGGGCTTATATGAGATACCTTGCGGCTGACTTAATTATATTAGTACAGCATGTTGCTGCTTATATGAGAGTCCTCATAAAAAGGTCAATGCGAGATCCCAACCCATTCAACAACAAGTGTATTGCCTTTTTGGATACTTAGTTTGTTGGATTATGGTGTCACCATTATAAGCAGTTCAACATGAAACCAAAGCTGTTCAAATTCAAAGATATTGGGTTGGGTATGAGGAATTAGTAAACGGCAGGATTCCCGTAGCCTTATCAACAAACAAAAAGTGGTGATGTGGATCACGTGTACGGAGTTCATCAAACTGGATGCGGTCATTGGTTTGCGTTTCACGTGGACCTTCTGAAGGAAAAAATTGATTGCTACGATCCCATCATTGGACATGTAACCCTCGAAAGTGAACAGAAAATTCTAGATGCATTTAGGCCATTTACGCAAATGATCCTTGCAATAATGAATGATTTAGTTCATGCCCATGTCTGAAAACCTAGCTACAATCTGTTTGCGTTCCGAAGGAGGAAAAGCAAATACATCCCACAAAATATCCTAGCTGGCGACTGTGAGGTGTATTCATTAAAGTTTGTCAAGTTACTAGCACTTGGTCTAACTTTCGATGGGATATGCGATGCAAATATTCAGGGTATACAGGTTCATGTGGCATCAGAGAACCTCAATGAAAGCTTTGATATGTTCATGCAGTTCAAATGATTTACTATTCATGAACATGTATTTTGTATTTGATTTATGCTATATAACGGTTGTAACTCAGACAACTTTATATTTTGTAATTATTATAACTCAACTTTATCATTTACATAACTCAACCT
Organism: Brassica oleracea var. oleracea; assembly: GCF_000695525.1. Classification (NCBI taxonomy): domain Eukaryota; kingdom Viridiplantae; phylum Streptophyta; class Magnoliopsida; order Brassicales; family Brassicaceae; genus Brassica; species Brassica oleracea. Next base: position 8,986,619 of record NC_027754.1, read on the forward strand.
TATCTTTTACGTAACTGAGCCTAACCTCAAATATACCCTAAAATTGAAAATTTTGATTTATGTAATTAAAGTACTTTTTACAGTTATATTGAAGCTCCTCTTTTCAATAAGTGAATATAATGTAATTGAAGTACTTTCTTGAATTTTCAAGTGGACACACTAAATAACTTTTTCTTGAGATATATGTTCTTTTACAAATACTTAAAACCTTCAAACACTAAACCCAAGCTTAAGAATCTTTTTATATTATATGTAGCCAGAGATTAAGTTAAATTTTTGAAATATAAAAAGATCTCCAATTAGTATAAGTTATCCATTGTATCTGGAGACATAAAGAAAACGCAGTTCAGAAACAGAAAATCGTCTAATCAACATGAAAATAAGGTTGACGTCTTGCTCTAAACATGAATGAAGAACGACTTCATGAATTAATTATCTCCAACAAAAAATATTTTAAAAATAAAATTAATTCATAAATTAACTTTAATTCATCTGTTTCCCTTATATTATTAGACTCACAAGAACTTAACACATGTGCAATTTCTAAAAATGAAAAAAGACTTTCAAACTCATATTCATTTAGATATAAGCTATTTTTGAGATGCTCTATATTTATTTATTTTTATTTCTAAAAAATTGAAATAATGTTTTTAATTAAAAAGAAGACTAAAAATTACTAATTGCAACTAGTCAAATTAATTTTGTGTATTTAAAAGTTCTCCATTGTGAAAATAAATATATAGTATAACCTCTTTAAATTAATACTCTATAAATTAATATACACTAAAAATCTCTATAAAATAATATAATTTTATAATCTCAAATTGAGTTTTTGGTTCAATTAGTATATCGATAAATTAATATATCTATAAATTAATAAAAAAATTATAGTTTTGGTGTAGTCCCAACATTATTAATTTATAGAAGTTTCAATGTACTTCGTAGAAATTTGATTTATCAAATAATACTATTAGAGATTTTTTTGGGCTAAGAAACAAAACAGTCGGTGTTTTTTTCATTGAATTGTAAACATATTGTTCTTATCTACACTTAGTAAAGAACCCGCATGGCCTTTTCTAAAAGAGGAAGTTATCTTGGTCCTGAAGGGTAATCGTTTTCGATGTGGGAGAGGGATTCTGGAATGAGCCAGTTAATGTCAGCATGAGGATAGTTAAAATCATTTGTCAGCATCTCCTCCTTTTCCCATTCTTCCCATTTCTCAGCTAAACCATCTCCTTCAAGCATTCTCACCACTTCTGACATATTGGGACGTTCCAACGAAGAACTTTGAGTGCAGAGCAGAGCCATTTGGATCAGCTGCTCCACTTCTTTATCCACGTACTTTCCTTCGAGCCCCGCATCCACAAGACTTTCCAACTTCTTCTCTTTCAGAACCTCTTTCACCTAGTCACCCATGAAACGAAATCATTCTTCATCAGTGTAAAAAATGATCATCTTGTACTAAAAAGATGAAAGAAAACCATGAGATATACCCAGTCGAGTAACATGATATCATCATCATTTGCAAGCCGAGCAAGATCGAAAGCCTTTTGTCCGGTGATGAGCTCGAGAAGCATCACACCATACCCAAAAACATCAGTTTTCTCAGAAGATTTTCCAGTGGAAAGATACTCAGGGGCTATATGGCCAATTGTACCGCGTACGGCAGTTGTCACATGGGACTCGTTATAATTCATGAGCTTTGCGAGCCCAAAATCTCCAACCACAGCTTCAAAGTTTTCATCTAACAATATGTTCGCAGCTTTCACATCCCGGTGAATGATTTTTTGGTCGCAGTGATCATGTAAATAAGCAAGACCCCTTGCTGCTCCCAGAGCAATATGCTTTCTTTTTGGCCAATCAAGTGCTGGATTGCCTTCATGACTTTCTAACAAAGGAAAAATGAAAGATTTTCTTACCAATCAATACAATTCAAAAATAAAACTATATTACGGTTGAAAAAACTGGAAGGAATAATAACAATTCTTACAAGAGAGAGGGAGAGAGTAAGTTACCTCTCAAACAAGAAGCAACACTTCCATTAGACATGTAGGGATAAACGAGCAATCTTTCAGTAGGTGTCATGCAAAATCCATGAAGCCGAAGCAAGTTCCTATGAACGGCCAAACTAATCATCTCAACTTCGGTCTGGAACTGAAGTTCCCCACCCATGGTACGTTCTTCTTTTAGCCTTTTCACAGCCACTAGCTTGCCATTGGCCAAACGTCCTTTATACACTTTACCAAAACCGCCTCTACCCAATACATTTTTGTTGCTAAAGTTATCTGTAGCAACTAGCAGTTCACGCAAGGAAAACCTTCTGAGTTGTCCTAAGTGAACCTCTGGGTCTTCTTCACCTGCAAAATATAGTTCACCAAAACAGAATTAAAGTTAACCAAGGAAGCTTCAATCGGAAAAAGAGATGAAGATAGTTGACAAACCAGGTATATCAACAAAGCGGTCCTGTGCTTTACTTCTCAGCCACCAAGCAAGCGCTATGGCTGGACCAGCACAAAGAATTGCTGCACCTGCAGCAGCTCCAATTGCTATTGATGTAGTCGTTTTCTTCCCTGAGGGTATTAAGTAAACACAAAGTTTTCATAATACAAACCATTCGCAGTTACCTGACGCATTGAATAGTTTCTATGAGGAAACCTTTGATTCCATCAACCATGACTAACGTTTCAACAAATGTGAAAGAGATAATATATTTTTTTAGATCAAAAGGCTGCAAAAGAGTCAAATAGATCTTCATGTCCTGTGTTACCCACAATTATTCAACAGCGTTTATCAACCCTTCTTTTCTAAACCAACTAGCAAGTCCACAGTTATACGAACTTTTGAATACTTTTCAGCAATATCCGTGATTGCTACTATCAAGCTGTCAAATTAAACTCTAGTAACTGGAAACTAATATCAGTCATAGAAAAGAGAGGCGTTCCTCATTTGCAGATTATTAGTCCTAGTAAAGATATGTGACATGTCAACTACATAACAACATTTATTTCTATAAGGAAAAAGTCACATAAACATGAAATATCAACCAAATGCAAACCTGGTGGTGGTTGAGGAGGAGAGTTAGAAGTAGATGGAGGATCAGGAAGCGGCCTTAAACTATTATTGGCAAAACTGCAGATGATTTTCAGACAATTCAGTAACTCACTGTAACCAGCCCATGGACAATGAAATTAGGGACAAGAAGGAAAACCTAATAGGAGTGAACAGTGTGAAGGAACCATTAACAGGAATATCTCCACTGAGTCCATTGTTTGCGATATCCCTGCATTTTAGAATGATATGTTTCTTTTTTTTTCTTTTCTTTTCATAACACAAAAATACACCAACAAAGATGCACAGAACAATTCAAGAGAGACGAAATTACACTCACAGAACTTGCAGTGACACATTAGTCAAAGACCTTGGAATTTCTCCAGATAACTTGTTGTTATTAAGACGCCTAATCACATAGAGTAGGATACCATATCAGTAAAGAGTTCAAGATGACAAACATAAGCTAGTACTCTTTTGAAATCTATCCAACTGCATAAGACTTAAAGGGCAATGCACATTTGAAAAAAAAATAGCATCAGTCTACTTGTGATTAGATGAGATTCGCCAGTCTTTCAGTCGATAAAATAAATGAAGCGGCATAAAGAAAGATTTTTTAGGTACATACAGGAACTTGAGTTTCTCTAGTTTGCCAAGAGACGACGGGATTGGTCCGCTTATTTTGTTCATGTAAAGATCCAAGCTCACCAGTTCCGCCAAGTCTCCAAGCTCTTCAGGTATTCCCCCAGTAATGTTATTGCTATAAAGCTCCCTGTCACTCAGCTTTGCTTAGTTTATATTTTAGGCGACAGAAGAATCCTTAGATTGGAAACCTCTGAAACTACTTTACCAAATATCCATCTTACAGAAAACATAATGCAGTATGTACCAAACAAGATACCCTGTAATTTGGAACATTAAATAATAATTTTCAGAGCTTAGATACATGAGAGTGCAACCTCTATTTTGTGAACATATCGCAGCAGTATCATAATTTTATAATGCCACCGGTTCTAGGTGTTTATCTGTTCATGAATTGGAAGTAAAAATAAAGATGACGTACAAGTACTGCAAGCTTGGAAGATGACGAAGCTGTGGCACGAGTTGTCCAGATAGATTTGCATTCCCCAAGTCACTGAGAGAAAACATGAAGCAGTAGATTACCAAAAAAAAGGCTTGAATCATTTCACATAGAAACGAGCAACAGGATTACTACTTACACACGAATAACACTATTCTCGCTATTGCAAGTAATATGAAACCAAGTACATGGAGAGACAAGAGTAGCATCCCAGCTTTGGAGTACATTGTTAGGATCATCAACTAAACTCTTTTTCAGCTCATATAAGGCATCCCCTGTTGTATGCATAATAACCCCCTACAAGTTATTATGTGAAAAGTCATAAGCTTTACGCTAATTCAATTCAAGAGAGGAAGAACCTTCTGGGTTTCCGGCGGCTCTGAGAAGCAAAACGAAGAGTAGAATCAGGGAAATCAAGCTACGGAGCGATGGCCCTTGTTGTTCCATTTTACCAAAAGCAAAACCCATGAGAGGACTGCGAATCGGCTAATTACTTCCACCGTTGACGAAGAAGAAGTAATTATTAGAGAAAAGGGTCTTCCCTCTACGCGTATTCGGCCTTTGACCAGTTTTGAGATAAACCCAAAATTGGATTCTGGGGGTGCTGACCGTGGACCCCATTTCTGTGGAGAAGAAATGGGTATTGATTTGTCAAAGACGGAGAATTTTCTTCCTCAGACTGATGGCGAAAGCTAAGCAAGGCGAAGAAGCAAACTCTAGTCTCAAAGAGAGTGTGTCAAAATCTGAACAAGCCTGAAATTAGGATCAAATGTTCAAATACCCTCCAAACTCTAATTTATCACTTTAGCTCCTATTTTGATGTCATATCTTTCTCCCATGTACCTCGTTTAATCAGGTGGCTAAGTCAGCTCTTGCCTTGCATTCTGTAACCTCCGTTGGTGGAGGTAAACTAATTATGTTTGATCAGAAAAAAAAAAAAAACCTCCAAACTTTGGTAAAGTAAGTATTTTATTCTCCAAATATTTGCAATTGATATACATATAATTTATGTATTATGTTTTTTTTTTACGGCATTCTATTATTCAATCTTGAGGTGGTTTAGGTAACTAGACCGGAATAGAACAACCCATAAAATGTAACTCCCTGTGGAATGATCAAACAGTTTTAGCTAAAAAGTCTGAAATCTGATTGCGTGCTCGTGGAACATAAATGATGTTGAAATCCGGGAAGCATATCTGTAGCGTTTCTATTCTTTCTAATTCCGTCGCAAAGCTTGGCCATGCCTGAGGCTCTTTTATCATTGCAATCAGTTCCTTACGGCCTGTCTCAAAGCTCTGGCATGTTGTATGTTGAAGCATGTTCTCCATTGCCCACTGCAGTGCTTTTGTAAGACCCGATCCCGGCCTACTAGGCCGCGGTCGATGCCTCACGTCGCTCAGTCCATACCGGACCGAACCTCTAAAAATTTTTGCCCTTTATTTAAAACATCGCCCATAGGCGAGGGCTAACTTAGATCTTAGCTCAAGACTACCATAGTCTTTCCTAGCTTAGATCAATACAACACATACGCAGCGGAATAGTATCTACTTAACCATTGGACTAAATCCAATCTAACACTTGTCTGGTCAGATCTCCTCAGCTACTGGTCAGTAAACGCAACTGCCAGCTAGCTCCAAGGTCGATCATGAACTTAGACCAAGTCATACAATCAGAGGTTCCGTTCCCCTAAGCCATTCTA
>NC_027754.1:8993152-9002736 GCF_000695525.1 Brassica oleracea var. oleracea
AATTCATGATAAATCATAACTAAGAGAATGGTCCAATCAGATTTCCCAGAACCGGCCTCCATCCCATAGATCTCGGCCAAGATCAGCCAAACCGGCCCAAGGGACCATCTCTAAATCAATCCCTAAAAACTCATTAGGATTCATGATAATTCATGATAAATCTTAACTAAGAGAATGGTCAAGTCAGAATTCCAAGAACCGATCTCAATCCTATGGATCTCGACCTAGAACAGCCCCACTAGCCACCTTGACCATCTCGAAATCAATCAGATAAAAATCCCCAAATACCATGATAATTCATGATAATTCACCACTAAGAGGATTACAAAGTCAGATCGCCATAAATCCATCAGGAAGTAGGAGATCCGGACTTAGCTGCCAAATCAAGGCCATGGAGGGTTCTTCTGAACCGGCCAAGCCATGATTCAGTGCTACTATGTCTAATCATCAATCTCAATCATAAGAAGAAGAAATAATATGATTAATAATCATAAAACAGAGTAAGGTGTAACTGCAGGACCAGATCAGCCCATAGTGTACCAGACTATGTCCAATGGTCTGCAGTCCCCACCTGTTACCTCATCAGGGGCGTCCATGCTCCTCCTAGCACGCCTTCATAAAACCCTTATCACATACTTCCAGTATTGATAATATCTAACCATGGCCCGTGCCCATCACTCCTTCCATGGAACTTCCATGAAACCAGTTTCTATACTGCATCCATCTTCAAGGCTGTTCATGCCTTTGAGAGTGGAGTCAAGCCTTCCCCCTTCTCTCCTAACCAATTGCGTGTGTTCCCAAGACACAGAGGAAGCCTTAGACATGATCATCCATGATCAATCACCATCCAAAGGTCGTGCATCACTTCCCTCTTTGTTCCCCATGAAACTGCTTTCCACACCAATCTCCCTTTAAGGCTGCATTGCCCCTTGGGAATGGATTCCGGCCAACTCCCTACTTTCCTCACCATTTGCGTGTGTTCACAGGCTCCAGATAAGGCTTTGGGTGTTGTCAACAATGATCAAAACCGTTCAGAGGGTCGTTCCCAACTTCCCCCTTGATCTGCCCCAAAACTGTCTCTTTATGGCGTTCACACCACCATAGGTCTTGGATTGGGAATCCGACCAACTCTCTGTATTTTTCTCTGGATTATTTGTGTTTCAGAGTGTAGAAGGAAGCCCTGACGTGCCTCGTATCCATCCTCTTGATCTCACAAACAAACTCAACCGGAAACAACCAGGAACCACCACGGATCAGATCGTCCAACCGTCGGTTTGCCTCTCTTTTCTCTCTGGAAGTTTGTCTGAGTTTTCTATCTTCTCTGTAATAATATTTTCGACCAGAGACCAGAAAAATGAAGAAGAATTCGGTCATAACCTCCCCCCTAACTGCCTGGACGAGTAGTTACCAAAAAGGTACCAAAAGGGGCAGTTTTTCCCATAACCGCCACCAAGTAACTGCCTATGGCGGTTATTCTTCTTTTTTAAATTCACGTCCTGGGCCTTCCAAACCACCCCTGGACATGTATAAAACAAGCCCAAAGTGATTGCCCACGCCTATGGTTCAACCACAAGAGCCAACCGGCCCATCGGTACCCATGGGTCGTCCACAAGGCCCGGTCACTGTCTGGACCCGGTCCAACTGCCTAACACTTGAACACTCAGTCCAGCTGAGTTAAGCTGACCCCCAGATGAACCCAGCTGAGTCAGCTAGTAGTTCAGATAGTGTGAGCTTACCAGTAAGTGTGGAGCTAACACACTCTACTTGAGCGCCAACCGCTGAACCAAAGCAATTCCGTTTCTGTTGAAACATATTGACCCTATGTCAAGTTCCAGGAACGGGGACATGACAGCTTTTACTTTCGAATGCAAGGCTGATTCGCGTCGAATGAAATTTCTTGTCCCCATAAGTTGAATGTTCCCACCACTGTCCATCCATACCCATTCACATCCACTAAAGTGAGCAGAGGCTGTCAAAGGTCCATCTAACAATCAAATATTACCCAAGCTTATGACTTGGGGTTCCTTAGTGTTGTTATCTTGTACCACTGGTTGTACAACTTCGTTTGCATCAAACCAGGCTTGACATTCACTTTCTGCATGTCGAACTAGCTCCAAAGGATCTCTGTCTACCCCCCTGAAAAGTTTGTCATACCTAGCCTTCCAAATATACCAGATTATCTAGGGATAAGGATCTCTGTCTTGTTCTGGCTCGATAATGCCGTTTTTCCTCCAAAATAGGTAATCCATATTTGTGTAGACGCTTGGTACTAGAAATATATATGGGCTTGTTGGAGTTGATGATAAGGACCAAACTTGTAGAGCTAGCGGGAATTCGATTATGGCATGGGTTACATATTCTTCTAGTTCTCCACATCTTGGGCAGTAGTTATCACACCTCATATTGCGTCTTGCTAAGTTCCTCGTTACTGCCACATGACCAGTTAACAATTTCCATATAAGATGACATATCTTCTTAGGCGCCTTTAACTTCCAAGCAAAGGCTTGAAGCTTAGTGATACACGGCTCCAAGACCTCCTTCTCCTCCTCTGTCTTTAATAAATTCTGAGCTACCCAATATCCAGATTTAACCGTGTATTGGCCATTCTTTGTGTAGTTCCAGCAGAATGTATCACGATGATGAGTTGAGCTTATGGCCAAACTCCTTATAAGTGGTATGTCATCAAGATTGACATAGTTCTCCAATAGAACAACATCCCAATCCTTCGATACCTGATTAATGAGGTCGCTAACTTTCAGATTATGATGCATAACTGGCGCTACAGGGATAGCTAACCTCGAAGGGATCGTTGGAATCCACGGATCGTCCCACACCTTGACTTCATAACCTGAATGTATCTTATGTTTGATTCCTAGTAATAACAACTTCCTTGCAGCAGAAATGCTAGTCCACACATATGATGGGCTGCTAGCAGAGTTTACTCTGAGTGGTGAACTCAATCTATAGTATCTTCCCCTCAAGACCCGAGCAACCAAAGAGTCAGGAAATTGAACTAGCCTCCATAATTGTTTTGTTAATAGTGCCATATTGAACTCATGGATCATACGAAAACCAATCTCACCCTCCTCTCTTGGTAAACAGACCTTTTCCCATTTCGGCCAGTGTATTCCTCTTTGTGGTGGATTTGAACTCTACCAGAATTGAGCAATGGCACTTGCTAGGTTTTCACATATCTCCAAAGGGAACATGAAAGTAGACATAACGTAAGTCGGAAGAGCTAACATAATGGATTTAATCAACACTTCCTTCCCTCCTTTTGAGAGCCATCTACATGTCCATCCATTCACTCTATGCATCAACTTATCCTTGAGAAATGCAAAAAGTTTGCACTTGGAACCACTTATGTTTTCTGGGATACCTTGGTAAGTTCCCATTCCTCCTTCGTTTTGTATTTCGAGTGCATATTTAATCTCTTGTCTAATATTTGCATTAATCCGTTTACCAAAGAGTAGGGACGATTTATCAAAGTTGATACATTGACCTGATGCTTTACCATACTTCCTGACTACTTTCATTGCTTCTTTACATTCACGGGGCTCCGCCTTACAGAAGAAAAGACTATCATCAGCAAAGAGAAGGTGGGATACCGCAGGGCACGTGCGTGTGACGCGCATCCCCGTTATCTTCCCTTGTCTCTCTGCATGATTGAGAAGGCTATCGAGCGCTTCCGTGCATAGAATAAAAATGAAAGGAGACAAAGGATCTCCTTAGCGTAGGCCTCTACCAGGAACAATATCTCCTCTTGGCTGTCCATTCAAGAGTACCTTATATTTCACCGACGTAATGCATCGCATTATCCAGGTGATCCATGTCTCTGAAAAACCCATCTTACGCATGACAGCTTCAATAAACGACCATTCCATCCTGTCATATGCTTTGCTCATTTCCGTTTTAATGGCCATTTTTTTACTGCGTCCACTTGGTTTAGTTCGCAGACCGTGGAACATTTCTATAATTTATGTTTTATGTTTATGTTTGTAATTATGTGTGGATTGGATATCTACCTAATCATGGTCAAATGTTATGAATGTTCTAGGGGAGAAATAGGAAAACAATTAATATGCATATAATTTATGTATCTAAACCCCTGTTCGGAACTACGCTAGGCGCTAGTCGGGCGGTGACCCCGGGCCTATCGAGTTACCAAAAAATCGGGGATTAAGCGGAGATTAATCGGGGCCTAGTTTTTAATACAATTTAATATATTTATAATGTATTTATACAAATATATGTGATAAGTAAATGTCGAAGCATCATAGGCCAGTGGTTTGGGATGCATATGATACTCTAACAGGTGTCAGGTTCGATTTTCCGGCAATGAATCTTCCTCTTATTTTTTATCAGTGCGATGCTGAAATTTTTTTTAAAGAAAACACATGTATTTGTCCCACATCGGTTAATAACAAGGGAGAGAAGTCTTGAAGTGCCTTATAAATACAGGTACCAAGCCACATAATCTCTCAGACGAATGGGCTTTTGTTTTAGAGCCCAATATTTGTCAAAGAAGATTAATTGTTACGCGGTTTTAATCCGATTTTCAAGCGCCTAATCAGGTATTATTAGATTAAACGGTTTTCCGATTAATTCTAGCGACTTGGTTGAAATCGCGGCGGTTGGATTCCGCCAAGCGCCTAGTCGGACGACTAATCGGCTAGGCGGCCGCGTTTTCGAACAGGGATCTAAACTATTAAAAGGGAAGTACAAATAGTATTTAGCACTAAGTTTTTCACAATATTTACCAACATATACTACTGACATTAAAACTCAACATTTTGATTATTTAATATGATTTATTCAAATTAAATTTAATAATTCAAAATCAAAACTACTCATTTATTATTTTCCAAAATAAAAATTACCTTACGATATCTATTCTTATATTTAAGAAAATACGATATCAATAAACTAACAAATAATGTTTTTTTTTTATTTCTAATCTTGAAAATCACGTAAAACATTTATTATTAACCTCAAAATGATTACCTTCCATAATATATTCCTATATTTAAGAAATCTTCTAAAAATTCGATATCCATCAACAACCACAATCCTTATTTGTTCATATTCTTGCAGATCACATAAAACAATCTAATATTTAAAAATCTTTATTCGATAAGCAACTAACAAACAGACCATTCTTGGAATAAAATTGTATAGCATATTCGCTATTTAATACTAAAAATTCACAACTAACAAAATCTTAGTTATTAATACGTGATTGTTTCAACCTTTCCTAACAAGCTATATATACCTCTTCCCCAATAGCTTCAACACCATATCATTCTACGAAAATTCACAAATAATCGAAACAAAGCAGTAGATCAGGAAAAACCTTCATATGCCATGATCTTCAGGCGTAATCAATAGATCTATCTTCTGTAATCCTTTTAGTGAAAAAATCACAGGCGTTTAAGAATATCTCACCAGAACAACAGACATCGCCGACGAAGAGATCGGTAGGAGAAACCAATGTTATACGGGAAAATAAAAAGTCACTACAGGCAATCATTTTCTGCTTTTTTTTCGGAAAAAAAAATTATATGGCCTTTGATTTGTGCTTCAGGTCCACTAATTTTTGTGTTACAGATGATAGTAATTTTAGTATCGTAACCAAAAGGCCCAAATCAATTCATATAATAAAGCTTTGTTAATATAATTACTACCGATACATATTTTGGAGTTACTTTTCCAATTAGTTTTATAGTTTCTATCGATATTTCTTTTCTTTTTAACGCTATATAAACAAAAGAAAAAAAAATTTCTTTTCCAAATTTTTAATATAATTACTACAAATTTCTTTTTTTTTCTTTTTAATGCTATATTTTTATTTTAATATATTTTTAATTATATGTTTTCTTATTTAATAATACTATTAAACCTCAACTACATGCTCTAATTTTATACACTTTATGTTTAGTTTACCAAGCAAAAGAAAAAAATACAATATAAGAAGAATAAAACCTCATTGTTTATAAATGTACAATAAACCGAATAAAAAAGATACACCAATATTAGAACTCAATAACATATGAAACAATAACATGATTTTTTCAAAACTACGAAAAACATATAATTACATAGAACATACACCCGCGCGGGCGAGCGGGCAAAAGCTAGTTATGTTTATGTTTGTAATTATGTGTGGATTGGATATCTACCTAATCATGGTCAAATGTTTATGAATGTTCTATGGGGAAATAGGAAAAGAAGGTTCAAAACTAAGCCTGCGACTTCGGGTATTTGAGTCGGTTCCGTGTAGGATCCGTTCAGTTCAGGGTCTATCAGTTATAGAGAAATTGTATCTAAATAGTACTTGGTAGGATTTTGACTTCGATCCGGTTTGGTTTAACTGTTTATTAAATGAAAATATATGTGCATACTTTAACCGCACTATACAATTAGTTAAAGTGTCTGAGCGGTCACAAACGCTTTCATAGTTAAGAGTATCTCCAAAAGAAACTCTATAACTTTAAATATAGAGTTTTTTGCTCTCCAAAATAGAAATTTAAAACTTCAAATTTAGAGTATGAGGAATGAAACTTCAAATTTGAAGTTTCACTACTCAAAATTTCAAATATGAAGTTTCATCTTTTTATTTGCATTTTGATCCTTATAATTAGTTACACATCACGTTTATGATTCTTAAGTATTTTCTCATTTATCGTTTTAATCCTTAATTTTTTTTTTTTCATAAATATTTCAAATTTGTTTTATAAATTCAAAATTTACACATAAAATTAAATAAAAAATTTAAAATATAATTTATAATATTTTAAGACTATAATTAGACCACAAAAATATTACAAAAGAAACTTAATACTTTTTTTAAAATATGATACATGAAGACATAATTATTAGACAAATTTAAATATTCCAAAAACACTAATAATAAATTTACTCCGAAACCTCCAAAATCTATAAAATATTGTCCAAACAAATTTTGTGTAACCCAAGATGGAGCATTACAAAAATAATTTTTGGAATAATGTGGTATTTTGCTTTTAGTTTAATATTTAATTATTTATTCTATTTATAATTTTATATATTTAATGTAAGATTTATTAATTAATATTACTGTAATATTTTTATATATATGCTAGTTATTTATAAAAGTTATATGGATTTATATTAATTATAACAATATAAAGACCATAATGTAAAATATAAATAATTTTGAAGTTGAGTTTGAAGTTTTGTTTTTGGAGAAGAACACCTTAAAACTTCAAATTTAGAGGTTTGCAAACTATAAAATAGAGAATTTTTTTGGGAGATGCTTTAATGCAACCTGAGTTTGAGAAATTGAAGATCAATTTTTTCTTTTTAATTTTTTTTTTTTAATAAATGGCAGTTGTATTCATCTTTTTCCTCGTGCCACCAGTCTCCTTTGGTGTTGCAGACTTAAATTCTGTTACGAGGCCCATTTGTGTGAGAGGCCATTAGACTAATGGGTTAGATTATATGGGCTTCATCTCAAGTGTCTTTTAACCTAATCTAGTAATAAGAGTATATGAGGAGAAGTGAGAATGAGAGAAAGGTCATCTAGAGATTAGATCACTAATGTTCAGGGAGAGATGAGAGACCCTCTTTCAACTCTCTCACGTTTGTAAACACTTTTATTATCAATATTATCAGTATTTGTAGTGTATTACCAGTTCCGATACCTAAAATGTATCAAATTCATCATTTTAATTCATGGTTTTTGCCATTTACACATAAAACATCAAGATTTAACATATAGTCACTGGTTATAAATTTGAAAAGCAAAAAAAAAAAAATATCTACTGTTTGTGTACTTACATAGGAATTTTGGATTCATGCGGTTATCCAAAAGGTTCTAGGTATAAACCGTACCCGACCCGACACCTGAATATTCATAACTATGTGATCTATATCCATCAGTTAAGGGTATGATTGGTTTCGGTGGTACCACCCGCAAACACAGTTTTTGCGGTTCGTAGCGGTTGTTGGCGTATTGCAACAATCACTCAAACTGCTCTAAACCATTCTAAACCGATTCAAACCGTTCTAAACCTTAAAAATTCAAAAGTTGGTTCCAGTTAGCGTTTGCGGTTGCACGATGATAATTTTTTTTCTTTTTTAAAAACATTATAAATACAAAGATAAAATATTCAATAAAAATTTTAAATTGGAATTATAAGAATACTAAAATATATCTATTATATTTTAATTAATATTATAAAAATTTTAAATAAAAATATTTTCTATAATTTTTAAAAATTTAAAACTATAACTTTCTAAATATAATTTTTATATTTATTATAATATTATTATTTTGATATTTTTATAATTATATAAAATGTAAATTTTGTTAATTTATTATTTAACCGCTGCTGCATTTGGTAGTTAACCAGTCATAAATATCCCACAAACACACCAATTTATAACCGTAAAACCAGTCTTACAAATCTCTTAAAACCGCTAGAAACCGCAACCACCCGCATCCGCAAACTCTCACAACCACAACCGTAGCCGCTGCGTTTGAACCAATCAGGCCCTAAGTCTTTCAGATTCGAAACTGAGCCAAACCAATCTATTTGGACCGGATCATGAGAGAGAGAGAGAGGTACTCGATTCAGGTTAAAAGTCGGGTGCCTAGCAAAACAACAAATGGGGTAAACGACATATTTCCACACCAGAAATATCATATAGTAACAGTTCCATACAATCTTTCAACCTCGACCTAGTTCTACATATTAGAAGTACTAAAACTTATTTCTCCCCAGTCAGTTAGATCGAAACTCATATCCCTATAAATGAAGGTTTAACTTGGTTTAAATGGTTTGAACGTAAACGATACCAAGTTAGTATGTTTTGGACTGAATTTAAAACCCATGCCAACCTCAGATCCAAATGCAAACCCGACCTAACTTCCCAATCAGACTTTGATAAATTTTTAAAATCAAATTGTATCGATTTAGGTAAGCCATTGGTTAAGTTTCAAATTTTTGAATAGTAAACCGATTTAAATCAGATTGTGTGGATTTTAGTTCATACTTAATATATTATGAAGATACAAGTTTTGATCTTTTGGATTGGGAGAAATTGGTTTTAATAATTTTAATATGTAGAATTAGGTCGAGGTTGAAAAATTGTGTAGGACTGTTACTATATAATACTCCTATGAAAATATGTCATTTACCCCAACAAATGAAACCTAACATTTTGCCAGTCACATCTTTTTAAATTTTTGATGACAAAAGTTCTAGGGAATTGTACCGACAAGATTTCTCGTCATCTGAATTTTCACATGACGAATATGAAAAAGAAGAAAAGTAAAAATAAAAGAAAAACAAAAACAAAAACAAAATAGAAAGCAATCAATTTACTTTACTTTCGCCGTTCCGCCAGCGAGTCCTGATATTCGCTCAATTTCATCTCGTAACCACATTCAAGCGAGTCATCACCTCTGGTGCCCCCAACAGCACAAAGCAGAATCTCATATGGGCTCTATAATCGCCTATGCCCTTTTTTCATTAAGTGGGCGTGAAATGACGTGAATACCCTTGGAAGGTGGAAAAAATTCGAATTTGGGGGGGGGGGGA
>NC_027754.1:9002944-9007750 GCF_000695525.1 Brassica oleracea var. oleracea
AGCAACTCTGTTGTCGATGTTGATAGCTACTCCGGCGACGCCGTCGGACCGCAACGTTTCCACCGGCTAGCATTCTTTCGGATGGGTCGTAATGCAGGTTAGTTATTCTCTCCTTAGCGAGCTGCAAGATAGAAATTTGATTTAGGGTTTGTAATTGAAAGTGTTGAAACAACATTGATTCTGGGATGATTTGGTTCATTTATATATGAAATTGTTATGCATTGGGGTGCGTGAATTGTCTTAATTATGAGTAGCTTTGCACGGAGATCTCTCCGATCAATCAATCGTACATACATTTGAGTTCTTGTTTAAGCATTAAGCATTACTTTGTATAACCAGGTATAACAAGTAGAACTCATAATTGTTGTAGAGTAGGTAAAACTTGGTAAAACTGTTGACAAGTCGGTAGTACTAAGAACTACAGGTATAACTAAAACTTTTTTATTTTGTTCTTGCAGGATACAATGATGAAATACGTGAGCGTCTATTTCAAATTCAAAGGGGAGATCTCTTGTGTAACCTTGAAGACAACAGTGGAGGATATAAGTTTGGCAATGCTAGAAGAAAAGTTGTATAAAAAGCTTGCGTTGGATGAAAGTAAGGTAAAACTGGCATTGAAGTGCATGCCGATGGTGTATGGATCTGAAGAACAGCAAATTATTCGTGATGATGATCATCTGTTTGGTTTCCTAACAACCGTTGATAAAGACAACCGTAGATCTCTTTTGTTAGTGGAGGAGACGAGTAGATCAGATCAGTTAGAGAAGGTGTTGAGAGTGGGCATATGTTCGTTTGGTATGAACTACGAAGTGTTGCAGGGAAATGATGATGTTTATGATGAAATCGGACCGAAGGCCATAACTCTGTATGTAGAAAATGGTCAAGCAAATCAACAGAAGGATCCGATAGATGCAGAGAATGATTTTATGGAGACGGACACCGCAGCGGAGACAGACACTGCAGCAGAGACATACACTGCTATACACTGCAGCAGAGACAGACACTGCAGCAGAGACAGACACTGCAGCAGAGACATACACCACAGTTGAAACGGACACAGCAGCTGAAACGGACACAGCAACTGAGACGGACACCGCAACAGAGACGAACACCGCATGTGAGACGGGTATGGCTGCGGATAAGTATGTTGAGCAGCCACCTATAAAAAAGGTAGTCAGGTTATAGAGGCTTGGGAAGACGGTTGGGTCTGTATAAGCTTCAGGAGTTTCCAAGTAAGAAAGCACTTCAAGAGGTGGTCGATAGAGCTGCATTTGGTGAATGCTTTTGTTATGTTATCAAAAAGTCGGACCGGAGACGATTGGTGTTAAAATGTTGTGAAGCAACCTGTAAGTGGAGTTTACGAGCTGCAAAGATTTCAGAGACTGAAATTTTTTCAGTTAGGAGGTACACGGGTGTGCATACATGCTCTCGGTCTAATCAAAGTAAAAGCAGCAACATCAAGAGGAAAGGCTCCGCAGATTTAGTTGCAACTTTTTTGAATGAGGAATATCCTGGAAAACTAAGTACTCCTGTTCAGAAAGATATCATGGATATTATAAAATTAAAACTTTGTGTAACAATATCCTACTCCACAGCCTTGAGAGGGAAAAATCTAGCTATTTCTGAGTTGCGTGGTGGTTCGGAAGAGAGCTACAAGATGCTATATAGCTACTTCTATATGTTAGAGCATGTCAATCCGGGAACAAAAACATGGGTGAAGTTGGATGAGGCAAATAAGTTCAAGTACCTCTTCGTAGACCTGGGAGCTTGTATTGAAGGTTTTGCAGCCATGAGGAAGGTGATAGTTGTCGATGCCACATTTCTGAAGAATGGATATGGTGGTGTACTAGTATTTGCTAAAGCTCAAGATCCTAATCGTCACCATTATCCGCTTGCGTTTGGTGTACTCGACGGTGAGAATAATGCTAGTTGGACATGGTTTTTCAAGATGCTCAAAACTGCTATACCAGACTCTTTTGAATTAGTATTTATGAGTGATAGAAACTTGAGCCTAATCGCGTCTGTAGCTAATGTGTTTCCACAATCTCACCATGGCCATTGTATATGGAATTTGTCTTAGAATGTGATAGGGCATGCTTGTAACACAACCAAAGCGGTAGTCGCATGGAGATTTATGGAGTTGGCTAGGTGTTACACGGTGGCTGAGTTCGAGTCTGCTTACGCATCTTTTAAGGTGAGATTTCCTCCAGCGTACAAGTATTTGGAGGAGCATACGGATAAACGCACATGACCTCGGGTTTATTTCCCAGGTGTGAGATACAACTTGGACACTAGCAACAGTGTGGAGTCAATGAACAGCGTGTTTAGGGACGCCAGGCGGTATGCTTTAATACCATTGTTGGATACAATCATCAAAAAGTTTTCAGACTGGTTCAATGAACATCGGAAGGACTCTGTGGCTGGGTCGATTGATACCAAACTGGTTCTTCTTGTCGAGATTCACTTGCATAACCTATGGAGCACAGCTGGGAGCACAGCTGAGAAAACACCAGTGCGTGAGCTTAATAGTTATGAGCTTGAGTACGAGGTAACCGACACTGAAAATGGGAAGAATTATGTTGTGAACTTGATAGAGAAGAGCTGTAGCTGCAAGGTGTATGATTATGAAAAGTATCCTTGTCTGCACGGACTTGCTGCTTACTTATATTTCCTTGCTTACTTATATTTCCTCCTTGAGGTTGAAGCTGCTCCTTGTCGTCGACGTGATGTCAAGATAGAGTATCATGAGTTGTGCTCGAAATATTACTGGACGGAACTTTGGGCATTGGCTTATTACAAGACCATTTATTCTGTGCCGGACAGGTGTGATTTGAATGTACCAGATCACATCAAAGAGCTTCAGATCATACCTCCGGATCGCCTCAAGAGGAAGGGAAGAAAAGAGAATAAGAGGAATCCATCTTTTGGTGAACGACGTAAAAGGACATAAAACATAAGGCGACCAAGGAAAAATTTCGGTTTCAGTTGGCTGTTGTTTGGAATGCGTAGTAGTAATCCCAGTGAATCAAACTAGATCTTCTTGTTTGAATTTTATTGATGTTGTGTTGTTTTGGCTTTTGGTATGTTGCTTTTGGTATGTTGCTTTTGGTATTTGTGGTATAGACTCGAAAGTTTGAAAGTTTGAAGAATTCTATGTTTAAGCGATCTAACCATGTATTATCTAAGTTTAAGTGTTCGTTTTGCAACCTCTGTTTAAGCGTTTTGGCAGTTATGTTTAAATGATATATTGGAAAACCGCGGAAAACTATTATAAGAAGGTGTAACTATGATAGAAATCAGCATAATCCGAAAAATCCCAACTACATAAGTCTTAATACAGAAACACGGTCACCAAAAATTATATAGCAGATACTGCTTCTCAAAATACATTAGTGAAGATAACAAATATTTACAAACCTCATAATAAAAAAACTCATTGTTTCATGAAAAATATATCATCGTATATAGTCTTTGAAAGAGCACTTTGTTAATAAGATCAGCTTATAAAGAAGTATTCTATAGTTTTCATGATTTAAAATATGTTATTGCACTAATCATTTATGCTTTCATGGTAATGCAGAAAAATGACAAGTAAAACTTTCTTTAGAAATTAAAATTATACGTAAAACTAAAAAATGTTGAAATCACGAAAAATAGAACTATGAAGAAAATTGGTAAAACCAGAAACTTCAGTATAACTAAGAGCAAATATTTCGGAGGGAGAATAAAAAAAAATTTCGGGCATAAACGAAAAATGTTATGGTGAAACTGACTTCTACTCTGGTTGAAACTGTGCAAGACGATGGGTTGCACTTTCATCAGCCATGGGCTTTTGGTGTTCAGCAAGAAGTGGAGCGCCTAAGGGGGGAGGTGAAAGAGTTGGCTGAAGAGATTGCTAAGCTTAAGAGGCTCATTACCTCGACCTCCCGTCCATGAGATTCTCGACCTCGCACGTTCTGAGTTCATGTGCTAAAAAATTTGTCTTCCCTACCTATCTATTTTTCTTATTTCGGTTAACACAAGTCTTTGTTTGTTAAGAGAGAGGACTCTTGTTAAGACTTGTGTAAGTTTATGTGTTCAAACTTATGTTATGCTAAACACTCTTACGTTTATCAATTGGTACTCTATGTTTAGACTTTCATCATCAACCATTAATCTAAAAAACTAATTTCCTACACATTATATTGGTACTCTCCTAAACTAATTTCCTAGACTTTATCAATTGGTACTCTCCTAGACTCTCACTCGACCTACACAATAAAAGTAAAAGCATCCACAACAAAGATTTCATAACATAGTTAAAAGTTCTGAACATCAAAAGACATCGTTTGTCTACTTCATAAAAATCATAAAACAAAGTTTTCACACACCAAGCAAGTGAGGCATCTCCTTTATCAATTGGTACTCCCCTAGACTCTCACACACCAATGCCCAAAGTTCCGTCCAGTAATATTTCGAGCACAACTCATGATACTCTATCTTGACATCATGTCGACGACAAGGAGCAGCTTCAACCTCAAGGAAATATAAGTAAGCAGCACGTCCGTGCAGACAAGGATACTTTTTATAATCATACACCTTGCAGCTACAGCTCTTCTCTATCAAGTTCACAACATAATTCTTCCCATTTTCATTGTCGGTTACCTCGTACTCAAGCTCATAACTATTAAGCTCACGCACTGGTGTTTTCTCAGCTGTGCTCCATAGGTTATGCAAGTGAATCTCGACAAGAGGAACCAGTTTGGTATCAATCGACCCAGCCACAGAGTCCTTCCGATGTTCATTGAACCAGTCTGAAAACTTTTT
>NC_027754.1:9008628-9039670 GCF_000695525.1 Brassica oleracea var. oleracea
GCTGTGGAGTAGGATATTGTTACACCAAGTTTTAATTTTATAAGATCCATGATATCTCTCGGAACAGGAGTATTTAGTTTTCCAGGATATTCCTCATTCAGAAAAGTTGCAACTAATTCTGCTGAGCCTTTCCTCTTGATGTTGCTGCTTTTACTTTGATTAGACCAAGAGCATGTATGCACACCCGTGTACCTCCTAACTGAAAAATTTCAGTCTCTGAAATCTTTGCAGCTCGTAAACTCCACTTACAAGTTACTTCACAACATTTTAACACCAATCGTCTCCGGTCAGACTTTTTGATAACATAACGAAAGCATTCACCAAATGCAGCTCTATCGACCACCTCTTGAAGTGCTTTCTTACTTGGAAACTCCTGCAGCTTATACAGACCCAAACCATCTTCCCAAGCCTCTATAACCTGACTACCTTTTTTTATAGGTGGCTGCTCAACATACTTATCTGCAGCCATACCCGTCTCACATGCGGTGTTCGTCTCAGTTGTGGTGTCCGTCTCAGCTGCTGTGTCCGTTTCAGCTGCTGTGTCTATTTCAGCTGCGGTGTCTGTCTCTGCTGCAGTGTCTGTCTCTGCTGCAGTGTATGTCTCTGCTGCAGTGTCTGTCTCCGCTGCGGTGTCCGTATCCATAAAATCATTCTCTGCATCTATCGGATCCTTCTGTTGATTTGCTTGACCATTTTCTACATACAGAGTTATGGCCTTCGGTCCAATTTCATCATAAACATCATCATTTCCCTGCAACACTTCGTAGTTCATACCAAACGAACTTATGCCCACTCTCAACAACTTCTCTAACTGATCTGATCTACTCGTCTCCTCCACTAACAAAAGAGATCTACGGTTGTCTTTATCAACGGTTGTTAGGAAACCAAACAGATAATCATCATCACGAATAATTTGCTGTTCTTCAGATCCATACACCATCGGCATGCACTTCAATGCCAGTTTTACCTTACTTTCATCCAACGCAAGCTTTTTATACAACTTTTCTTCTAGCATTGCCAAACTTATATCCTCCACTGTTGTCTTCAAGGTTACACAAGAGATATCCCCTTTGAATTTGAAATAGACGCTCACATATTCATCATTGTATCCTGCAAGAACAAAATAAAAAAGTTTTAGTTATACCCGTAGTTCTTAATTCTACCGACTTGTCAACAGTTTTACCAAGTTTTACCTACTCTACAACAATTATCAGTTCTACTTGTTATACCTAGTTATACAAATTAATGCTTAATGCTTAAATAAGAATTCAAATGTATGTACGATTGATTGATCAGAGAGATCTCCGTGCAAAGCTACTCACAATAAAGACAATTCACGCACCCCAATGCATAACAATTTCATATATAAATCAACCAAATCATCCCAGAATCAATATTGTTTCAACACTTTCAATTACAAACCCTAAATAAAATTTCTATCTTGCAGCTCGCTAAGGAGAGAATAACTAACCTGCATTACGACCTATCCGAAAGAATGCTAGCCGGTGGAAACGTTGCGGTCCGACGGCGTCGCCGGAGTAGCTATTGACATCGACAACAGAGTTGCTGTGAGGGAGCTGCGAAATAGAGACAATAACGAGCTTCTCGGGTGGGAACTGTAGAGGAGAGGAGCTTTCCTCCTCGAGCTGCGGGATTTTATTTTCTTTTAATTTTATTTTTTTTTCCAGAATTCCAATTGAATTGATTTGGTTTCAATTGAATTGAATTAATGAAACCCAGAACGAAACCCACACCAAACCCAGACCGAAATGCCCCCCAAATTTGAATTTTCTTTTTCTTTTTTTTTTTTAATTTTTTTCCACTTTCCAAGGGCATTCCCGTCATTTCACGCCCACTTAATGAAAAATGGGCATAGGCGATTATGGAGCCCATAGGAGATTCTGCTTTGTGCTGTTGG
Organism: Brassica oleracea var. oleracea; assembly: GCF_000695525.1. Taxonomy (NCBI): domain Eukaryota; kingdom Viridiplantae; phylum Streptophyta; class Magnoliopsida; order Brassicales; family Brassicaceae; genus Brassica; species Brassica oleracea. The sequence continues at coordinate 9,010,547 of NC_027754.1, forward strand.
GGGCACCAGAGGTGATGACTCGTTTTAAATTGACACAAATTAGATCTCCAAATACATTGAGAGGGTTTGCTAAACCGAGTTGGACGATTCGGTTTTGAGGGATTGGTTCGTTTGGTTAGTATGGTTACACGGTTAGACGATTCGGTTCAATTGATTTGCCCATACAAACGAGTTGGGTCGGGGCGGATGGGTTATACCCTGGTACAACTTGTAATTACTTCAACTATTCCCAGGGTTTTATGTCATTTCCGTATTTTCCGAATTAAAGAAAAATTATTTATTTTTCTGTTTATTAGAGTGTATAATAGAGATTGGATTATCACATTTGGGGGGCACCAGAGGTGATTTCTCCATTCAAGCCAAGACCCAGCCGCAACAGCATCAGAGGACCAAACCCGAAAACGTTGATAAAGCGGGTCCCAAATCGGTACCTTGCTCACCGCAGAGCTCTAAATCTGCTTTAATAGGTCGAATCGACCCTCGTCGGATCTTATCTCCGGGTCGGGTTTCTCCCATAGATTCAGATCTCACCATCAACACAATGCAAGAAGAGACTACTCATGAAGAAGAAGAAGAAGAAGTGGTTGTAGATTCGTTACCAAATCTTCGTTCAGAGAGTTTCCGAGAACCTTAGATCGAGAGAACTGTCTCAGATCCGGGTCCGGGGTACGACGCTAGGGTGAGTCTGAATGGCAGAAACGGTGGATTTTTGGGGCTGCAGATGAGCTCGGAGGTTCTGTCAGCTAACTCGGATGTGTTCGCGGGTTTGATTGCTCAGAAGTCTCCAGGTTTGACATGCAGGATGGAAGTCTCCGATGTGGAGAATCTTGGCGTTTTTAAGGAAACTGTGGAACTCATGTTTGAGGAAAGTAATGGCATTATCAAGAAGCTCATGAAAATGGGTGTTTACAGAGCCATTGATGTACTCGAGGTTTGGAAAACTGTTCTTCCTTCTTCCTTTTGGCTCTTGGAGTTTGATGGATTTTGTTGCTGTTATTACATTTGCTTGACCTGCCTTATCTTAGTTATCTACATTTGCTTGCCTGTAGAAAAACACTGCATTTTCGCCTTGGATTCAAACCTCACACATCTTTGGCTAAACCCTTGAGCCTCAAATTGCTCCTAAAAGCATATATTTGAAGGAATCTACAATTTGTTAGGATGTAGTAGACTACATTGCTGACATAAGTTTTTTTTATTGCTGGGTTGAGATACTGGGCACTTAATTCTCTGGCTTTTAGTTATATACTACTCTCATGATTCTAACTTCATACTGCCATTTCGGTGAATGTTTTTGGGACTCTTTGATGTGTGTGTGGAGGCCCACTGCTAAAGTTTTTTTTTCTATGAACATATCGTTGTGCCTGGTGGAGCTAACAAAGCATCTTGACCACAAACAGGTAGTGGCTGGAATCAAAGTCTCTAGAGCCGGCTTGTCCTATCTGAAATATCTTGAAGCTGTTCCATGGACTGAAGACGAAGAGGAAAGATTGAGGAGAGTTCTTGCACTTTATAATTTGGATGATGCTGCAACTGAAGAAATTTTAGCGAGGTTTAATTCAAACGAGACAGAGAACACACAGGAAAACTTATCAAAGCAGCTGGTTTGGTCAATAACCTCTTGCAGTGATACAAATCCTAGAAACGAGCTAATATCTCTGGTGAAAGGTATTCTTTGCAAAAGTTCAGTGTACGAGAAAGAACAGCCTGAGATCAACAAGGAAGACATATATAAAGCAGGCAAGTACTGTGTGTATTCACTTGTTAAGCTGTTCGAAGAGGGACGTAGTAGCAAGAGCGGAAGGCCATTGATTGAAGGTATATCAAGGGAAGTGGAGAACATAATTTGGCTGTTGGAAATCATGATAGACTGGGAAATAGCTGAAGAATTTGTGGAGATATGGGGGAAGCAAAGAAAGCTAGTGGAGATGCATGAGGAAGCGTCGCCAATGGTGAGGTATGAATTAAGCATAGTAACAGGGTTGATGTTTACTGCAATTGGGAAAGGGAGAGTGTAATGCGGAGGAGAAGCAAGAGCGGGGCTAGTAGATATGTGGTTCAAGCCAATGTTGCTAGATTTCGGGTGGCTGCAAAGGTGCAAGAAGGGATTAGACGCGAGGGAAGTGGAAGAAGGGATGGGGCATACGCTTTTAACACTGCCACTGACGCAGCAGTATCCAGTGTTCATCGAATGGTTCAGGTGGTTCTCTAAGCATGGGACTGAGTGTCCTAATTTCAGAAAAGCGTTTCAGATTTGGTGGCGTAGGTCTTTCCTTAGAGGTGTAGATTCTTCTTCTACTTGTAGGTGAAACAAAAGTGTTGAGAGACACTGCTAGGGTGTTAGCTTCTATGACTTTTATCTCCTCTTGTATGTTGTCCACTTTGTTCTGTTTGTATCAGATGTTTCATCGAAGCTTAGTTTAGTCGTATGGTTACTTTCTTCTGTCAGTTATGTGTTTCTCACAATATAATTTACATTCACTTATAAAAGAGGGGATACAAACACACAAACCAATTGAATCTAGGAAACCAATACAGAAAGAGATTTAAGAGGAAAATAAGCAAAGTAGTGATTAAGAAAACCAATCAATTATCTCATTTCTGCTTCTTACCACCAGCAAGAATACGCTGGATCTGAAGAGCAAGGCTAAATGCTTGGTTGAAAAGAAGTCTGGTCTGAAATTCAGAGACGAACGGGAACCACGCGACAACAGTCGCTGGAATGAAGATCACAACCCCCATTATATACTCATATCCTCTTACTAAAGTCTTGACCGAACCCCACATTCCTACAGCCTTCATCGGTGTTCTCCCACTTACGAGATCTGAAGCAGAGCCCATCCCGTTGGTAGAAAAGCTGAGAAACTCTGCATTATATCTCCCACTATTAGTTTCACGAAGTGGAATATCATTCCAACTATCATCACTGCTCCTACGAATAGAAACAGCTTCAGCAATCTGAACATCAGATGGACTCTTGTACGCACAGAGGGGAATGCGGGATGCAGAGAGTAGCTACGAATTAACAGCGCATTGATTGTTTTGTGTGGTGTACTAGACACCGTGTTTCATGTTAGAGCTAGACCTAGATGGTTGTAGTGCTATGTACTGAGTCAGTTGTTTTCAATTTAACATCCCATACCTCACTGAGTTATTCTTAGTCACCGCTCTATTCCTATTTCTGGTGAACTGACGAGCAGGAGTGATTTATATCCTGCTCGTCAGTCTCACCAGAGAGTAGCTACGAATTAACAGCGCATTGATTGTTTTGTGTGGTGTACTAGACACCGTGTTTCATGTTAGAGCTAGACCTAGATGGTTGTAGTGCTATGTACTGAGTCAGTTGTTTTCGATTTAACATCCCATACCTCACTGAGTTATTCTTAGTCACCCCACTTTTCCTATTTCTGGTGAGACTGACGAGCAGGAGTGATTTATATCCGATTGGTGATTTTGGGCATTTTTACCTCTTTCTTTTTCAAACTTCAGGATTTATGTTTTATCAATATTTTCATATTTTATTCTATCTATTAGATTTTATGTTCTTGAGTTGAATTTTGAGAAATAGTAAACGAAGATTTCAGAATTTGTATTTGTTTAAGTTTTATTAAAAAATACGGGTATTACACAAACCTACAAAAATCAAAAACACCATGAAATAGACACAAACACATGAGACTATACCAAAATTTTGGGAAAATGAATGAAAACGATCAAAATAGAAAAGAATAATATAACAAAAACCTAAGATTAATAATAGATATCTAAAAAAGAAGAAGTCGATATCTGTAAGGAAAGGCAATTGAGCTCGACGCTTGTGAAGGGAATGATCCTAAAATTAATCAGTTTTCGGTAAACACCCAAATTTAGGGTGTCAGCCAATAAAGTTGTACTATAATACATTTGTTAGGTATAAAAGAATATAAAAATGATCAAGAAATACGAAAAAATATCTATGTTGGCTAACTTGGATCCTCTAGACCATATATGGCATTTGGTTGATCATGGTAGTGCACCGGACTATCAGGCAAATCCATTTCATCATCTTGGGCCCATGGCCCAACATACTGCTGAACCACAAGGACCGAGACAGTGGCTGCAAAATCTGAAGAGGCAAGCAAATCTCCAATGGCACCAAGCTCAGGACATTCACTCCAATCAGTTAAACCAGCGGTGAGAGGAGACAACATTCCTTCTCTTCTTCCAACTATAAACAGATCATGAGAACTATCCATTGATCTCACAGCTGCAACCGTCTCTTCTCCATTGCTAACCACTTTGTCGATATAAACAATTGTCTCGTACTCCGCATTTGCTGCTCTGAAGGTATTGACGTACTCATCATCAAGCTGTCTTTGCTTCTTCATGTCCACATTCATATTTCTGTTCGTCTCGTTGGTTGCACGTGTCGAAGCGGCATCTGTTACATCTTCATCAGGAATAAAGCGTAACACGGTTAAAGAAATCCATGGATGTTCAGCCATTCTCCAAGCATAAGCTAAAGCTTCTCTATCGTCTGGACCACCGAAAAACAGAACAGCAACTTGGAGAGAGATAGTGTTTGAGGTCAATCTTGTGGCACCATTTAGTCCTCTGTGAACGAGTATTCCAACGGAACAAGGTGAGTTTCCGAGAAGGTTTTGGTTAACTAAACGGTAAGCTGGGTTGGTTGCTTCCATTCCTCCATCCACCGTTTGTTGTTTGTGAAATGGTATAATTATAAAGGAAACACGTTTGTTCTCTGCTAAGCTACATACATCTTCGTGCATTGTTGAATAAGGAGAAATAGCTGTCAGGGGCTGAACAGCAACAAAGGCAGCATGTTGTTCATAGTTCTCAAAGGCATTGATGATGTGATCTGATTGAGCTTGTGTCCTGTTAAGTGCTGGTTTTCCGGATTTCCGAGTGTTGTGGACAATCAGCATAGCAGATGCTCTACCAGTGAGCTCAACAAGATGGAGAACGTAGATGCATATGGGAGATCTCTTTGTAGGATGTGAAGCTTCAAGAAGGTTGATTATAGTGGGAACGTTACGTGGTGTGTGGACGCATACCAGTACTCGAAGCTCACTGTCTGGCTTTGTTTGTTGGATTGTTCGTCTCTTGTACGAAACAGAACGTTTTACTGGTTTGTAAAGGACAGTTACAATAGGAGTTATAACTCCAGTCATAACTAAGGCTATAAGAACCATTGTAGCAAATGTCTCATCATCTAAAACCTTTTGATCTTTGCCAACATTAAGGACTATCATTTCAACAAGACCTTTAGTGTTTAATAGCAGTCCAAGAGTTATACCTTCGCGAACCGGCATTCCATGGAAAAAGGCAACAACGACAGTACCGATGACTTTTCCAGTACATGCGAGGAATATAACAAGAAAGAGAGTTACCCAAGTGGCAGGCCCTTGGATGGCAGCTACATTAGTTTTAAGACCACTTATGGCAAAGAAGAGAGGTAAGAGAAGTCCAGAGACAAAATCTTCAAGGTTCTCGATGAGGGTAAGACCAAGAGGTCCATTGGGGATCACAAGACCAAACACAAAAGCACCAAAGACTGAATGTGTTCCAATTGAATCGGTAATGAAACCACATATCATGACTCCTGTCAAGATGAGACAAATGTAGAACTCACTAAAGTTCTCGCCTTCAGGGGTTTTCCGTATAATCCGAGAAATGCCTGGTCTCACAACAAAGACGCAAATGGCAATGAAAGCTGCACTAGAGATCATGACCCAAAGAGAGGCAAATGAAGATTTTTCACTCTCTGCCAATGCGATTGCTAAAGCTAGGAGAATTCAAGCAAACATGTCATTTACCAAGGCCGCAGACATGGATATCCGACCAATCTCGGTATTGATGAGCTTGAGCTCAGCAAGAATCCTTGCAAGGACCGGAAATGCTGTTACCGAGAGAGCTACACCAAGGAAGAGTATGTATGTGCCTTGCCCCAAATGGTCCTCTGATCTTTGCATTGAGAAAGAGAAAGCAGCACCGATGACGAATGGTAAGACCATACCACCAAGTGCGATTGTTAGTGCTCGCTTCCCTGTCTTGCGTACCACCATAATGTCCATCTCAACACCCACTAGGAACAAAAAGTAAAGTAAACCAACATTAGCCATTGTTTCAAGGACCATCACACTTCTTCGTGGGAATATGGTGTTTGCGAATTTATCATAGCGCCCAAGCACCGATGGCCCCAGCACGATTCCTCCCTGTAAAATTAAGATCAATGATATTGTTTTAGGATAATCTTGTAAGACTGATTGGCAAGAAGCCAAAAAAAAAAAATCATCTACACATCCGAAATGGGATATTCTAACAAATGTGTGGCCTACTCACAAGGATCTCGGAGATAACACGAGGTTGGCGAAAGGGTTTGAGTACAAAGACAAAAAATCGAGTGACAACAACGACCAATGTAAGCTGAAGAACAAAGAGGGGCAGGGAGAAATCTAGAGGATTATCTCCTTGCCAAACTCCATTGGTGGTGATCATGCTTGGCGCGTAACATATTATTGAAGTTTCCGTGCTGTTTTCTTCAGCCATTTTTTTTTCTGCAACTTGAATTGTTTGAAAGGTCTGTTCTGGTACATATGCAGGAGCACATACATAGGCATATGTTGGAAAGGAAATGGATTCAATGTTGGTGGTATTCCGTATCATCCTCTCTGCTCAACGAGTCAAACATGAGTATTTCCATCTCTATTTTTGGTCTTCTCTCTTTATTAGATGAACCCAATTTTTTTCAAGATTTTAGTTTTTCAAAATGAATTAATATTTTATTTATTTAGTTATATGTTTTTCCTCTCTCAGATAGAGACATCAGACGGGACAATCCGCATCCAAGTAGCCCAACCCGTAGGGGTTCAACTTTCATGAGGACTACGCGGGTCGGCCCGCTGCGAGTTGTGGTTTGTACATATACATCAAAGCCCGCCCACCCTAGCTAAGCAGTTTTGCGGGCCAATCCGCGAGTTTAAAATATGTTGAGTAGCTTCCATGTTATGAATGTCATTTTAAAATATGTTAATGTAGTTTATGCTATGAATGTTATTTTAGAATGAATGTGAGTTATAAAAGAAAATTCATTAATTTTTTTTGTAAATGATATACATTAGTGCATTAAATTGAAAAACATTCATTTTAAAAAAGAAACCATAAGAAAATTGTAGAGAAATGTGAGATATAAATAAATATATTTTACATATAATATGTTAGGTTTTGGTTATCATCTAACACTTGCGATTAAAAATTAACAAGGTTGAGAATAACCAATTCATTAATATATAATGAATTGAGATACAAAAACCAAATATCATCCTAAGCCTATATCAGCTGATATAAAGCAATTGAAAGTTAAAAGTGTTTAGATATTTGATTACAAGATTCACTTCTTTGTGTTTGTTGTAATAATTAGACTCTAAAGTTGCTAAAAGAAACATAAAACCTAATTTATGTTGTACAAATATGAAATGTGATTTTTCAGATGTCTTGTCTATGCTTGGTTTTTTTCTTATTTTTCTTCATTTTTATTTTAAATATCTTAAACTTTTTTTTGTTATAGATAATAAAATATTTAAGAAAACACATGTCTCAAGTTATTCATAATTTTTATATTTCATCAAAATTCTTACTTTCACAAATGTTAGGCGGGCAAATCCGCGTCTAGTCCAACCTGCAGCGGATTCAGTTTTAGTTTGGTCTGTGCGGGTTACAGTTTGTATATATATGTCCAGACCCGCCCTGCTAGAGGGCTACTTGGACATAACCCGCGGACTGCGGTCTATCTTGACATGTCTACTATCTGATAACCCAATATTTTGTCAATGTTAAGGAAAATATGAATAACGGTGGTAAATCGTAGATAATTAAGTTGTTTATTTAGTGTGACTAGATTTTTTATATTAATAATTCAGTTTTATTTTATAATATTTTTACTATTGTAAATATAATCAACTAATATACATTTTTATAAAAAAGGTATTCAATGATTTGTTATTTTTCTATTTAAGTTTTTATAAGGTTATACTTTTAGAATAATCACTATTTAATTACATATTTGTTAATATATGTAAATGTATAAATTCTAACGAAAGAGAAGATATCTGTTGGAGGAGAAAAAATGTGTCGATATCTAACTGTAGAGAAAGTCTTTCTGGTGAGAGAGACCACTACAATAGAAAGGTTCATAAATAACGTCCGTAAAACACTACTACACCGAAACATAGCGTTTGGTGAATGCTGTGTCTGCCCCCATTATCTTTTTTTCTAGCACTTTATATAGGTGTTTTTACGTATGCTATGTTAAAGTATTAGTTCGATAGCATTTATTAGTTATGCAATTGTATAACTTATGATAACATATAATCATTGCTATCATAGCATTATTAAAAATAAAATAGAAAAGAAAAATACAAATATTTTATAAATTTTATATAGCAAAGCTGTTTACATATTTATGATTAGTATATCACACTAAATCGAACTAAACCAAATTTTTTAAAACTTAAACCTACACCTAATTAAAATTTCTTAATTTAAAGTTATATCTCCTGAAAAATAACGACTGCGCTGATAGATGATGGTAGCTTTGGAGAAGATTGGGTCACTGGTCTCCTAACTTCTCTTGTTTAGAGGGCAGCCTGAAAACCCTTCAATGAGCTGAGATCCTTCAGGTGAAAGCTCATCAAGTGCTTCCTCTCTAGCCTGAAAATTAATAGAGGTTTGCATCCTAGTAATTGACCAATAAGGTTTGCGTCTTAGTGCATAGCTAAAGACTGAGATATTGGTTTTGTGTACTCACGTTTGATTTAAGGATTGAAGAGAAACACTCAGAGCTGAAAAGGGACGTTTCCATAGGCTGGTCTTCGAAATGTAACATCTGACGCCTCTTTACAGCAGAGTGTGTCTCACTTTGCACGTCCAGCTTCTTGATCGTTTCATCTGATGCTCAAAATCACTAGATTAGAAACCATCATTAAATAGACATCTGAAAATCAAAATGATAACTTGATTTTCAACCTGTTGTGACATGATAATCCAGTGTTGGGGTCAAAATTGGTCACGACGGAATCAATGTCTAAAAGTGCCCGGAAAATATTTCTCCCAATATAAATTCCGCATAATTTATTTTGAAAAGGTTTTACTACGTTCTAGAATTATTTTATTGACAATAAGAGGGGTCAAAAACGGTCATCTCAAAATAAACGTCCAAATATTGCGTTCTTTACAAAAGCTTTCTCGACACATTCTCGACAAAAGTTCCTGAGCAAAAGACTCCAGAGAAATGGATCACGAAACCAAACAAGCAGTCCAACTCGTTTGTTCTGACCTTTTGGGGTGCAGAACTACACAGACGCGTCAGATGTTTAGCTATGGATGAAGACCTTCCCATGGTTTGATTGGGCCCATATTTTAACACAAGATAGAACTTTGAGTTAGATTTCCAATGCCACCGGTCTAAGGTCAATCAGCATCCTGTAACATAAATTATGCCTGTTTTATTGAAGGGTGGACAGAGCACACCGTCCAGCTCGGTGGATGGCCGAGCTGGATCGACAACACGACCAGCTCGCCCACGCGACCAGCTTGGCCATCCGCCGATCTGAACCAGTCCAGTTCGGCAGATGGCTGAGCTGGATCGAACACGCGACCAGCCCAGTTCGGCGGATGGCCGAGCTGGACCAAACACGCTACCAGCTCGGCGGAGCTCAGCCATCCGCCGCGATGGAACGATCGTGCTATCACAGTCCCGTCTTCGTAGCTCCCTCCTTCGGGATTGGATCGAACATCCTCTAGTTTCATCTCGATCAGAGTCACCGTCGGAACTTTACGATTTTAAGCCGCAATAACTCGTTGTCTCGTATGAAGTTCGAATTGATCGTATAAAACGGCAACGGTTAACTAAACACCTTGAACTGCCTCCACTATACGAGAAATTTGAACCTTCTTCGGAATCGACGTCGTTTCGGAAGCGCTCTTTCGATAAATCATAAAAACGCTTACGTCGGAAAATGGCCCAAAAGGGTCCAGAACGCGGCTAGAAGCCCACTCGCTATTTTATACGAAATCGAGCCAAATCGTTATGACGGGTTATTTTTATTCTGCAAGAAAAAATAAATGTCTAGTTCTGAGGATAAATGTGAAGTTTCCAAAGATAAACACGAAGATCGAAGGAAAATGTAATATTTCCGCGAAGCAATAAACTCGATCGAGGGCAGAAAGGGAAAGAGCAAACCGCCTCTAGGATGAGTATATAAGGACTTCGAGGTTGAAGAGGCAAAGGACAATTCTTTTAGACTTAGAACTCTCTGCACTTATAAACTTTTAGGCATTATTCTCGACATTCTCTGTTTCTATGACTGGCACCCGATTACCAGATGAATGCACACAAGCAGTTCGATCTCCCGGTTCACTCTTGAAATACGTTCGGCTTGATCCTCTAAAGGGGTACGTAGGCAGCCTTTCATAAGGTTCAGTCCAAAATCAATCAAACCTTTTTCGTATCTTTTCCGTTTTCTGTTATCGAGCTGCGACTCCACTAGGTTTAAGGTTTTAGGTTGCTAGAACTAGGTAATTCGCTGACAGCTCTTGCGGCTGAAGCTTTTATAATCTCTTGTAATGATCGTAACGCTCTTATGCGGATTCAGAATAAGATCTACCTTTTCTATAAATTTGTTTTGTTATCTTTTCATATTTTCAGCATTTATTTGGTCACTTGTTGTTGGCTCTCGCAGAGAATCCGGGACCTCAGGGAAAGTTAGAGTTTCCTGACTTTTCTCCAATTACGAAAATCGACGGTGCGAATTTCGGTTCCCACAGTTTGGCGCTAGAAGGAGGGGGGGGGTAGGGATTACTCTAACTCATTGCCGCAAAACGATTGATCAAAACAATGTCTGGAAATACGAAAGACAAAATCGCAGTTCGCAACAACGATGGTAAGACAACTCCAGCAGCCACTGCGCCTATGGCCAACGGTTACGCAAACGCCACAGTTCTTGAGAAAATCGAAAACCTAGCCGCGACTTTTCACCACAGGAAGTGCAACGAAACAAACTCGTGATTTCTCTATCAAAACATAAAGGGAAATGATAAATTTTATCAAACCCCGTAAGATTGGCTCATTACCGAGCTAAAGAAGTCTCAACGCGTAAGGTTTTACCAAAACACGTTTTCCGAAAACTTTTCGGAAAAGTAAAACTTGCTCTCTCCAAAACCGCAGAAAAACACTAGGTTAGTCGCGGAAAAAAGGAAGCATAGAAAATCGGGTCCATAACTCGCCGCTGTACTTCATCCGAATATCTTTCGGAAAAACCCTAGATTAATCAAAGAAAAAGGAAGCGCAACAAATCGGTTACGGAACCCCCAAGCCTGTACTTCTTCCAAATAACTTTCAGAGAAACGAAGTTGATTTCTATAGAATCACTCGAAACCTAAAACGACTGACGAAGACTAAATAAAGCAAAATGGGAGATCGTATCCCCACCGCTAAAATGTTTTCTGAAGCCTAAGATTTCGTAAGAATTCAAGTATCAGTGCCATAGTAACAGATTCCAGTAGTTGTCGATGTTTGTTACCTAAATCTTACTTCGGAAAAAACTACTCGAAACTTCCACGGGTCAATCCCAAGGATAAGAGAAAAACTTCTGATTTAGTTTGGTTGCGATACTTAACCTCGAGACGGCTCTCGTACAGCAAAAACTTGAAAACTTCTTTACGAAACAAATCTCGTAAAAATTATGCTCGACAATATCTTGCGAAATAACCTTTGCAAAAATTAAGCTCGATAACATTTTATGAAACAACTTTCATAAAATTAAAATCGATAACATTTGCGGAATAATTGTCGTAAAAATTAAACTCGACATTATTTTTCGGAAAAACTTTCGTAAAACTAAAGTTGGTAACATTTGACAACCTTCAAAAATCTAACAACGATCGTTGAAAAAGACTCTCAGATAAGGAAAGAGATTGAGCGAAATCCGGGAATCAAAATTCACCCATCCCTCTCTCCACGGTCTCACCATCCTTCCTCTCGCGTCTTGATCTGTCGCCAAAACCTCATCACCTGGCGAGTCTTCCTGATCATCCTTGGCATCACTTGATCGTCTCTGGCTATTCCTAAATGCTAAAAAGTGTTTGACGAGATGCTTATTCAATTTCGTAAATACAATGATACTAAGATTGAAACATGAATCACGAAAACCGCAAGATTGGCAGCAGCCTAAACGCGGCCAGGGAAGCAGAGAAGTCCCGGAAGAATCAATATTCATGCTATTCGAAATAGGCAGACAGACACGAAAAGAGTAAGGGCAAATGAGCAAAGCAAAACAGAGAAGAGGCTAACCCGAATCTTCGTGAGAACTAAGGTATTTCCAACTTGAAATTTTTGAAATCAGACTTGAAATTTTCGTAGGAAATTACTAAGAAATAAAAACGCCTTTGAGACTGCAATAGAACTTTAGGGAACTTAAAACCTAGGTGGATAGTCTAGCGAACTAAGTCTTAGGCGATTTTTCCTGTCTCGATATATAGTTCCATAACTGTTCAGCCAGATCTTGCAAACCGATCTAAACTCTCTGAAAATCGAGAAACGATCGCCACACATATCCAGCTCGCTTCCTAAAGAGAGAAAAAACTAGAGAAATGAACGTCGTCTTAAAACCGATTCGTTTCTAGTGATTTTATTAAAACTGACATATTCCAAGTCGTCAACCTGGAAACAACCAAATCACAGTCCCAACGTCGTCTTTAAATCGACCCGGATTGTCAATCATTCCAAACCTCGGAAGAAGAAACATACACAACCCTTCAAAGTATCGGTTCAAAACCGTTGTCTTTCGTAAAAAAAAGGGGAGTAGGTACGTATACTATACTCGTATACTCCCAAACTTCAATTTTTTTTTGCAAATCGTCAATTAAACGCTTTCGTCAAATCAAATCGTCCCAAATAGGCAAACGACAATCTAAAATTTGTCTAAAACGCCAGCAACATATCCAGACGATTATGAACATAATCTCAAAGACTATACAGCATTTCTTGTCGCAATCATGCGTATAGAAAACCTGTACCAATATCAAACTGAAACTCGACGATTTGCCAAAGTCTTGAAACCCTTTCCGGCTTTATAAAGCCAGTCTCGTATAAAAACCAAAAAAATATACAAGAAATCTTCACGCATCAAACATTTCATTGAGTTTCCACTCAACCAAGTGGGTCACGGAAAAGCATAAAAAACATTTGCGAGAAAGAAAAATCGGAATAAAAGTAGCAGATAGCACAACAAAGGGAATGCTTTCTTCCCGATCGTTGGCTAGATTTACCGCTGGTTGACCAATTTGTTCTAGAAACGAATATGTCATGGGAATCCTCCAAAAGCCTATGAAAAACGTTCTGCGACTAGAACGTAATTAAATAAACTTCGGTAGCACTCCATGAGTAACGCCAAGCAAATTTCACCAAAGATCGAAATAATAGCAGAAACGGTTTTCGTAAAATCTGCGGAAACATCGCTACTTTGACATGTCCAAACATAGCACTGATTTACTACCTTCATGAAATCGACCGCCCGTTACTTACACGAAAAATCCTTCGTACAAACAGATCACCTCATACATAGTAACTTTCGAAAGTAAACGTAAAAAGTCTCATTCTTTAGCCCTGCGACTTGCTGGCTACTGGCTTTCATTCCACTCAGTCACATCCGAGCAAGCAATCATCCCGCAACTGATTCCGCACGGGTTCTGTATCAAACATCTTAGGCATCGTCTTCCTAAGACAAAAACGAATCAATTTTCATAAGACTATAGGTAACATTATACGAAACATTCATCGTATAACTGAAACCTAAAGTGGAGAATCATTTTCTACGACTATCGGCCATCTTAACACTGATAACCTTGGCAAACTTGGCCTATCAATCTCGACAAGCGCTATTTGGCCCTCGGTCAATTACGCCTTGCAGTAATAGTCTGAACCGGAATTTTGAATCCCCTTTAAGGACAATCGTAAACTAACATGATCTTCATGTTAACACGAAAGTACCATGGTCTAATTACTTGACCTACAACGTCCTTGGCTAACTAAGTGAACAAATCCTTCACGCCAAGCCAAAGTATTTGAGCAACCATGGCTCCATCACCTAATGCCTAAACGACAATATACGATTTGTCTAAAAACTTCATGTGACTATTAGGAAAACAATTATCGTATAACCCATAGTCGGAAATCATATGATAAATTCTTCGTAACAAAACTCAGTCCTAACAACCAAACGGTTAACGAAAAATCTAAACTTGTCGACAGTTGACCAAGTTCAATACGCCATTAACTTTAAAGCCCACTATGTTTTACCCGTAAAATGCGGCATGTAAGGAAAACACATAACAGAGCTCATAGAGCTATACGAAACATCCTCAAAGATACATGAAATAGATCTCGGAAGGCCAACACTTCACAAAGCACTATGAAGAAAACGCTTCTTCCCATTGACAAATTTACGTGACCTCTCAGTCCTAATTCCTCGATCGCAAATCAAACTATTAGCATCCAAACAGCAATAACAGTTTTGACTGTGAACATCCGCAGACAAACAAAAAATGTTTCTCCGACGTAGGGCTAAGACTAAACTCTTGCAGCACCGTGAAACATCTTCAAGCCCGCAAACATTTCAAACGCGAAACACGACATGCAAAAGAAAAACAAACCTTCAGTATCGCGAGACGTCGCAGACGCTTGATGAATAAGTTTTTCGAAAAAATACCTTCCTCGATAAAAACACCTTCTCGGAAGACCAAACAGTCATACACACTAACATCTTCTCAAACATGTATCCTTCGCGAAGAGTCAAAAACGTTAATATCTACCGATAATTTTGTTGCTGATCACAACAACTCTCAACGTCCTAAACAGATTAAGCCATCTCATAGAGATAGCTCTCAAACACCCGACACAAGGGTAATAACGCTATATAAAAAAAAAATCCGAAATTTTGGTCAGCACTTTCGGGAGACTTAAAAATTGTCCTCAAAGAGATGCTCGATTCCTACCATACAAGTCACGTAAGCCGAGAACATATCGCAGACTTTAAAGCGGGACTGAATTAGGTCAAAAATGATATGGGAAACGTAAGTCGAAGTAGTCATCGCACCCCCTAAACCCGTGATTAGACCTAGGTCTTGCCCTAAACCCAACACACTGGTCTCTAACATCTCTAGGAATAGTATCAAACACCCTGATATGAGATCCCAAAATTTGTCTCTTGACTAATATTCGAGCGTCTTCAGAAATTCCGCAAGTTTACGCACTGCGGAAAACTCTCGAAACAGATAACGGATATAGCAGTTCACACAGAGTTAGATTAGGAGATGACAACTCGTAGTCTTCCCTCTACGCCCATATAAAATTCCATCGGCAGCAACATGCCTGATAACCTCTACACGACATATAAACTAGACCCTAAAGGTCTCGCTGGAAAACCGGTCATAAGAATCTTAACTCCAAGACGAACTACGAAAGGCTTGATCCTTTCAACAAGGGTACATAGGCAGCCGTCATAAGGCGCAGCCCCAATCTTATCGCATACCACTCTCAGAAGAATGAGAATACCACTTACGACGGACCTTTTTAACCATTAATTCTGCCTAACTTGCCTAACTTGCCTAACTTGCCAAGCCACTCGCTAGAACCTCACGCTAAAAGCTCACAATTCTAACGAGTTGGGGAGCTAACTGTTGGGGTCAAAATTGGTCAAGACGGAATCAATGTCTAAAAGTCCCCGGAAAATATTTCTCCAATATAAATTTCGTATAATTTTTATTGAAAAGGTTGTACGACGTTCTAGAATTATTTTATCGACAATAAGAAGCAAACATTGTTGGGGTCAAAAACGGTTATCTCAAAATAAATGTCCAAAAATTGCGTTTCTGTACGAAAGCTTTCTCGACACATTCTCGACAAAAGTTCCTGAGCAAAAGACTCAAGAGAAATGGATCACAGAACCAAACAAGCAGTCCAACTTGTTCGTTCGAACCTTTTGAGGTGCAGATTTGTACAGACCCGTCAGATATTTAGATATGGATGAAGACCTTCCCATGGTTTGATTGAGCTCATATTTTGACACAAGATACAGCTTTGGGTTATATTTCCAATTCCACCGGTCTGAGGTCAATCAGCATCCTGTAGAATAGGTTATTCCCGTTTTATTGAAGGGTGGACAGAGCACACCGTCCAGCTCGGCGGATGGCCGAGCTGGATCGACCAAACGACCAGCTCGGCCATCTGCCAAGCTTAACTAGCCCAGCTCGGCGTATGGCCGAGCTGGATCGACCACGCGACCAGCTCGGCCATCCGCCGAGCTGAACCAGTCCAGCTAGGCGGATGGCCAAGCTGGATCGACAACACGACCAGCTCGGCGGATGGCCGAGCTGGATCGAGCACGCGACCAGCTCGGCCATCCGCCGAGCTGGATCAGTCCAGTTCGGCGGATGGTCGAGCTGGAACGATCGTGCTGTTACAGTCCCGTCTTTGTATCTCCCTCCTTCGGGATTGGATCGAACATGCTGTAGTTTCATCTCGATCAGAGTCACCGTCGGAACTTTACGGTTTAAAGCCGCAATAACTCGTTGTCTCGTATGAAGTTCGAATTGATCGTATAAAATGGCAACGGTTAACTAAACACCTCGAACTGCCTCCACTATACGAGAAATTGGAACCTTGTTCGGAATCGACGTCGTTTCGGAAGCGGTCTTTCGATAAATCATAAAAATGCTTAAGTCGGAAAACAGCCCGAAAGGGTCCAGAACGCGGCTAGAAGCCCACTCGCGATTTTATATGAAATCGAGCCCAATCGTTATGAAATGTATTTTACAAAAACTTAGTTAAAATAGACAAAAATTACATGTGTCATAAACACACAACTAATCTTCAATTGGCGAGTTAGGAGCAGTCAAATGAATTTCATTGCAGAAGTCCCACGCTGCACATTGCCAGAAAAAACGATCGTATTTCCATCGTGTTCTTGATCCATCTATGGAGACTACAAACATTGGTTCTATTATTGCGGAGCACCAGCAATGATATGAGACGTTGCGATCTATTCTTCCCAATAGGGACATAAACATCTCAGGTTTATTGTTACCCCAATGGCCAGAGTGTGCCCAACTAGTGATCATGTGATACATATGATCAATATATTCTATGATCAACACTAAAAGCCAAGTTCATCATACCCTCAACATATTTGGCCAACATGCATCCTCTCTCACCAGCAAGATGAATTTTTTACCTTCCTTCATCAAGTAAATGGAAGGATGAAGTATTCATACATACCTTGCAAGTATATGGCCTCTGGATTACCTAGTTGGTAGCACCTAAGCTTGAATGTTCTAACAGCATTGACCTCATCTGTCCAGTCATTCAAGAAAATGAGATCGGCAGATTTGTAAAAGTGATCTTCTCTGCCAACTGCGTTAAACCCGGGGAAAGCAACTCTTGCACTACCAAAGTCCCGGATACTGGTTGTTGCTACCTTAGAGAGAATCTCGTGAAGCATGGAAGGAGGGAGAGAAGCCAAGTTGAAGTTCGCCATGGAGAGATATTTGTTTTCTCTAGTAAATGGAGAGATATTTGTTTTCTCAAGTAAGGGTAATTCAACAAGTAAATGGAGAGATATTTGCTATATATATATTTGGAGAAGGTGATAATGATCCTCTGACCCAGCTACAAACAGTAGACGCCTCGAGAAGACACGAGTTCAGAAGACACGACTTCTCACTGCAACAGTCGCATGCCTTGGAATTGAAACTTTGTATAACTTTAATTGATAAAAATATATAACTTTGTATAAGTAAGTGAAATAACTGATTTAGATTGTATAAAATCATGAAACTAAGAAATTTTTTAACGATTTAGATAGTTTAAATATAAGAAACTACGTAAAAGTTTAAGAAATTTGCATATTATATTGTTATATTTTTGCAAGAAAGGATAGGAACAAGCAGTTTCGGAGATAATATTCTACAATCTTCATTTGACGTGACACGAGTTCATCACTACACTTGCATTTATAGTAATTTTAATGAAAATGGTAATATTTAGTAATTTTAATTTCTGTTATTTAATGATTTATTACCCCAACTATACAAGTTGTAACAATTCCATTTAAGAGTGACCCGATTTGATAGACGGCTCCAGATTTGATAGACGGCTTTGATTTATTACCCCAACTATACAAGTTGTAACAATTCCATTTAAGAGTGACCCGATTTGATAGACGGCTCCAGATTTGATAGACGGCTTTGATTTATTACCCCAACTATACAAATTTGTACGATTTTCACGGCAGCAATCATATGCCTTGGATTTGAAACTGTGTATAACTTTAATTGATAAAAATATATAACTTTGTATAAGTAAGTGAAATTAAAAATTTACATTGTCTAAATATATGAAACTAAACAAAATTTTAACCATTTAGATAGTCTAAATAAATGAAACAATGTAAAATTTTAAGAAATTTAGATATTTTTTGTTTATATTCTGCAAGAAATGATAGCATCAAGCAGTATCAGAGATAATATTCTACAATCTTCATTTGGCGTGACACGAGTTCATCATTACACTTGCATTTTAACCGCCACAACACTAAACCGTCTACAATTATCATTACATTTGCATTTAAACTCCACTGCGGAAGTTAAAACGACTCCTTCACTATGGATAGAACATTTCTCTAGAAAATTCACCAAAAATATTCATCATCTCTCAACAAACAATATGACACACTACAATAGGCCTTCTGAAGTTTCTTATAACGAGGAGATCACGTCTTCGCGTTTCAGAGTCAAAATACACATGAGCTACCCTTTCTATTCCTATGTTACCGGCAGCGGACCACACTAGACTTATATCCTAGCAGATGAAGATGTAAGTGTTAAATCATCATCTCTCAAGTTTCTAATATCATGCAACAATGAAAAATAAAAACTTGATCCTTGAACTTTATCTATGCAGGGAACCAAGATGGTGATGACCATCTATGGAGGATGTGAAGATAGGTTTAGAGGCCTAGAGAAGCAAGAGGGAAAATGGGTGGAAATCTTTCGGGTAGATGTTCACTGTGCCTATCTAGGTTTCCAGGCAACAAACTTTCGGTTCACACTAAATGCTACGCGCCATACACAAGTCCACATCATCAATCCTCTGGTCAATCGGCTTTACATGGACTTCAAGAACATCCATGAAATCCCTCACATGAACCACATGGACTGAAACTATCCCATAGGTATGAATGCTAACTATCAAAATTAAAATATATTTCAGATATTTAGATGTAAGTAACAGAAGCGAAAACACTTATCTTATAGCTACAATGGCAGTGGTCTTCAACACGAAATCCCATTTCGATGACCCTGCAAGGCAAAATATGGTGTTTTACATAAGGGACAATATGTAAGTAGAGAGTAACATATGATCAAAGCAAAATTTATACATTAGTGTAACTGACACACCTTGTTTTATTCATCATAGTGAGAGTCGGATAAAGTGTGTGGCAAATGGCGATCATGCTTATGCCTTCCGGGATGGTCTTGAAAACATGAGAGGTCGTGGACAGGTGATTGTGGTCCTTAAGATGTGGAGGGTCTGGATATTTTTCAGTAAGTGTAGTTTAGTAAAAAGTTTACTAAACTCATTTATGCAGGTTATTTTGGTCCTCCTGAACTATGGATTGAGACCGTTGGTGGATTATCTGACTTCAGGTTCAATCCGCTTTTGCCGGAGGTTGAGGAGTTCAGCCAATCGGTCAATAACAGTGACCCTTATGTGCGGAGGCACGGGGCTATAGGGCCTTTGTAAGGTTTTATCTTATGTATTAACGTTTCTGAAACTTGTTAGTGTGTGCTGAAACTTGGTTTGTGATGTTGAATGCTCTTAGTTTATGTTGGGTTTGTGCTTATGTGTCTTAAAACTGGTTTTGTTCGCTTTTGTAATTATCCAACTGCATAAAATCTCAGAAAATTTGAAGTTACCATGAAGTTCGTGTTCGTATAAGCAGGCAAATTTTGTGTTAGTTTCACTTTCTCAGTTTTCCAACATCGTAAACATTAGAGAAAATTTTTCAATTGACCAAACTTCATAGTAGTAGTTCAACTTTTGAAGTTACCATGAAGTTCGTGTTCGTATAAGCAGGTCAAATTTTGTGTTAGTTTCACTTTCTCAGTTGTCCAACATCGTAAACATTAGAGAAAATTTTTTAATTGACCAAACTTCATAGTAGTAGTTCAACTTCTGAAGTTACCTTTATGTTCGTATTCGTATAAGCATGTCAAATTTTGTGTTAGTTTCACTTTCTCAGTTGTCCAACATCATAAACATTAGAGAAAATTTTTCAATTGACCAAACTTCGTAGTAGTCCAACTTCGCATAACTTAGGAGAAACTAACGAAAAACTTAGAAAAAACAGAAAGTTTTACTTTGTCACTAATCCCAATTACTTGTACATCAAAATTCCAAGAACTACGACGACACTGATGATAATAACACGACCTCCTGATATCATTATCTTAGGCATTATTTTGGGACCTTCACTTCTTATTGTTGCTTTGAGCAATTAAACTTCTTCTTCTAGAAGAGGCATGGTAGATGGTCTCGAATTTTGGTTTGGTTATAGAGTGTAGATAAAAATCTAGTTATGGGGGTGGTTTAAAAGTTGATTAGGAGCATGAGTTTTTAATTTGTCCACACTTGATGTAAAAAGGCTTTTTTGGTGAATAAATTTAACATTCATTCAAAAAAAAAAAAAAAAAAAATTGTATCATAATTTTTAGTCCAACTGTTGAATCTCATCGGTGAAAGCTTCATCAACCCATTTGAAGACGTGATCGTCGTTCTCGAGCTACAACATTTTGTTCAAAAAATTTAAACTTATAGCTTAATAAGAACAAGCATTCAATAACTAAAGCTATATGGGATGTACCCTCCTTTTATATGCAAAGAAACACCGATAATACCGGCGACATAGATTTGAACCGAATTTGGAGATGAGCTCGATGATGCTCTCCCTGCACCAACAACTCCTCTTAGGTATTCCCAGAGTTCTTACTCGTCTCTGACCACCGGTAATACCCCAAGTCGTGGAAGATGAAGCGGACGTTACTAGGTTGAATAGGGTTGTTCCACATTATTTCTCTTTCAATTGGGGGATTCGGCTGAGAGAGAGAGAGAGAGAGAGAGAGAGAGAGAGAGAGAGAGAGAGAGAGAGATAAATGGAAATGGGGAAGAGAGAGAAAGTGGAAGATAGAGAGAATGAGGAAAACCCAAAAATAAGGGTTTTAATTCTTAGCCAATTCAGAAGGGGGGAAGAGTGAAATTAGAAATTCGAAAATATGGTGGGCTGGAAATTTTTAGCCTAGTATTTCTGTCATTGAAGTTTCACCAAATTTGCAGTTTTACATAAAACATCATAGTTGTACTTTATAATTTTTCCATTTATATTAGTTTTACTCTACTTGAATGACTCATTTTATGGTTATACCAGTTATTTTATGTATACTAGATTCATTTCTCATATGATCATGTAAACATAAACTCGATTTCATGCCCAAGTATGTTTTCAAATGAGACAAGGTGAATATTAACGAAAAAGCTATAAGAAGACAATGTAATTCCGACTACATGATTACTAGTAAGCAACGAGATGGTTTTTTTTTTGTTCTGATTAAATCACAATTAACACAAAATAACTCATAACAATATAAACTTACTACTTTCGTGACTTATTAAAAGTTTAAAATTTACAATCCTATTACTCAGTTTACCTATAGTACTTATACCAGTAAAGAAAAAAGTTTCACTTAGTTGCACAATCACAAAATACAAATCCCATACAATAAAAACATTCAAAATGAAAGTGAAAGGTTTACAACCTACTCCTGTTGTGTTTCTTGTGGGGATTTTCATTGTGTTCCTTCTGTTCCAAACCAGTGCCCACATTCTCTTCTTCTCCATATCCACTCTCACGGTCACCATAGTTCCTACTACATGAGCTTTCTTCTTTCTCAACTCTTGATAGTTGCTCGGTTATTTGAACTATTTCCAATTCTTGGATGTCCTCTACATGCAAAATACTTCTTCTTTGTTCTTTATCCACCGATGTTAGATAAACAAACACATCTTCATCATCCAAAATATATGATTGCGTCTTAAGTTCCACTACCAATGGAATGTAACCCAAATTCAGCTTCTTCGTAAACGGATCTATTCCCATATTCCTGCATATCCTCTCCTTCAACAACGAATAAGTGATCTCCTCTAATGATGATGTCCTAAAGGATATAGCATACAAATGAGCATCATTGGAATCCATTCATAATCATCTCCAGACTTAGAATAATGTCCATCATAATCAAAGTGTATGTTTGTAGAAGAAAGACGCATCTGCAATACAAAAAATAAATTAAACCATTAAGTTATACCTTGTTATACAGTTATAGCATTTAAGTTATACTAAGTTATACCTTGTTATACAGTTTTGTCAGTAACCAACTTTTTCCAACTTTCCCAACTTTTCCAACTCTCCCAACTTTCCCAACTTTTTTCAACTTTCCAAACTTTTCCCAGTTCTAGCTGTTTTTTCCTCTTCAATTAGTTTCAATAGTTATCCCCCTTCGAGTTATCAGTTTGATTCCTGATGTTCTACCTTTTCTTATGATCATACAGTGTTGATTATCCAATTCCCTAATAGCCAGATCACTCACACTTTCCGATCATCGATTAGTCCAGTCCAATTACAACCACGAATCTTGTAAATCGGAATCTCCGTAAATCGAGGGTGATCGTGTATGGTGGAGTACTGGAGCAATTCGATCATCAAATTC
The DNA here is from genome assembly GCF_000695525.1 of Brassica oleracea var. oleracea. NCBI lineage: Eukaryota > Viridiplantae > Streptophyta > Magnoliopsida > Brassicales > Brassicaceae > Brassica > Brassica oleracea. The sequence goes on from NC_027754.1 coordinate 9,033,425, forward strand.
TGTAAATCGAGCATTTTACATTTTATTGTAGCATGTAACTCGAGTATGATCATCAATTTGATGATCGAATTAATTGGGAATTGATGATTTAAATAGAGCAATTTGATCTAGTAGTACTGGAGAAATTCATAAACATTGGGTTTAACGACGATATAAGATACATACCCTGTAAAAGGGAATCAATAGCTCAATGATTCAGCATCCAAGCGACGGAACCTAGTAGCTCAATACGTGATAGCGAGGAAGCAGAGAACGCTGAAGAAACCCGTGGGTGAGATGAGAGAGAGAACCCGAAAATAACAGATTACTCGAATTCCCGATTTGGAAATGGAATAATGGTTTTTGAGAAACCCGATTTTTGATTGGTCATTCAGTCGGTCAAGTAGAGCAAGGGCACTATCGACATTAGCAATCCATATGGAGAGTATCAGAATAGGTAAGAGTACGACAGAATAAGTAAGAGTATGCCGTAATGAATTTTGCCTCATTAAGAACATCTGAGCGTTTCTACCCCAAAATAAAACTTAAAAGATAAGACCTTGTCTTCCAATTATCCCAAGACCCCTCAACAACAATCTCCGCCGTCTCTGTCACCACGGAGCTCCTATGTCGCCGTCTTCCAGTCACACACCGCTTTTGCTACCTCCTCCTTCATCAAGCTCCCATGCTTTGTCCACTTTCCTGTGAACAGCCAAAAATAAAATTCATAACACAGAGAGAGACAGAGAGAGAGAGTGCAAGAGAGAGAGTGCAAGAGAGAGAGGTGACCAGTGGTGGTGATGAGCGTGACGGTCGTGGTGGTGACCCACGGAGACGGACGAACCATAGACAGTAAGAGAAGACATTTTTTCTTGACAAAATTATATTTGTAAAGGTAAAGGAAATGAAGAGGATGAAATTTGTTCTTTCGGTAGATATAAATACAGATCCGTCGTCGTCCTTTGAGGGGAAGGCGAAGGAAAGAAATGCATGAATGTGGAAATGGAAACAAAAATTGACCAAACAATCAAAAAACAATAATAAGGATTTTGTTATTTGTTATTACCTTCTGTGTAACGGCCCGGTTCATGGTCCAAAAATTTTCATAAAAGAATGGGCTTCTCTACGGCCCATTTGACAAAACCTAGGGTTCCCTTACCTTTTACTATAAAAGGAGTTGCAGCCCCCTTCTTTTGTCTCATTCAGAAACTACAGCGAAGCTCTGTTGGGAAATCCCAAAGACTGAAAACCCTAGCCTCCCTCTCTCTCTCTCTCTCTCCTCCGCGCCATCTCTCTCTCTCTTCCCTTGTTGTCGCTCTCTCTCTCTCTCCTCGCCGTCTCTCTCTCTCCTCCTCGCCGGCGCCTAGTGGTGGTGGCGGTGACAAGATCTCATTCCCCCTAGTCTCTTGTTTCCAGATCCAGATCCAGATCTAGGCTAAGGTGGAGTGTCTTGAACCCAACCTTCTCTCATGATTATGTATACTCCTTTATGTTGGAGTTAGAATTGATTAGTTCGTGTTTGAGAGCTAGGTTGATAGATCATGTCTACTGCTAGGATGATAGATGAATGGATCATGATGCATAAGAACCCTCGTACTGTTAAATGGGACTTAATGGACTGTCTTGTGTTGCTTGTATGATTGGTTGTGCAGTCCCATGTGTTGTTTGTGAATAAAGCTAGGATGCTAGAAAGAAGTGAATGCTAAGATGATAGATGTGTATTGATTACTAATGTTATTGCAAGAAGTACGTGAATGAGATGTCTGTTGGCGTCAGCTGTTGTGTTTGAGAATGCGATGTGTATTGTGTGAGACACCGATAACGGGTGGCGTCTAGTGAACGTGTATGAGTATGAGTCTAAGGGTAAATGAATGAGAAGAGGATGAGAAAGTGAAAGTGAAAGAGAATGAGAATGAGAATGAGAATGTGAACGTGTCAATGAATTTGCTTGATGTCCTGTTTGGACCACCGAGAACGGGTGGGCGTCTAGAGTCTAGGTTATGTAAGCCGTGGGGTAGTAGCTCTACGCTAGGCACCCATAGGAGCTGTGGGGTAGTGTCCAACGGGGCACCCACAGGTTATGGGGTAGTGGTCTAGCGAGAGCTACCCACCGGGGATGATAAGGCGAGCCAGCCACGAGAGAAGAATTATAAGAACGAGCCAGCGGCGAGAGGCGGGATATAAAAATGTGCCTACCGCGAGAGGCGGGATATAAGAAGCGTTTTGGTGTTATAGGTGTCATAGGATCGAGTCGGTCGTGTATGCCGAGTCGGTTAGAGTCTATGGGTTGATGTGCGTGACAATGAGTGAGATCATTGTATTGGGTGATCGCTAGGTTGTTAGAATCGTAGAGAATTGTGAATGCTTGGAAATGATAACGTAATGAAAACATTAAGTTGCATTAACTGATTGTAGTGGCTAGTCAGTCTTGGTTCCCGCATTGAGTAGTATAGAGTGTCATGCGGGCATGCTGGTCTAGAGTCACTTCACTGAGTAACTTGTTGCTCATCCCCTCCCTTTTCCATTTTCCCTGTGCGCATGACTGTAAGTAGAAATATATGGATATGGGTGTGACGGTATTTTCAAAGAAGGTTATGCGTCCGTCGACTCCTGGGACCAGTAATGGGACACGTAGGGTTGTCTAAATGAGTAGACACGTGTCCTTAACCCCCTTTTCGATAACCCGGTCGGACGCCGGGGAATCGGGGCGTTACAATTGGTATCAGAGCGGGGGTTAAGATCCCTTAGTGTTGTCTTAAGGGATCAGTATTTCCGACATTTTACAAAACCTTTAAAAAAAAAAGTTTGCGAAAGTACTATGTATTTACGGATTATGACATGAGTATTTGAAACCACCCACTATATCCATATTTCTATTATGGTTCTGATCGGATTTCCATTGCAGGATGTTTTTGCTTGATCATTACGAGTGGAGGATGCCGCGTATGCACTACGGACAGAGGAACACCCGGGAGTACGGCCGTAGGCAACATCGCGACGGGGAGGGTAACTGGGTGCTACCCATGTTCCCGGAACCTGAAGAGTAGTACAGGGAATTCCCGTTCAGGTACCCTCACGAGCAGACCGTGGGGCGTAAGGTGTTGATGCCACATTTCCAGAGGATGGCTATGGTGAAACACATACTACAGGGCCATGCGAAGTTTCAGCTTGCACCCGAAGGGGAGCCCCCGAGGAAGCGTGGCCGCCCATTCAAGACGCTAAGTGCAGTGGGGGAACCTCCAAGGGCGTTCATCGGGAAGTGTCAGTGTGGAGTACTGATCCAGAATACTCAAGAGGACCGATCAGTTGCTGGATACACCGATGACTTCATCAATCAAGCCAAGCTATGCAAGCCAAAGAATGCAGAGACATGGTGCGGATGGTATAAGAACGGGCGTTGCAAGGATATCTAGGCGCAGTTGAAGGGTGTTTTGGAGCCTCTCGAGTTCGCACTGGTGAAGCGGATGGCAGGCTTCGCAATTGAAGCGGACAAAAAGATTGCAGCCGAATTGGCCGCCTGCTCGATTAGGGGAGAGGGGAACCCGGGAATGGACGACGGAGGCCAGGAGGTGCCGGTTGGGGGACTCACTAAGGGGAAGCGGGGACGTCCGCGGAAATCTTCTAAAGGGTCATGTGATTGTGATGTACTGGTCCAGATGGTGCAGAAGAACACAAGGAGAGAGACTACCTGGAGGAGTTCTTGGATACAGCCAAGATGTGTCAACCGAAACCAGCAGAAGAGTGGTGTCGACTCTTTAAGGTTGGACTCCGTGAAGATATTCGTGCAGAGCTCGTGGGTGTTCTGGAGCCTCTAGAATTTGCACTGGTAAAAAGGGTGGCCGGTCAAGCACTACATGCAGAGGAGTGGTTGGCTGAAAGAGCAGCAGAGGCCGAGTATGATCGCTTCATGGAGGGAGATGAAGACCCAGAACCTTCATCAGAGAATGATGGTGCGGCTGGTCCTAGACCTGAGACAAACTGTGCCTCGCCACATCAATGTGGCTAGACGAGATCCTAGGGTCAAATCGTAGGAGTAGGACACCTGCTTCGCTATTGGATTTATTTTATTTATTGATTGTTGGATTTGGTGTTCATTTTCATTCTTTCCGGCATTCTGTGTTTGTACGGATGTCGGGGGTTTTAAACTATTGTGGTCCTACTCCTTTTATTTATGAAACCCATTCATTGGTTTTTAAAGATCCCAAGCAAAGTTGTTACGCCTTGTATGCCTCCCTTGTCTGCGTGTGATTGTGTGAGTCCATTTCGGTAACGGATGTTAAGTCCACAAGTTGGGGGCCTTGGAATTCGGTGACGAATTCCGGGTAACGGAGGGAGAATTGTAACGGCCCGGTTCCTGGCCCAAAAATTTTCATAAAATAATGGGCATCTCTACGGCCCATTTGACAAAACCTAGGGTTCACTTACCTTTTACTATAAAAGGAGTTGTACCTCCCTTATTTTGTCTCATTCAGAAACTACAGCGAAGCTCTGTCGGGAAATCTCAGAGACTGAAAGCCCTAGCCTCCCTCTCTCTCTCTCTCCTCCGCGCCATCTCTCGCTCTCTCTTCCCTCGTTGTCGCTCTCTGTTTCTCTCTCCTCGCCGTCTCTCTCTCTCCTCCTCGCCGGCGCCTTGTGGGGGTGGCGGTGACCAGATCGGTCTTCTGGACGTGGACTTGGTCGAAGCTTCATTCCGGATGTAAGTGGGTCGAGGCGGTACACGGCTTGTCGTCCTGGGTGGTATGGCTAGGAAGGCGAACCTCGGCTGAGCTGTCTTGAACGGTCTGATCTCCATTCTGGTACGGTTCCATGTACTGATCCGTGGACTGAGGCGCATCATTCCCTCTCTCTTCAAAAGGATTTGCCCACAAATCTAGATCATCTGCAAGGAAAGGAGATAGATCAGAAACGTTGAAACTTTGAGAAATATCATACTTACCTTTCAGATCCAATTGATACGCATTGTCACTGATTTTCTTAAGGATCTGGAATGGTCCATCGACCCTAGGTAAAAGTTTGGACTTCCTTTCCTCCGGAAAGCGTTCCTTCCTCAAATGAACCGAAACAAGATCACCCTCCTCAAAAACGACCTGGCTTCTTTTCTTATTTGCCTTTCTCTCATAGATCTTTGTCTTGGCCGTGATGTTGGCACAAAATTCCCCATGCAACTTCCGAATGGACTCGGCTTTCTTCTTCCCATCTGTACTAACCCTTTCACTCAAAGGCAAAGGCAAAAGATCAAGTGGAGACATAGGGTTGAAACCATAAACAATTTCAAATGGAGAGAACTTAGTCGCAGAATGCACAGAATGATTGTATGCAAACTCAACATGTGGCAAACATTCTTCCCAAAGCCTAAGATTCTTATTAACCAAGGACCTAAGCAGTGCAAACAAAGTTCGGTTCACAACCTCAGTTTCACCATCGGTCTGAGGATGACAAGTAGTCGAGAACAACAGTCTAGTTCCTAGCTTAGACCACAAAGTCTTTCAGAAATAGCTAAGGAACTTAGCATCTCGATCATACACAATTGTTCTAGGCATGCCATGCAATCGGACAACATCTCTAAAGAGTAGTGATATACCATGGATTTGACCCATTTTTACCCATGGTATATAAGTATTTTACTATCTATATACTATATATTCTATCCTATTAGGTATGTTTTCAGGTACAGAAGTATCTTGGAGTAAAGTGATGATTATGGAGCATTTAGGAGCTTAAAAGAGATTTCATCCGAGCTAACCATTAGAGGTCGATACGAAGAAGAAACAATCGATCGATGCACATCCAGTGACGTCGATCGATACAGAAGAGAAGCCTCGATGATTGAAGATTATTTGTCGATTGATGTACATTCTGTACCATCGATCGATGTCGAGACGCGGAAGCACGACTAGGTTTCAGCCAACTTTAAACCCAAGACTTCACGAAATTACAAGATTACCCCTGACGAGTTTTTAACCTAATAGTTATATACTTGCCTAAGTGTTAGGAGGCAAGAGAGCTTTTGGCCACCTTTGTATTCTTATTTTCAGCAGAGAGTTTTAGGAGAGAAGATCATAGAGAGATTTGTGATTGGAACTCCATTGATTCATCTATTCTATTCTATGCAGTTTTTATTTATATTTTGTGTCATGAATTGCTTAGCTATGTCTGAGTAGTTTACTTGTTAGAGTCAGGGTTCAAATAGGTTAGAGAGATTAGCCTCAACTATAGATTGCTAAGTTGTGGTATTCATTGATTGATTGTTCTTAATGCTTGTTCTAG
>NC_027754.1:9039782-9042844 GCF_000695525.1 Brassica oleracea var. oleracea
GATCGATATTGTCTTCTGACAATCGATCGATATTTGTGAAATGTGTATCGATCGATATCCCTATAGGACCATCGATCGACACTTTCTTGTGATCAACATACGATAGTTGAGATCCAAGATCTAGTTAGTTAACTAGTGAAACATTGCCATTGCTGATCACTGTGTTAAGGGGTTGAGTTCTAACATATAATGCAAGCAACTGATAGGCATCTATAGGATTTTAATCTCCAACACCTAAATAGAAACCCTGCATCTAATACCTTTCCAATAAGTTACACCCCAATCATCTTGTTAGTCGAGCAATAGACTTGCTCAATTAGGATTGCTATTTACATTTAAACAATAAAAAAACAAACACTCAGAATTAATAATTTACTAGATTTAATAGGTTCCCTAGCTCCTTGTGGATTCGATCCCTAAGTACTACAATTGAACCTCTTATTTGAGAGAGTAATTCACTCCTTAGGGTAATTTGAGTGGTATCAGATTTGGCGCCGTTGCCGAGGAGCTTTGATCGCCTTTAGATTTAGTGTTATTAATTCTTTTCTTTTCTTTACCCCCATTCTGACAAAATTTTTTCTTGTCTTTTCAGGTACATGCCCAGCAGTACGAGAAGCAACAAGGAAACACACCTGCTATTCTTAGAAGATCCTGCTCACTTGGAACGAACGATCCGCAAAGATCAACGTTCGACATCGCTCGATGCAGCAGGTTTTACGTCGACTGATTCTCGCACCCACCCATCGACCGACACCCGACACCGCGTACATCGATCGATCCTCAGTCGTGAAATATGGTTGCGATTGTTATTCTCAGACAGGATGAGAATGGAAACCTGTATGACCAGGATGGTCATCTGCGTAATGCAATAGGTCGGAAACTAGACACTCAGGGGAATGTAATCCCTGATGCTTATGCTACAGGAGCTGCTCAACCTGTAGAAGCGGCTGCTCCACCAAAGGCACTGGCTGACTACAATTGTCCAGACGAGTACTATGCCAACATATCAGCTATTCAACTTCCATAGATTCAGAAGGAGAATTTCAAGCTGAAGCCTCAGTACTACACACTCGTGTTGCAGCTACCTTACTCTTGGTTACCGCACGAGCATCCTATGGACCATCTGGAGAGGTTCGAGGATCTTATCGCTGCTATTCGTATGGATGGAGTCCCTGAGGACTACCTATTGTGCAAGCTCTTCAAGTATACTCTGACTGGAGAAGCGATGCACTGGCTTAAGCAGCTACCCACAGGATCTCTAAAATCTTGGGCCGACATCAAGAATGCTTTCTTGCGAAACTTCTTTGATGAGGCATGCGCTGAAGACTTGAGGAGCAAAATTGCCACATTCGCGCAGGAGAATGGAGAGTCTTTCAAAGATGCATGGATCAGATTCAAGTTCTTCCAGCGAGACTGTCCACACCACGGATTCAATGAAGTGCAACTGCTGAGCACTTTCTTCAGAGGTATCGCCTTGAGGTATCAGATGGCTCTTGATACAGCTAGCGAGGGAAACTTCAACACCAGGAATCCGGTGGAAGCTATGAGACTGATAGAAAATCTAGCAAACAGCAGCAGCACCAAGAACAAAGTTAGAGCAAAGTTAGATGTGGTTCACGAGCTTCTTAGGAAGCAAGTCTGCTCAGCTGAAAGGGAAGTAGATGTAGACATGGAAGGAGAAGAGGATGTGAACTACATTGGAGGTACTGGATTTCAGAGATCTGTAAACCAGGGTGGAAACAAAAACTTCTTATCCTATGGTCAGGGGAGTAACCAGAGTTCACAGTTCCAGAAACCATTCAGCAACAACAGCAGAGGCTATGGAAATTCATACTACCAGAATCCACCACCAAAGACTCAGGAAAGCAAGATCGAAGCAATGCTTGACAGAGTTCTGGAAGGACAGCAACAACTCTCTGTGGATTTCAATGGGAAGATAGATTCAGCCTACAACATTCTAAACACAAGAATTGAGACCTTAGGGACTCAAGTGAGGAAGCTTGAAATGCAAGTGGTTCAAACTGGAGACACTGTAAAGAGGCAAGAAGCCTTGGCTAGAGAGGTAGGAGTTGAGAAAGCAAAACACCACGTGAATGCCATCCTAGATGATGATTTCTGGCAAGTGGTGCAACATGAGAAGCTTAGAGAAGGAGATTTCGAAGTTGAAAGCTCCATGACTTTCGGCGGATCACATTGGTGTCGACCGATGTTAATGGATGCACATCGCTCGACAGACCAGGACGAAGATCGATCGATAGATTACTCTGGACATCGATCGACGCCATCTGCTGAATCGACTGCAGAGTGTAGTGCAGTTCGAATCATGACTCATGAGGAGTTCAAAGAAAAACATCCTCACCCACCCTCCCCTTTCTACGTCAAAATCGATCGACCGCATGAGCCATCCATCGATCGATAGAGAGAGACCGACATCGATCGACCACCCTCACCTCCCATCGATCGACGGGCACCTCTCACCTACCGAGTGCGATTACCTTCTATTGATAGTAACCGAATCAACGCACTCAGACCACCACCTAAACCTTAAGCAAACCCAACAGAACCTACAACCAACCCTTTAGACACTACACCAGAGCCTATGCAAGTTGATGAGGCAACTGAGGGAAGAGTGTTGAGGAAAAGGAAGGAGAAGATTCCTAAACACCTTAAGAGGGAAGCTAATGAGAAGGAGATGAGATGGATGGTTTCACTAAGAGAGTCCTCAGAATCCCAGTGGAGAAACATTTTGATGAAGTTTATTACACACCCCGGTTGTGGATGTTCTTTAGGGAGACTAAGGAAACTGAGGAGGACATTAGGAAAATGTTTCATCATCTCCGGGAAAGGATGAAACTAAGGATCACATTGAAGAAGAAGAGTGATCCTGGGAAGTTTGCGATACCCTGTATGGTAAAAGGTATTGAATTTTCCCATGCACTTTGTGACACAGGAGCATCAGTCAATATTTTATCTAAGGTTATGGCAGACCAGTTGGGTCTGAAAATAGAGCACTCATCAGAATCTTTCACCTTCGTGGATCTTTCAGAAAGGAGCTCAGGAGG
>NC_027754.1:9043075-9045877 GCF_000695525.1 Brassica oleracea var. oleracea
CCATTGTGGAGCAGAGTACGAAACCGAGTACTCGGAATCGATCGACATTCACACTGCCACATCGATCGATTCCAATGAGTCACCAACGACCGTTGAACGCTATTCCACGTCGCTCGACGAGAATCAACCGGTAGACCACTCCACATCAACAGATCAGTATTATCCAGACTTTGCCTTTCAACAACCCGACAAGAACGAACGAGATGACTATTCCATAGGCAATTGGGCAGATAGTGGATTCCATGAAAGTTTTGCAGTGGAGACTTTGATTCTTTCATCCAACAAGGATCCTACTGAGGAGTATGATGACGATTACTGGAAGGAAAGAGCTACAGAGATTGCTATGCAGGATGAAAGATATTCAACCCATTCCTTCAACAACACGCCTCCACCATCGATCGACAGCATCCAGCAAAACGATCTTTTGCATCGATCGATACCACACCTGGTACGTCGATCGATATTAAAGCCGCCGCATTAGAAAAGGAAAAAGGGAATATTCAAATTCCAAGTAGGTTTACCAATACCTATATAAGGAGTTTTGCACTCTAGATTACTTCCCACGAAATAAAAGCAGAAAAGATGAATGCTCCCACAAACCAATCAGAAGGAACATCCAGGAAAAGCATTCGATCCAAAAACCCTAATTCAGCAGAAAAATGCCTACCATCGATCGATACACCAGTATCAACATCGATCGATTCTAATTTTAAACCTAAACTTTCTTTATCTACTAAGAAGAATATGAGTATTGATTACGACTTTCTATTGCCTGATGAATTTGGTATTTTCAGGGACCAAGATGGCCATGCATGAGATATGGATGGAAGGATTCTACAAGTATCCAGAGAGGACATAGCAGATGTTCTTCAGTTGGCCAATTGAACAGACAACTTGTTTATGCAGCAACGCAGCATTCCAGAAAACAATCCCGCTGTTCCAGACGAATATCCATGGGCCACCACAACAAGAATTGGTTGACACCAATCGTGCACACCTGTTGGCCAAGCATCAATCGACAAGGTTGCTTCTACATCGTTCGACAGGGTAACACCAACGTCGATCGATAAGGCACCTTCACCATCGATCGATAGACGTTACGAATGTGGACGTCGCGCTTATGACAGCTATGGAGCCAGAAAGTTCAGATGGGAACAGAAGGACGAATATGGTGTCTACAGAGATGAGTCTGGATATGCAAGAAGGGTAGCTGGTGAGATGATCCCTGTTACCAAGGACAACATCAGAAAAATTCTGGAGAGAGCATCCCTATTTGAAAAGAGTCCCATATGTCTTCCAGAACATGCCACTTCCTTCACACCTACAAGACTTGCACCAGAGATCTACACCAAGGATGAGATCAATGAGATGGTGACTGGTATTTGTCGAGCTCAGGAAAAGCTAGGAGATGAACTCAAGACATTGGTAGATGACACCTATCAACCTTTGGACAGAGGTTACAATGAGCTTTTCAGAAGTATGGCAGAGATGAGGACAGAGATTGAGAGTATGCAGCACAATCTTGAGAAGGAAGCTACGACATCACCATCGATCGACGCTAGCAAAGCCACATCGATCGACGTCAAGCCACAGATATCCCAGATTCCTGCAGAACCGGAGAGTTTGGCAGAGAAAAAGGATGAATGGGAGATCGCATAAATCAACACGAGGATTAACGACGTATACAACCCTCTCAACAACAACGTGGACTGGCTGAGCACGGGAATTGATCTGCTACAGCAAGAGCTGGACACCATTCGCATGAATGATCCACAGCCAGCCACATCGATCGATATCTGCAACATCACATCGATCGACACAAGGTTCGCAGCCATGGATGATAGGTTAAAATCTTATGAGGATATGTACGACCGTTTCACCTCACCTATCATGCAATACTTGGACACCTTGTCTACACAGATGATGAATGTCCAGAAGGACATTGGTAAGCTTAACGATCAACAGGATTTTCAGGAAGAAGGTTCAGCATCGATCGATAGGTTCCGAAGGACATCGCTCGATGGCAAGAAACCTACAGAACATCTTCCCTACGCAGCAGCAGAAGTTGATCAGATCACATCAAAGCTTTAGACAGCTATAGACACCTTGGAGGGACGACTTGAGAAGCGGTGTGATGACATCTATTTTCCATTCGACGTCAAACTCAATGGACTAGATAGCCAAGTAGAATGGCTACAAAAGGAAGTCAAAGCCATTCAGAGGCAACTCTCATCTCAACACCAGATATCAGCATCGATCGACAGAGCACACTACAAATCGATCGACAATAAAGCACCAGCAACGATCGACAGACACTTGGTCGCATCGATCGACACCACGTCTACACCAGACGACGTGCAGCTGATACCGGACAACATGGTGTCAATGCAGGAGCAACTGAACGAGCTATCAGAATACGCCTACAACAATATAGAATGGTATCAGTTCAGCATTAAAGACATCTTAGAAAGGCTACAGAACATCTCAAATGCAGTACAAAAGAAGGATGAGAGATGGACCAGAAATGATGAGGCCACAAGAAGTTTCATTGCAGCTTGGTCCAGAATGTGCAGAGATGAAGTGGATGCTTGTTTCCCAACAAGTAGCTGTTTTTCCACCAACTAACCACATACCTCCAAAGTCAAGCTAAATGACTATAACAAAGCGCTGAGTGGGAGGCAACCCACTATTAGGTAATTTTAATTGGTTTTTTTAGTTATTATTATTTATTTTCACTTTTATTCTTTCAGATTTACTGCAAGACCCAAGTAGGATGATTACCAACATATCGACCGTGGACGA
>NC_027754.1:9046576-9048308 GCF_000695525.1 Brassica oleracea var. oleracea
TCAGACATGATTTGCTGAGTTGTAGACTAGTTGAATTTGGTTGCTAAGCTAGGATATTGCATAATGTGCTTTTGTGATTAGGACTTTAGATGTGGTTTGCGAAATTGTAGAGGTGATGATTTCTATGTTTTATATCTATAAGTCCCTGCTGTTTTCAAACCTCTTTTGAAGAGACTGTCTGTTTGTTTTGCTTGAGGACAAGCAAAAGGGTAAGTCTGGGGGAGTTGATATACCATGGATTTGACCCATTTTTAGCTATGGTATATAAGTATTTTACTATCTATATACTATATATTCTATCCTATTAGGTATGTTTTCAGGTTCAGAAGTATCTTGGAGTAAAGTGATGATTATGGAGCATTTAGGAGCTTAAAAGAGATTTCATCCGAGCTGACCATAAGAGGTCGATACGAAGAAGAAACAATCGATCGATGCACATCCAGTGACGTCGATCGATACAGAAGAGAAGCCTCGACGATTGAAGATTATTATCGATCGATGTACATTCTGTACCATTGATCGATGTCGAGATGCGGAAGCATGACTAGGTTTCAGCCGACTTTAAACCCAAGACTTCACCAAATTACAAGATTACCCCTGACGAGTTTTTAACCTAATAGTTATATACTTGCCTAAGTGTTAGGAGGCAAGAGAGCTTTTGGCCACCTTTATATTCTTGTTTTCAGCAGAGAGTTTTAGGAGAGAAGATCATAGAGAGATTTGTGATTGGAAATCCATTGATTCATCTATTCTATTCTATGCAGTTTTTATTTATATTTTGTGTCATGAATTGCTTAGCTATGTCTGAGTAGTTTACTTGTTAGATTCAGGGTTCAAATAGGTTAGAGGGATTAGCCCCAAGTTGTGGTATTCATTGATTGATTGTTCTTAATGCTTGTCCTAGATTAGCTAATTAGAATATTGAACCTAGGAATCTGCATGAGTCAAGCATCCTTGACCATCCAGTCCTGAATCTAATCTGTCATACTAGGACTGCTAGAAAAGGGCTACCGCTTAACTAGACAGCTAGTGAGCATTATCAACCTGCGCCTAGGGCTTAACTAGAAGCATCGATCTATATTGTCTTCTCACAATCGATCGATATATGTGAAAGGTGTATCGATCGACACTTTCTTGTGATCAACAGACGACAGTTGAGATTCAAGATCTAGTTAGTTAACCAGTGAAACATTGCCATCGTTGATTGTGGGAACCGAAATTCACACCGTGAAGTTTTGTTAATCGGAGGAAAGCCAAGTTAACCTAGCCTTCCCAGAAGGTCCTGGTTATCTGTTGAGCCACACACGACACGATCAATATGAAAGAATAAAATGAAAATAAGCAGAAAAAGAGAATAAGAGGATCTTATTTTCGAATTCGCGTTTGAGCGTGAACAACAAGTAAAGACCTAGGCTACAAGAGCTGTCGGTAAGTTCGCTAGTCTAACGACCTAAATCTAGACTAGTTGAGTCGCAGCTCAATTAGTAAAAACGGAAAAAGATGCCTAAATTGCTCTAAGTGCTAAGTTGCTCTGATGTGCTTTGATCTCCTCTCCCTCTTCGTCCTAGGTCCTCCTTATATACTCCTCCTTAGGTCGGTTTACCTCTTCTTGGGCCGGATTTGTCGCGAAGCGGGCTTTTCCATATTTCCTTCTAGAATGGATCTTAACCCTGGCGACTTCGAGAGATTTTGGTCTACGAGAGGAACGGGGATCGATGGCTCATACCGCATG
>NC_027754.1:9048475-9048927 GCF_000695525.1 Brassica oleracea var. oleracea
GCTATGTTTTTCGTTTTGATACCTTGAAAACATGCGAAGATGATTTTTTTATTATCTTGTAGTGAACAGGATCCTTCCGCCCACTCCTGTCGATCTTTTTGCCAAGCGAGATCTTCTCCGCGGCAGGCCATTCTTCTGGAATTCCTTCACCGTTGAACGGATTCGAAGCGCGGTGGAGCTCCATCGATCTATCTCTCAGCCTCTTGACGTTCCGTATGACGTAGAACCGGTCATTGATGTCTTGCTTGCTCAGAGGCAGAGAACCAGGTCTCGGAAAGGCAAGGGAGTTGCCTATGAGAACGTCTTGGGAAACCCTCCGCTGCCAGAATGGAACCCTAGTTTCTCCCCAGGGGAAAGGAGTGGAACCAGCGAGGTTCCCCCTCTCAGCGACTTTTTTGCCGACCACCCTCCCGGTTTTACTACTCATGAGTCGCTGGACGAAGAGTCGAGGA
>NC_027754.1:9049836-9050430 GCF_000695525.1 Brassica oleracea var. oleracea
CCCCCCCCCTTTTTGGAGAGGGGGATAGCTGAACTTGTCAATAGGACAAGCTGCCTACGTACCTCTTTCGAGGATCAAGCCATCTCGTAGTTCTGCTATGTTGTTGCGGGCGTTCCTACTCGTTGGATAGGGTCGTTTCTGTTACTTCGGCCGTTGAGGCTTTAGTTAAATCGGCGGCCGTTTCGTGAGTCGGGTTTTCCGCTAGTAAGGCGATGGACTCCGGGATCGCGTCGCTGTCCGGAGCCGTTGCCTGGGTGAGTGATTCCGAATCGCTCTTTGTAGAACCTTTGGGAGTACTCTGAGTTTTCTTGACTCTCTTCGGGTTAATCGCAGGGGTGTTCCGAGTTTGTTGTAGCTTATGCTCGGCCAAAAAGCAGAGCCTAGATTGTTTCTGGCATCCCCAGATTATTGCTGTTCGGTTTGGTGTTGGGAACTTGATGCTAAGGTGGTAAGTCGACGGTACCGCGTTCATTGAGTTGATCCATGGGGTTCCCATGATAACATTATAGATGGCCGAGTTATCGACTACGGTGAAGTCAACAATTTTCGTGACTTCCCTTGCCATGACCGGAAGTTTGATCTATCCGAGGGGCA
>NC_027754.1:9050551-9061949 GCF_000695525.1 Brassica oleracea var. oleracea
TCGATGAGGATTCTTCCCACTTCGAGGTCTCGAATCACCAAGTCGATGACCAGTGAGTCGCAGTGAGGTTTATCGAGTCCGATGGTTTCCTCCTCCTCGAAAACAATCGTATCGTTTGGAGCGTTGTCGGTCGGGGACTGAGCCGTCAGGTTAGAACTTGTTTCCGCCCTTCTTCTGTAGGCCTTGATGGATGAAACAGAGTCGCGGTAGAATTGCGATTCTCCGATGATCATGTTTATCCTCCGGTGGGTACTATTGTCTCCATGGTGATCCTGCCTTCTTCCGCGTTTCTCGCCAGACTGGTTTGCGCGTGCGTCCCTCTCGGGAGACTCTTTATCAGTCCTGGGAGGGCGGTCAGAATCTAGGATGAGGTCTTTTATGCTAGTGACCTTGAAGAGGTCGCCAGCGAGGAGTTTTGCGGCTAGCCTTGCGCCGAGAACTTTGCAGTTCATAGTGGAATGACCTTTGGTCTGGTGAAACTCGCAGTAGGAGTAATCCTTGTACTGGTTCCTGGTCCAGGTGTTTCCGGAGGTCTTTCCTTCCCTTGTTCGGAATTGATAGTGTAGTTGTGCTCGCCCTGGATGTCTTCTCCTCGTGGTGGACATACTTGTCGTTTTGAGAACTTTTCTTTTTTGTGGGCGTCTTCTGCGGGTTGTACTTTTGGGAGAGGATTTTCATCTCGTTCATGAACTCGCGAAGTGGCTCGTCTTCTCTTTGAGACAGACTCCAGAGATCGACGTCCGAGGTTTTTCTGTCCATGAACATGGAATACTGCTTGAGAAACTCTGAAGCAAGTTGGCAGAAACTTCCGATGGAAATTCGTTTTAGGCGAGAAAACCATTCGAGCGCGGCTCCTTTGAGGTTTTCGACGAAGAGGAGGCAGTAGCTAGTGTCTCGTTCGCGTTCCTTGAGTTTTCACCTCCCCATCGCGATCTGGAAAGACTGCAGGTGCGCTTTCGGGTCAGTGTGGCCATCGTAGATGGGAATTTTGATCTTCACTGGGTCCGAGACGTTGGTCTCAGTTATCCGGGCAGTGAACGGGGTTTTGCGTGCTTCCTCGAGAAGTCTGTCGATCTCGGGCGCAGCGCTTGTCGCGTTGTGGATTTGTGATTACACCGCTTTCACCTCCGCTGCAGTTTTCAGGATGTACTCGCGGAGATCGTGGATCTCATCAGGATTTCTGGCAGCCTTGCGAGCTTGTCTGTGTTGGCTGCGGTGGATCCTGGCCTGCTTTTCGGCCAGCTCCTCCTGGTCTAACCAATAGAGGTTTTCTTCTTCCTCGGTCATAGGTCTTTCGAAGGACGCATCCTGCCGAGCGGACTAGCTTCCCGTTCTTCTTGGGTGGATGTCAGCACCGTCGTCCGAGTGATCGGACTGGTCGCTTATATCCAGGTCGATGCGCTTGATTTCTTCTCCTTCGTTGCTCTCGGTAGGAGGTGGAAGATTCTCCGCAGTTTGCTGTGCACCTGGCTGGAGCGTTTCATCAGGGTTTTGGCCTGAGGAAGCCTTGTCCGCGTGTGCAGCTCGATTGCCTGGATTCTCAAAATCAAGTCTTCTCCCGCTGCGGGCTCTTGTGGTCCCCCGCGGGGATTTTCTCCTGGCCTTCGCCGTTAAGGTTTCCACCTGTTTTGCGAGAGAGGCCACGAGTTTTCCTTGTTCGTACGACTTTTTCTGAGCGGAGCCGAACATTTCCTTCATCTGGTCTAGTATCGTGGTGTCGGCAGTGACCGTTGATACGTTTCCAGCTGGAGTTTTATCAGCATTGGCATCGACGGGAGTCCCGTCGTGCGTTTGAGGGTCTTTGTCAGTGTTGGTCGTCATATCGGACTGAGCGTGTGTGGTTGCGAGAGAGATAGATCCGTACCCCCCTTCCTTCTAGCGCCCAACTGTGGGAACCGAAATTCACACCGTCGAGTTTTGTTAATCGGAGGAAAGCCAAGTTAACCTAGCTTTCCCTGAAGGTCCCGGTTATCTGCTGGGCCACACACGACACGATCAATATGAAAGAATAAAATGAAAATAAGCAGAAAAAGAGAATAAGAGGATCTTATTTCCGAATTCGCGTTTGAGCGTGAACAACAAGTAAAGGCCTAGGCTACAAGAGCTGTCGGTATGTTCGCTAGTCTAGCGACCTAAATCTAAACTAGTTGAGTCGCAGCTCGATTAGTAAAAACGGAAAAAGATGCCTAAATTGCTCTAAGTGCTAAGTTGCTCTGATGTGCTCTGATCTCCCCTCCCTCTTCGTCCTAGGTCCTCCTTATATACTCCTCCTTAGGCCGGTTTACCTCTTCTTGGGCTGGATTTGTCGCAAAGCGGGCTTTTCCATATTTCCTTTTTCTTTGTGATTATCTTCGGAAATTTGACATTTATCTCTTCCTATGTATGAGATAAACCGTCATACCAGTCTTTAGGCTCAAGTATTTTTGGACCATAAATGGGCCGTTGTCCGCAATTTGGACCCTCTTTGGGCTGTATCGAGACTTAAGCGTTTTTACGATTTTACTTGCGAAGTAGCCGTTGGTATAGGCATGGTTCTTCCAACGGAACCCTGTTTCTTCGCATAGCCGACGCAGTTGGTGTTAAGTTAACCGTAACCTGATCTACTACGAAGAATAGGAAACATTCGAGAGACATAACCTTCCCAACTTCCCGAATACTTTCGACGATGTTTTTTAGACGGAACATTGGTGTCGTATCCACGGACCCGAAGACTGAGTTACGGAAACTTTGGACAAAGATGCATGGTTATGGGATGGGACCGGGTTCGGAATGGTCCATGGAGAATTGGCCGCGCTCGCTGGGCGAGCTGATCCATGCCACGGTCGAGCTCGCCGGCTAGCCGACTGGCAACACGGTCGTGCTCTCCGGGCGAGCTGGCTCGTGTCACGGCCGAGCTCACCGGCGAGTCGACCGGCAACACGGTCGTGCTCGCCGGGCGAGCTGGCTCGTGTCGCGGCCGAGCTCACCGGCGAGTCGACCGGCGACACGGTCGTGCTCCCCGGGAGAGCTGGCTCGTGTCGCGGCCGAGCTCGCCGGCGAGTCGACCGGCAACACGGTCGTGCTCACCGGGCGAGCTGGCTCGTGTCATGGTCGAGCTCGCCGGGCGATCCATTTCGGCTATTCGTTTTCTCGGCTTTTGAAGTTTTGGCCGAGATTCGGTTTTTCTGAGGACTTTCGGACTTCGATTCCGTCGTGACCGATTTTGACCCCAACACTAATCACTGTGTTCAAGGTGTTGAGCTCTAATATATCATGCATGCAATTGATAGGCATCTATTGGATTATAATTTTTAACACCTGAATAGAAACCCTGCATCTAATACCTTTTCAATAAGTTACACCCCAATCATCTTGTTAGTCGAGCAATAGACTTGCTCAATTAGGATTGCTATTTACATTTAAACAATAAAACAACAAACACTTAAAATTAATAGTTTACTAGATTTAATAGGTTCCCTATAGCCCCTTGTGGATTCGATCCCTAAGTACTACAATTGAACCTCTTATTTGAGAGAGTAATTTACTCCTTAGGGTAATTTGAGTGGTATCAAATAGTTCAGCAACATGCACAGTATCATTAATTTTAATGACAAGGTATGAAATGAGCCATTTTTGAATACCTATCAACTACCACAAAGATAGAGTCTCGTCCGACCTTAGTCTTAGGTAAGCCAAGCACGAAATCCACAGAGATATCTACCCAAGGATGAGATGGAATGGGTAAAGCTGAGTACAAACCTTGGTTTTTTCACTTTGGACTTGGCCTTCTTGCACACCACACTTCGGTTGCATATCCTCTCCACATCTTTCATCAGACTCGGCCAATAGAAGTGATCATAAACCACCTTGTAGGTTTTCTAGATTCTGAAATGTCCCATCAAGCCTCCTCCATGAGATTCCCTGACAAACAACTCCCTCAAAGAACATTGGGGAACACAAAGATGGTTATCAAAGAATAAGAAATCAGAAATTTGGTAATACTTCCCATAGGCAACCTTGGAACATTTTCTGAAAACTTCCTTGAAGTCTGGATCAGTTTCATACAAGTCTTTGATAAACTCAAACCCAAGCAACTTGGTCTCAAGAGTGGACAGAAGAACATACCTTTTGGACAAGGCACCAGTCACCACGTTTTCCTTACCTTGCTTGTACTTGATTACATAAGGGAAGGTCTCAATGAACTCGACCCAACGGGCATGCCTTTTGTTCAACTTCTGCTGGCCCTTATGATGTTTCAGAGGCTGGTGATCCGTATGAATGACGAACTCCTTAGGCCAAAGGTAGTGCTGCCACGTCTGAAGGGCTCAGACCAAAGCATACAGTTCTTGGTCATAGGTGGGATATTTGAGAGTAGCTCCTCCAACCTTCTCACTGAAATAAGCAATAGGTTTCATATCCTGTATCAAAACAGCACCAATACCTACACCCAAGGCATCACATTTGATTTCGAAAGTTTAGAGAAATCAGGAAGAACAAGTAATGGGGCTTGAGTCAACTTTCCTTTGAGGATCTGGAACGCCTCTTCCTGGGCTTGTTCCCACTTGAACCCAACGTTTTTCTTGATTACTTGGGTAAGAGGGGTAGCTATAGAGCTGAAGTTCTGGACGAACCTTCGATAGAACCCGGCCAGGCAGTGAAAGCTTCTCACCTCGACTAGGCCAGTCTCGAATGGCCTTGATCTTTTCCTCGTCCACTCTGAGTCCATCTGCACCTACAATAAAGCCTAAGAAGACCACGTGATCTGTCCCAAACGAACACTTACCAAGATTAGCAAACAAACGTTCTTTTCTAAGAACTTCAAGAACATATTTCAAATGCAATTTATGATCATCAAGATTCTTGCTGTAAATGAGAATGTCATCAAAGTAGACAACAACAAAATGACCAATAAAGGACCGCAAGATATGATTCATCAAACGCATGAATGTACTAGGTGCATTGGTAAGGCCAAATGGCATGACAAGCCATTCATACAATCCTAGTTTAGTTTTGAATGCAGTTTTCCATTCATCACCTTCCTTCATGCGGATTTGGTGATAACCACTTTTCAAATCAATTTTAAAAAACACAGAGGAACTATGAAACTCATCAAGCATGTCATCAAGCCTAGGGATTGGATGCCTATACTTTACCATTATGTTGTTGATGGCTCGGCAGTCCACGCACATGCGCCAAGAACCGTCCTTTTTGGGCACAAGGAGAATAGGAACGACACAAGGGCTGAGGCTTTCCCTGATGTATCCCTTCTCAAGAAGCTCCGAATCTGTCTTTGAAGTTCCTTCGTCTCCACTGGATTGGTTCGGTAAGCTGGCCGGTTTGGAAGAGACGCACCTGGAACGAAATCAATATGATGTTCAATGCCTCAGACTGGTGGCAATCCCTTAGGATTCCTGGAAACACATCAGAGTATTCCTGCAACACATCTGTAAGATCACTCCGAATTTCCGGTGCAATGTTAGAGGAGGAAGCCATTAGAGTTTCTTTATAAACGAGCAAAAGAAACGGCTGTTCTGAAATTAAGGAATTCTTTACCTGGCTTCCTTTGATAAAGAAGTTAGAGTTCCTAGGAGATTCCTCAGGTTCGGATGGCTTTGGCTCTTTGTCTCGGCTCTTCTTCAGCTGGAGCTGATCTTGATGGACATCGGCCGGTGAGAGGGGAACCAAGGTGATCTTCTTTCCCTTATAATTAAAGGAGTGGCGGTTGGTGTATCCGTCATGTATAGTTTTTTTGTCAAACTGCCATGGTCGTCCTAACAGAATATGGCATGCGTCCATGGGAAGAACGTTGCAAAGGACCTCGTCCTCATATCGTACAATAGTGAGAGGGACCGCGACCTGTTCCCGGACGTACTGTTCTCCTGTGTCGTTCAACCACTCCAATCTGAAAGGTCGAGGAAGTGGTTTGGTCACGAGTCCTAACTTTCTGACAAGAGACTCACTAGCAACATTAGTGCAACTACCACCATCAATAATCAAAGAACAAAATTTTTCTGAAACTAAGCATCGAGAATGAAAAAGATTCTCCCTTTGTTCTCGTTCATTGGTTTTGGGTTGAACACTCAATGTTCTTCTGGTAACAAGAAGTGGACCGTAAGCTGGGTAGTCGAGATATCCATCCTCATCATCATAGATCGGCTCAAGTGTCTCATCAAAGGCCAAGTCTAGATCAAGGTCTGAATGTTCTTCAAAGATCGGAACAAGTCTTTCGTCTGTGGCTCTCCTGGCAACTAGAATTGGCCCTTTGTGTGGGTAGTCGAAGGACTCTCCTTCCTCATCAAAGATAGAACCGTGGTCGCCCTTGTCCTCTAGATCGTCCTGATCATCCTCTGACTCAACCTCGCCATTCTCCCTGAGGATCATCACTTTCTGGTTCGGACACTTGCTGGCATAGTGGCCAAGGCCTTTACATCTATAGCACCGGATGTCTCTTGCCCTATTGTTAGTCTCAACTGCTTTACCTTTGTCAACATGAACCGGGGTGTTAGTCTTAACATCAGTATTTGTTGTGATTGGAGACTTACCTTTGTCTTGATAGCTAGGCTTTGGAGCAAAGGCCGGTTTAGAGTAGCCCTTTCTTTTGGCTTGTTGCTCGATCAAAATAGCCTTGTGTAGCATTTGCTCCATACTTGTATACTCTTGAAGCTCCATTCGATCTTGAATGTCTCGGTTGAGACCGGACAGAAATCTGGCCATAGTGGCGTCTAGGGGCTCGTCCACATCCGCCTTTAACATCAAGACCTCCATCTCTTGGGGATAGTCCTCCACGGATTTGGTTCCTTGAAGAAGCCTTCTGAGCCTTCGGTGAAGTTCCCAGCGATAATGTTCAGGAACAAAACGTCTCCTCATCATGGCCAAGAGCTCGTCCCAAGTAGAGATTGGTGGTCCGCCATTCCTTCTCCTGTGAGTCACAACTTGATCATACCTGTTAATAGCATAGCCAACAAACTCAGCTGCGGCCAATCTGACCTTTTTCATTTCAGGGAAGTTTTGACAATCAAAAACAAGTTCAATTTTTCTTTCCCATTCAAGAAGAGCATCTGGGTCGTTTTTACCATCAAAAGTTGGGATCTTATGTTTCACTCCTCCTAATCCCTCATTAGTTTGATCAGTTCTAGCAAAAGGATTAACATCACCTTGGTCACGGTTTTGGGTTCCTCTCCTTGGGCGGTTGATGGAACGATCGACTTGGTTCTCATCCTCTCCGACTTCTTCATTCGGCCGGTTGTTTCTCCGTGGGCGATCTCGCCTGGTTCTAGATCTGGCCGGTTGGCTACCTTGGATCTCATCAAGTCTGAGATGGATCTGTTCCAAACCTGCATTCATAAGGTTAGTCATGGAATCATTGAGAGCTCTCATCTGCAAGTTAGATAAACCAGCATAAGAATTCCCGGTTTGGTTCCTATCTTCTTCACTCTCCATAGTTCCTGAAAAGCTTAACACAAGAGATTAGTTTAAACAACAAAATTCCTCACTCACTCAGGTGTTTGATCTCGCCCACTCTTAGTGTTTCTCTCGGAATTTGGATGGTCACTCAATAAGTTGTCTCTCAAAGTTCTAAGAGAACAAGACTAGTAACAAGTTAGGATCTCCAAGCAAACGGGGGTATTTAGATAGAAAGATAAGAACTTTTTGGGTTTTGAAATCCGTATTAACCACTCTAAGGCTGGATTTCTCTTCAGCCAGTAGGATTTCTCATCCACCACCTCGCTACTAATCAAACTTTTTTGATTTTTTTTTTATATAGATCTAGTGGCCGGTAAAGAGATGGCCGGAATTTGAGATAGATAGAAGAAGATGAACAGATTTAGAAAATGGAAGATGAGAAGATGAAACGATTTAGAAGATGGAAAAATGATACCGGTTGAGTGGCTCTGATACCACTTTGATATGTCCTAGATTCGGACAAGGATCACTCAACAGGATTTTGGATATGAACTCGCAAAAGTAGGGAGATCTGATGGACCTTATGATACTACCGGCTTCGATTGTGGTTTGGAATGTTACGTCAAGACCAACAAGGGAAGATATGTTTACTTGGAGAATCACTCGACAAGAAAAAAGAACTGTTCTAAGCAAAGAACAAAGAGATAAACTCATAAACTTTAAGGGAAAATCGATCTTTTTGATCATGAAGAAGAGTTTACATATTTATAGTACTTGTGGTAAATGAAAGACATTAATAAAAACACTTAGGAAATAACAAAATTGACTGAGAATGTGGAAGGTCAGTCAAGAAACTCTTCAGCTTCTTCGGCTGTGACTCTTCGGCTGATGTCTAGATTCATTCGATCAAGTTGAAGTCGCCGCGGTAAGGAGCTGGACGAACGCGGGATGGTCTGGACAGTCCGTGGCTGATCAAGCAGTGTACTGATGTGGCCTAAGTCTTCAGATAGTTGGATAATTCGTGCTTTAGAGAAATCTGAATGATAGAAGTGCAAGAGGGAGTCGGACATGAGGGTTAGTCCATTTGCTCAATCATTGGAACAGTCGGTTCGTGCCAAATGGACCAAGAGAGAGAAGTCTCAATCATTTTGGGAAACCTCATGATCTCAGTCAAGTCTGGCATGATCCAAGTCAAGTCTGGCATGACCCACATCAAGTCTGGCATGATCCATGTCAAGTCTGGCATGATCCAAGTCAAGTATGGCTCGGCTGTTAACTTTGGCTTGTCGAGATGGTTGGAAAGGACGCGTACTGGTTCGGTCAGATCGGTCTTCAGGTCGTGGACTTGGTCAAAGCTTCATTCCGGATGTAAGCGGGTCGAGGCGGTACACGGCTCAATCGGCCTGGGCGGTACGGCTAGGAAGGCGAACCTCAGCTGAGCTGTCCTAAATGGTCTGATCTCCATTCTGGTTTGGTTCCATGTAACGATCCATGGACTGAGGCGCATCAAGAAGTCCTCGCAGCTCCAAGGGAAGTTGAAGGTCGTCGAGGACGCTCATTCCCTCGAAGAGGCTCGGTTCGAGTCTAGGATTGGCGAGCTTGAACGAGATCTTGGGAAGACCGCAAGCTCCTTGCTTAAGGCGAAAGAGGCAAAGACATCCAAATCTTCGGAGTTGCGTCGGCTAAAGCGCAAGGTTAAGAGTGGAGAGGGATCGATGGTTTGCGCGATTGGAGAGGCCAAGGAGGCCGTGCGCGCTGAGTTCCAGATCCGCTTGTCGAGGATTTGCCGATTCCCTTGACTCCTTGGCGGCAGTTCATGTTTGGGATTTGGCCTTGGTGGGAGTCAAGGGAGGGCGAACGAGGTCGGTGAAGCGCCTCAGTCTCCGCGAGCTGAGGAGGCTGCGCTTCCCGTGCGTACAGCAGAGCCGGTGGATGTGGAAGGAGACTTTGACCTGATTCTTGCGGGCCTGAAATTTGAGTGCGTTCTTCCGTCCTGCTCTGTGAGCCTGTGGTTCAGGATCCCGTAGCTGAGGACGCATGAGGGAGCATGGCTCTGGACCCAGAAGGGGTGATTGGCGAAGGTGAAGCTCCGCGTGCGGAGGATGTTTGAGTTTATAGTCTTGAATGAGAATTTTGTTTTTATGTTTTTGTTCCGGCCGAGTATGGCCGGGTTTTTATCTCGGGACTGGCCGCTTGTGGCTTTGAATGCCCGTCGCTTCTGCGACTTTTAAATGAAACTTTGTTTTTTGCATTTTTAAGATCTTATGGAGTATTTATATGGGTGTAGAGGGAAGACTACGAGTTGTCATCTCGTAGGCTAACTCTAGGTGTGCTGCTATATTTGTGATCTGTTTCGGGAGTTTCCCGCAGTGCGAAGACTCGCGGAATTTCTGAAGATGCACGAATACTAGCCAAGAGACAAATTTTGGAATCTCGTATCAGGGTGTTTGATACTATGCCTAGAGATGTTAGAGACCAGTGTGCTGGGTTTAGGGTAAGTCCTAGGTCTAATCACGGCTTAAGGGAGTGCAATAACTACTTCGACTTACGTTTCCCAAATCGTTTACGACCTGATTCTGTCCCGCTTTAAAGTCTGTGATATGATCTCGGCTTACGTGACTTGTATTGTAGGAATCGAGGATCTCTTCGAGGACAATTTTTAAGTCTCCCGAAAGTGCTGCCCAATAATTTTGAATTTTTTGTATAGCGCTATTACCCTTATGTCGGAGGTACGAGAGCTATCTCTATGAGACAGCTTAGTCTGTTTAGGACGTCGAGAGTTTGTTGTGATCAGCAACAAACTTATCGGTAGATATTATCGTTCTAGCTTCTTCGCAAAGGATACGTGTTAACAAGGGATGTCCGTTTTATAGTCGTGAACGGACTGTTTTTAAAGTGAGCGTTCCCTTTCGGGAAGTTCTTGACGAAAAAGAGTCCTTCGGGCATTAGCAACGTCTCGCTTTGCCGAAGGTTGAAGTTTTCCGTCATTTTTTGGTGGAGTGTTCTGATGACATTCGGATTATGGGATGTTTTCCGCCGTATTTAAAAAGAATTTTCAAAAATATAGTCTGGGAGTAAAACTTCAACCTTCGAACTATACGAGTATACGTATGCGTACCTTCTCTCCCCCTTATTTAATGAGGGGGGACAGCTGAGCTCGTCGTATGACGAATTGCCTACGTACCCTTTTTCAGGGATCAAGCCGTCTCGTAGTTCTGTGCGAAGTGTTTCTTAGTGGTAGTATTTCTTGAGGTGCATCGCGTTCCAAGATCTTGGAATTTTGATGTCCTGCATATTTGCGATTTCGTACACGCCTGGTCGAACTACTTTTATGATTTTGTAAGGTCCTTCCCAGTTAGTTCCGAGTTTTCCGGCATTCCGCTCGGCGGTGTTTTGGAAAAAAATTCGTAAGACTAAGTCTCTTTCTTTGAATTTGCGTCTGCGTACGTTAGTGTTGTAGTACTTTGCAACCACCTGTTGATATTTTTTTGATTCGTTAAAGGGCTTGGTCCCGTCGTTCGTTGATTAGATCGAGCTTGTTGGGGTCAAAAACGGTTACGACGGAATTACCACCCGAAAATCCTCGGAGATCGTATTTCCGAAAGACATAGTAAAAAGGATGATGTAACTTTCGTAAAATATAACCAAACACGAAGTTTTTACGAAGAAGTATCCTTGAAGATTCAAACCAAACTAACCAAGCTCGACCGTTGCGTAATTACCACGCATACACGCTGTCCGGTCGCTGCGTAGCAACCAAGTCCGAGTCAAAGCTCGGTCGCTACGAAGCGACCGAGCACTCGTCCAGCTCGGTCGCAGGGCTCGTCCCGCTCATTCGCTATGTAGCGACCGAGCTCAAGCCGAAGCTCGGTCGCTCGTAGCGACCAAGCGATCGTCCCGCTCGGTCGCTACGTAGCGACCGAGCTCGAGCCAAAGCTCGGTCGCTATACGTAGCGACCGAGCACTCGTCCTGCTCGGTCGCTACGTAGCGACCGAGCGATCGTCCTGCTCGGTC
>NC_027754.1:9062717-9063220 GCF_000695525.1 Brassica oleracea var. oleracea
ACATCACTCTCGATCAGACATGTCAACTAATGACGCTGATAACGTGCAAACTCCTCTTAACCGAGGCAGCGGCACCGATATCCACACTCCAGTAGTGGACGTATCCGCGGCCAACGCACAAGCCAACGCCGCGACGCTCGAGGAGTTTAAAAAGATGTTCGCCACCTATGAGAAAAGGTCGGAAGAATAGGATAAGCTCGTGAATACCTTGAACCAACAGGTTGAAACCTTAACGGCAAGGACCCAAGCAATCCACCCCCGCGGAACCACCGAAATCCGCGGGAAAAGGCTCGACTTCGCTACCCCACTCGACAGATCAGGAGTCGCGCGGGAACGACCTTACGGTCAAAACCCTAGCGAGAAATCTCCCATCGAAAATGGGAACCCTGAAAGTCTTCCGCCCCCTGCAAAGGACTTGGAGGATAACGAAGCCGAACACATTGACCTGGATCCTATCGATGTTTCCAACGACACCGACGAGGACGTCGACAGACATCCAAGAA
>NC_027754.1:9063383-9064313 GCF_000695525.1 Brassica oleracea var. oleracea
TGGATATCCGTGATCTTCGCGACTACATCACCAAGACTGCGGCAGAAGTGAGGACCGTAATGTCTCAAATCCATCATGCTACTAGTGCTGCCCCCGAAATCGATCGAATGTTGGAAGGAGCTCGGAAGACCACTTTTACCAATCGAATTACGGACATGAGGGTGTCCGATCCGGGAAAAATCAAAGTACCGAAGTACGATGGTACGGCTGATCCAAAAGCGCACCTTCAGGCTTTCCTCATCGCGATGGGAAGAGCTAGACTGAAGGACGGCGAAAAGGATGCCAGCTACTGCCGTTTGTTCGTTGAATACCTGGAAGGAGCAGCACTTGAATGGTTCGCACGCCTTCGTCGTAACACCATCGGGAGTTTCCGACAGCTCGCATTGGAATTTCTCAAGCAATACTCTATATTCATAGACAGAGAAACTTCCGATGTTGACCTCTGGATTCTCTCCCAGAGGGAAGACGAACCAATCCGCGAGTTTATCAGTCGGTTCAAGCTGATGATGTCAAGGGTCAGTGGGATAAGTGACAAAGTGGCCATCGACGCGCTGAGAAAGACGCTCTGGTACAAGTCGAAATTCAGAAAGTGGATAACTCTCGACAAACCACGAACGATCCAGGACGCCCTCCACAAAGCAATGGACTACATCATAGTAGAGGAGGAAACTAAAGTCTTATCGCAAAAACATAAGGCGGTAAGACCATCCTCGAAAGACGTGGACCCGAAAGGGAAAAAGAAGAACTCTCGTAACGGCAAGTACGTCCATCACGAGGGGGAAGATCTCCAGGGGGCGCATAACTATGCGATCAACTCGGATCAGGGTCGGACCACGGGCAACACATGGACTCGCAATCAAGGGTATGACGAAAACACCTTCTGCGAGTTCCACCAATCCCGAGGACATTCCACAACCAACTGCAAAGTCT
>NC_027754.1:9078716-9081951 GCF_000695525.1 Brassica oleracea var. oleracea
TGATTTCTTATTGAGCATAAGGCCTCCACGTTCTGCATCAAGCCCATTAGATTCCCCGGTCTAGAACTTCATGGATCAAACCGATAAGGCCCATAAAATGCCCATTAAGCCAAGCTATGATCAGTTGCTTAGCTGGTTCGGACCTTAAGCTCCTCGTTGAGACATAGCTGCTGATTTGGGTCGCATCATCCCCTCCTCGTTTAAAAGAATTTGTCCTCAAATCCGGACCTTCTAGGATGAATGAACCGACATTCTTCTGCTTCACTTTTGCTATCTTATTCGCCAAGGACTGGTTATTGTTGCTTTGATCACGTGTCTCTTCTCCTAGCTCAAATATGACGTGTTGCAGACACTATTCATGCCTTAGTAGCTTCACTGGGTCGTACTCCTTGCAAACGAATGGCTGAACCAGTGTATCACATGAAAGAGAACCAAGAATATCACCTGAAGCATAAGCGGTTGTGAGATCTTTTTCATGATCAATTTCTTGTCCACTATTAACCACGTCTTCAGCCACTTTTTGGACAGCTAGGAGAACACTTACAGCCTATGGTTCTTCCTCCTCATCAAAGATTGGACCAAAATCATCGTCCAAGTGATCGTCTTCCTCATCAAAGATGGGACTAAGATCATCATCCAAGTAATCGTATTCCTCATCAAAGATGGGATCAAGATCACCGTCCATCGTCCATCTTCCGAACTGCTCTCTCTTCCTCTTCATCAAAGATTGGACCAAGATCTTCCTTAGATTCTGCTCGGACATAAACATTCGATAGCTCAGGTTCGATATCTTTGGCCTCCTGATCTTCTTCTAAAACTGAAGATGGATGTGGGTTTGTGATACTTTGATGGATCCTAGCCTTGAAACTCTCCAGCCATTTCTCAAAACCCTTATTCCTCTTCCCTTCAGTTCTGGTCGATGGAGTCTCTACAACCAGTTTTGATTGTGGCTTTCGGACTGCCTTCTTTTTATTGGTCGGTTTAACTCCCATTGAACTAATATCAAGAGAGATTTGTTTGCCTTCTTTGCTCAGTTGTTTCTTCCATTTGTCTCGTTCTGGTCGTGACTTCTTGGCTTCCTTCTCTTGGTCACGCTCATATTGTGCTATCATCTCGGCTGTGCGTTTGTTGTACCTCCATTCTCGCAACTTTTCTACTTGTGCTTTGCGTGCTGCCTTCTCTTCATGGTTGATCAGTAGTCCAAAAGACACAGATGATCTCCTAGAAGATGAAGAGTTAAGAATGGCTGGCTGTGAAGAACTCTGAACCTTAGAGTGGCTCTGATACCACATGATACGCCCTAAATTAAAGGATCACTTTAGCTGGGTGTTGGATAGGATCCGAGAAGGCAAATGGCACTTCTGGAATTGAGATGGATTGAAAGGATTGTCAAGATTTACGGAATGGCTCTTGATATAGCCATGACTAGGACTTTGAAAAGTGAAGAATATGCTCCTGATATGGGCCAAGACATGTCTCTTCAAGGTTGTTTTCTCCATTTGGCCCAAACAAGTCTGTTTTTGAATCTTTTTGAAACCATCATGCCCAAGGATTTCTTGAACATTTAGAACATGAATAATCATCTTTGGCAGGATTTAATTGGTCGTTTGTTCATCAGAAACAAGGTTAGCCATTTCCAACTTCTTGGGTGGTCTGAATTCACGAGAACTAAAGATAACCTGATTTGTAAATGGCATAACTGTTACATATGAACTCCGTTTGATCTGATTCATCTTCGAGAAGCTCCACAATTAGTTGAGAACATTCTCCAAGTGATTTCATGCCTAGAAGCCTCGTGGTTTGGAAGACATGAGTCAAACAATGAACATATATCTTTACTGCTGCCAATGATCAAGCCATGCATTTCTGTTTTGCCCGGTGCGCTACCCAATGACGCATCATTCCGTCCCTCTTGAAAAGGATTTGACCTCAAATCAATTTTACCTGTATCAAATGGAAATGAAACAGGTAAAAAGAATTTTAAAATCATGCAAAATTCAATGAAGGAAATTTTTGGACATAAACTTCCATGGAGTTTTGAAGTTGTTTTCCTCAAGTACTTCTATCTCCAAATCTCATGCTGATAAGCAAGGTCTATGCATTTTTTCCTTGCATTTCTTTGAGACTGAACCTAATTATCCTGGACACTCAAAACAGAAACTAGAATACCAGGATCATATGTGCAAGACATGTACTTGCTCAAATAAGAAATCAAAATTTCTTTCCCTAGAACATGTAGCACACGTTTCAGCCTTTGAAAATTCACATCAAAGTAAGCATTACAGACCAGAATGGTATCAGGGCACCAAATAATATTGAACATTTTCAAAGTGTGCCTATCCTTTTCAAATTCAGAACACAAAAGAGTAAGTTCGGATTGAGAATCACTTATCAAATGCTCAATATGTTTTCAAAGAATGCGTTGTAAACCACAATATCATCAAAGCTCAAAGTTACACAATTCTTAAGCAATGATTTCAACACAAGCCAAGGTCTATCAGTTTCAACACACAATATATCATACTTCAAAACATAATTACAAATATTAGTTTCAACTCTAAGTGATTTATGTTCCAGCAAGGTCTTAACCATGAATTCGTCCAAGGCAGAATTGGATGCAAACAATTGACCAGTGATCAGTGCATGTCTATAAGAACTCAGATTAAAGCTATTTTCTCTGAAGACAAATGAATCAAATGATTTTCTAGCACAGAAAACAAGCTGTTGCAAATCAAGCTCTAATGACTTTTTAAGA
This sequence comes from Brassica oleracea var. oleracea, assembly GCF_000695525.1. Classification (NCBI taxonomy): domain Eukaryota; kingdom Viridiplantae; phylum Streptophyta; class Magnoliopsida; order Brassicales; family Brassicaceae; genus Brassica; species Brassica oleracea. The sequence continues at coordinate 9,081,472 of NC_027754.1, forward strand.
TTGTGGGAACCGAAATCCGCACTGTCGATTTACGTTTAAATTAGGAAACTAGGAAAACCCTAATTTCCCAGAGGTCCCGGATCTCTACGAGAGCCAACGGCAAGTGACCAAATATATGCGGAAATCATGAAAAGATAACAAACGAGTTTAGAGAAAACAATAGATCTTATTTCGAGTCCGCGTGAGAGCATTGCGATCATTACAAGATATCATAAAAGCTTTGGCCGCAAAGGCTGTCAGCGAGTTACCTAGTTCTAGCGGCCTAAAAGCTCAAACCTAGTTGACTCGCAGCTCGATAACTAAAGACGAAGAAAATACGGAAAAGTTTTTTGATTGATTTCGGACTGAACCTTATGAAAGGCTGCCTACGTACCCCTTTCGAGGATCAAGCCGAACGTAGTTCAAGAGTGAACCAAGAGATCGAACTGCTTGTGCACGTTCGTCTGGTAATCGGGTGCCAGTCATGGAAACAGAGCATGT
>NC_027754.1:9082171-9082895 GCF_000695525.1 Brassica oleracea var. oleracea
CTCCTAGGTCGGTTTACGCTTTTCCCCTTCTGCCCTTAAGCCGTCATAGCCTAAAAATGGAGATATTCCATTTTTCCCGATCTCCGTAATTATCTTCAAAATTTCGTATTGATATGCGGAAACTTGACATTTATCTTTCCTTGCGAACCAAGCGTAAACCGTCCCACGGTTTACGGGCTGCTGGTTAAGAAATCGTAAGGTGGGATTCGAGTCATGCCTTAGGTCCCTTTCGGCCGTTTTTCGACTTGAAGCGTTTATTACGACTTCTTTCGATAAAAACAAACTTTCTGCGGTTTTTATCGTAAAGTTTGATTGATGACTTCGAATGGCGGAAAACATGAAATGGGTTCGCTACGGTCTTCGGGAGACAGCATCGAAGGGTAGATGAGAATGCATGGATTCGTGTCTTATCGACGTTTTGGAAGAGCTCGGTTGCTACGTAGCGACCGAACGGAACGCACGCTCGTTCGCTACGTAGCGACCGAGCGGGACGGACGCTCGGTCCCTACGTAGAGACCGAGCGAGACGGACGCTCGACCGCTACGTAGCGACCGAGCTTGGCTTGAGCGCTACGTAGCGACCGAGCTTGGCTCGAGCTCGGTCGCTACGTAGCGACCGAGCGGGACGTGTACTCGGTCGCTAAGTAGAGATCGAGCTTGGCTTGAGCTCGGTCGCTACGTGGCGACCGAGCTTGGCTCGAGCTCGGTCGCTACGTAGCGACCGA
>NC_027754.1:9083002-9083369 GCF_000695525.1 Brassica oleracea var. oleracea
GGACTTTCAGACATTGATTCCGTCGTGACCGATTTTGACCCCAACAATTAGCCCCCCAGCTTGTTAGAACCATGAGCTTCTAGCGTGAGGTTCTAGCGAGTGGCTTGGCAAGTTAGGCAAGTTAGGTGAGTTAGGCGGAATTTATGGTCGAAAAGGTCCCTGGTAAGTCGTTTTCTCGCTCTTCTAAAAGTAGAACGCGATAAGATTGGTGATGCGCCTTATGACGGCTGCCTACGTACCCTTTTTAAAGGAATCAAGCCTTTCGTAGTTCGTCTTGGAGTTAAGGTTTGTTTGACTAGTTTTCCAGCGAGACCTTTACGGTCTGGTTTTTATGTAGAGGTTATCAGGCGTGTTGCTGCCGATGACA
>NC_027754.1:9084764-9085435 GCF_000695525.1 Brassica oleracea var. oleracea
TACGACGCTTGGACTGTGATTTGGTTGCTTCCAGGTTGAAGACTTGGAATATGTCGGTTCCGAGAGAATTGCCAGAAACGAATCGGTTTTAAGACGACGTTCATGTCTCTAGTTTTTTCTCTCCTTAGGAAGCGAGCTTGATATGCGTGGCGATCGTTTCTCGATTTTCAGAGAGTTTAGATCGGTTTGCAAGATCTGGACGAACAGTTATGGGACAATGTATCGAGACAGGAAAAATCACCTAAGATTTCAAGTTCCCTAAAGTTCTATGCGATTACGTTAGACTATCCACTTAGGTTTTACGTTCCCTAAAGTTCTATGGCAGTCTCAAAGGCGTTTTTATTTCTTAGTAATTTCCTACGAAAACTCCAAGTCTGATTTCAAAAATTTCAAGTCGCAAATACCTTAGTTCTCTCGAAGATGCAGTTTTGTCTCTTCTCAGTTTTGCTCATTTCCCCTTCCTCTTCTTCTGTATGTTCGCCTTTTTCGATATTGGTGTTTATCCTTTGAAACTTGACATTTATCTTCCGAACTGGACTGATACGAAGTCAATAAAAAGGTTCAACGTAATCGCATAGTTGAGGCGGCTAAGATGTTAAGTTAACCGTTGCCGTATTATACGATTAATCTGAATCCACGCTAGAAAACTAGTCTTTGCGGGTTTTTTTTTT
>NC_027754.1:9085723-9095494 GCF_000695525.1 Brassica oleracea var. oleracea
AGAGCTGGAGGTCTGACAGGTCACTACGTAGCGAGTGGAAGCAAGCCAAGAAGAGTCCTACTTGTTTTCGTCGTAAAATCTCAACGCAAACTCAGATTGAGACGAAACGAAAAGAAAAGCGTTACGATGAGGATTCAAAAGAGAACGCAAAGGAGGACCCTTTTTAGGCCTGACAGGTCGCTACGTAGCGAGTGGAGAGTTGGCTTGAGCTCGGTCGCTACGTAACGACCGAGCCGTTTGCGTGCTCGGTCGCTACGTAGCGACCGAGCTTGGCTGGAGCTCGGTCGCTACGTCGCGACCGAGCTGTGTGCGTGCTCGGTCGCTACGTAGCGACCGAGCTTGGCTGGAGCTCGGTCGCTACGTCGCGACCGAGCTGTGTGCGTGCTCGGTCGCTACGTAGCGACCGAGCTTGGCTTGAGCTTGGTCGCTACATAGCAACTGAACCGTGTGCTTGCTCGTTTGCTACGTAGTGACCGAGCTGTGTAATCGATTTGTTGCGCTTCCTTTTTCCGCAATTAACCTAGTGGTTTTCTGCGGTTTTTGGGAGAACAAGTTTTACCCTTCCGAAATGTTTTCGGAAAACGTGTTTTGGTAAAACCCTTACGGATTGAGATTTCTTTTTTCGGTAATGAGCCAAACTTACGGGTTTTGATAAGAATTATCGTTTCCCTTTATGTTTAAAAAGAGAAATCGCGAGCTCGTTTCAACTCACTTCCTGTGGCGAAAAGTCGCAGCAAGGTTTTTCGATTTTCTCAAGAACTGTGGCGTTTTCATAGGCGTTGGCCATAGGCGCAGTGGCGGCTGGAGTATTCTTACCAGCATTGTTGTGAACTGCGATTTTCTCTTTCGTATTTCCAGACATTGTTTTGATCAAGCGTTTTGCGGCTATGAGTTAGAGTAATCCATACCCCCTCCTAGCGCCAAACTGTAGGAACCGAAATTCCCCAAGTCGATTTACGTTTAAATTAGGAAACTAGGAAAACCCTAATTTCCCAGAGGTCCCGGATCTCTGCGAGAGCCAACGGCAAGTGACCAAATATATGCGGAAATTATGAAAAGATAACAAACGAGTTTAGAGAAAACAGTAGATCTTATTTCGAGTCCGCGTGAGAGCGTTGCGATCATTACAAGAGTTCATAAAAGATTTGGCCGCAAAGGCTGTCAGCGAGTTACCTAGTTCTAGAGGCCTAAAAGCTCAAACCTAGTTGATTCGCAGCTCGATAACTAAAGACGAAGAAAATACAAAAAAAGTTTTTGATTGATTTCGGACTGAACCTTATGAAAGGCTGCCTACGTACCCCTTTCGAGGATCAAGCCGAACGTAGTTCAAGAGTGAACCAAGAGATCGAACTGCTTGTGCACGTTCGTCTGGTAATCGGGTGCCAGTCATGGAAACAGAGCATGTCGAGAATAATGCCTCAGAGAATAAATCTTTTCCGAAGATTTATTTTTTGTAAAAACGTTCATGCCGATTTTTACGGACTTTCAGGCATTGATTCCGTCGTGACCGATTTTGACCCCAACAAAGATGATCAAAACCTTTGCTATGTTTCAAAAACTGATCAAAACTCAAAACAAGATCAGAATTGATGTCATTGCCAATTGGAAAACATTTTTGATAAGAAAGTTTATCAGGTTCAAACACTTGAAAAGAGTTAATCATGTTTTCAAAAATAGAGTTTGAAACATAAAATTATTTAACTTTGTCAAAACCAAAACATTTCATATCTTCAGAACTGATCTTAACAAACATTTCAGGCACAGAATCAATCAAATCAAGTTTCTCACAGTGTTCTCGAATGTCTGTGGAGAAAGGCGTAGGATTTGTGCCTGGATCAAAGCAAAGTTGATTCTCTATGATGATGGACGTGATGCGTAGTGTTTTCTCATCAAAGGTTAGACGAAGATCGCCGTCCAAGTGATCGTCTTCCTCATCAAAGATGGGACATAGATCAGCGTCCACCGGTCTCCTGGTGCCAAGAAGCAGTCTTTGATGTGGGTAGTCAAATGGATCTTCCTCAAAATCATGTGAAGATAAAATTAAACTACTCGGATGCTCCTGTTCAAAACAGGTTAGTCCATTAGTTTCTTCATCATCAAACACAAGATCAGATTCTGAAAAAGGAAGTTCACAATTATACTCACAAGTCATCAAATTTTCTATCAACTCTTCATCATATTCATCAAAAATTGGTAAAGAATCTGAAAAATCTTTTAGATCTTCAAGGTTGTTTTCAGACTTACCCTTGGGTTTTTCAGTGATGAATATGGATGGTTCAGCTACAGGTGCACGTGTGGGTGTGCTCTTTTTTTTGGATCTTGCTGACGTCCTTGAGGACTTTCACCACTCCCTCCATAAGGTTGTCACAAAACTCTCGGTCTTCAAACTGACTGAAATACCTTCTTTGATCAGCTTCAAACATCTTAACCTGAAAATTCTCAACACAAAAGGTTAACAGATAAAAATAATCCTCACACTTTCAAGTGTTTATCCTCACCCACACACGTTTTTCTCTCGAATTTTAGTAGTCACACAAAATTTTCCTCTTAAAGTTCTAAGAGAACAAATCAAGTAACCCAATGGAATCTCCAAGCAAACAGGAGATGAACACAAGATAGGAAGATAAGAGAATTGGTTTTGAAATGCATATTAACAACTCCAAGGCTGGATTTCTCCTTAGCCAGCATGATTTCTCTTCCACCACCGAGCCAAATAAATCAAACTTCTGCTTCTCCCTTTTTTTTTTTGATAGATATTTTTTTTATCTTTTCTTTTCTCTTTTTTTTTTATAGAAGAATGGCGATAGGTAAGGTAGTGGCCCGAATTTGAGATAGAAAGATGAAGAAGAAGCGTTTAGAAATGAAAGATGAGAAGATGGATAGATAGTACCGGTTGAGGGGCTCTGATACCACTTGATACGCCCTAAATTGAAGGATCACTCTAAGGTTGGTTGATTGGATAAGCCTTGCTCCGAATGAGCTAGAAAGCACAAACGATCAAGGGATGTGGATCGAATGGTTACACAAGAAGTGCGGAAAGTCTCTTGATACTACCAACTTCTAAGCCCGAAGATATGACACACTCTGATGACTCTGAAGATAAGATGTTCGATTAAGAACAAATGATTCAACAAGTTAAAAGGAAAGGTTTTAATTAAAAAGTTGAATGATTAAACAATACAATAGCAAGCCTTTATATAATAGGCTGTGGAAGAAATAAGTATTCTAGTCAATCCTATAAACTATAAAAATCTTAAAACCATAAAGATTTGACTAGGAATATTGACTTGACCAAAGACCAAGACTGTTGACCGAATATCGACAGTTTTGGTCGTAGACCTCTTCGGCTGCGTCCTTTTGCATGGTTGAAGATCTCGGATTTTCCGCCAGATTGATATATTATACGACCATGGTTTGTATTTTCTTGGTCGGCCTTTCTTGGACAAATCCAAACACTGATTTCTTATTGAGCATAAGGCCTCCACATTCTGCATCAAGCCCATTAGCTTCTCTCGGTCTAGAACTTCATGGATCAAACCGATAAGGCCCATAAAATGCCCATTAAGCCAAGCTATGATCAGTTGCTTAGCTAGTTCGTACCTTAAGCTCCTCGCTGAGACATAGCTGCTGATTTGGCTTTTTATTAAACCTCCTCATCCCCCTAATCCTTTGCCTTGCCAAGATTCTCCGTCTCAGAATTCCTGGGTCCTGACTGTTGGACCCAATTTCGGTCAAAACGTTAATGGGACGCGATCAAATTTATGGGCCGTAAGGAACCAAGGCCCAAAGCAAGCAATCGAGCTCGAAAGCTAAGAAGTCGAGGCCCCGGAGATCGCGGAGCAGTAACGGAGGCCGCGGAGCAGTTACGGAGATCACGAAGTCGACTCACTATAAAGAAAGGAGAAGGGACATGAAGAAAGACACGTTGAAAACCCTAGAGAGAGCTACACACTAACATCGACCTTGTTTTCCTCCCGATCTTGGATTCTTTCTTTACGGATCTCGTTTGTATCACTTTATCTAGTTCAACTCATTGTATTCGTTCTTATTCATCAATAAAATCCATTTTTACCTACTGGAAACTGTTTAACATCGTCGAGTTCTAAAGATATCGTTGCCAACATCATTTGTCTTCTCTAGATCAAACCCCGATCACTATCAAATACTTAGTGTAGATTTTAGGTTCTACACTGACCCATACACTCCTCCAAACGATTCATGGAACAGAGAGCCTCAAGAAATGGAAACTGAAGTCCTGCCTGAACTAAGACCGAGTATAGCTACAGAAGTAGAACAAGTATCTGCGGTATGAGAAGAAGCATCACCCTTTATGCAGACGTTCCCGGTTTCTCTATCAAACCTGCGGCGAACTTCGACCAATCCCCACCGTGGGGGCAACGTCTCATATTTATAGAGGAGAAGAAGAAAGTCTTACAGACTTAACTTGATCCTGCGCGACAGTGATGTCCGCCCTTAGAGCATTTACTAGGTCCTACATGATGGTTTTCCTGATATTCCACTTCCAGGCCATCGGAATCAAGGGCCGTACATCTCCAATCAGGCTGTGGGGGCAACATCTCCAATCAGGCTGTGGGGGCTGTGAGGGCATCCCCACCGTGATGTCCACCCTTAGAGCATTTACTAGGTCCTACATGATGGTTTTCCTGATATTCCACTTCCAGGCCATCGGAATCAAGGGCCGTACATCTCCAATCAGGCTGTGAATCCTGGCGAATACTATCAACCAGATGAAGATATATGCTCACTGCAGCACGTCTACAACTCAGGCTGAGGCCACGATCTCCAGCTCATAAACAGGGTCCCTCCATGCTCACTGAAGCACATCGACACATCATGCTCACTGCAGCACGTCTACAACTCAGGCTGAGGCCACGATCTCCAGCTCATAAACAGGGTCCCTCCATGCTCACTGAAGCACATCGACACATCATGCTCACTGCAGCATATCCTCAGGTCTACCATATGTTCCGACCATGTGCCCTCTAGAATAGATGACTCCTACCCACTACAGAGCTACGTGCTCCTAAGGCTACGTGCCCATTAGGCCATGTGCCCACTTGAGCCACGTGCTCCCAAGGCTACGTGTCCATCTAGGCAATGCGCCTCCATATTCATGAACTACGAATAGCTTGATCCCTCACTGAAGGGTACATAGGCAATCCTCACTGAAGGATGCAACTATAAATCCAAACACCTTCCATGGTCCCGTGGATATATACCCAAAGACCGACCTTGGTAGCCGGAACCATCAAGTACATATTAGGAGGCCCTCAAGGACCGACCCTGGTAGCCGGAACCATCGATCATAGATCAAGAAGACCCTACGATCTTCACTTTCGATAGGCGGCCCCCGCCTAACGACCAATCTCCACTGCAGCTACAATGGCACCGACGACATATACTGGCCCATACCCATATGGCAGTATCCTAAGAGCAGGATCTCCTGGTTTACCAACTATCGAAGCAGGAGAATACACTCAACGCCATGTCTCCGTCCTCCTATCATTCCGTAGAGCTGAGCACGGATCACTTGTACACAATGGTTGTTAGGGTATTTTTATGTACAAGCGATCCGTGCTCAGCTCTACGGAATAATACGAGGAAGGAGACCTGTCGTTGAGTGTATTCTCTTGCTTCGATAGTTGGTAAACCAGGAGATCCTGCTCTTAGGATACTGCCATATGGGTATGGGCCAGTATATGTCATCGGTGCCTTAGTAGCAGCAGGGGAGATTGGTCGTTAGGTGGGGGCTGCCTATCGATAGTGAAGATCGCATGGTCTCCTTGATCCATGATTGATGGTTCCGACTACCAGGGTTGGTCCTTGGTTCCTCTTGATCTGTAGTTGATGGTTCCGGCTACCAGGGTCAATCCTTGGGTATCTACGCACAGGACCATGGAAGGTGTTTGGATTTATAGCTGCATCCTTTAGTGAGGATTTCCTACGTACCCTTCAGTGAGGGATCAAGCCGTTCGTAGTTCATGTATATGGAGGCGCGTAGCCTAGATGGGCACGTAGCCTTGGGAGCACGTGGCTCTAGTGGGCTCATGGCCCAATGAGCAGGTAGCCTTGGGAGCATGTAGCCTTGGGAACACGTAGCTCTAGTGGGCACATGGCATAATTGGCACGTAGCCTTGGGAGCACGTAGCTCTGTAGTGGGTAGGAGTCATCTGTTCTAGAGGGCACATGGCTGGAATAGATGGTAGACCTGTTGATATGCTGCAGTGAGCATGATGTGTCGATGTGCTTCAGTGAGCATGGAGGGACCCTGCTGATGAGCTGGAGATCGTTGCATGAGCCAGTATGTAGAGTTGTAGACTTGCTGCAGTGAGCATATATCTTCATTTGGTTGATAGTAATCGTCGGAATCATCCTATTATAGTCGTGTTGAAGAAGAAGGTCTTCTAGGCGTTAAATATTGCCTTGGCGGCTATCGAGTTGATGAGCTCTGGTGATGGACGTCTCGGACCCCTTTCTTTAGGTTTAGAAACCTATATTTATAGTGGAGGTCGTGCCTCTCTCTTTGGATTTGGAAATATTCATTATATCCTTAGATGATGGAATATTTCCTTTTTTCTTAAGGGAGGTCATATGTATTGGAATACTTCCTCTTTCTCTCGGATTTAGGGAGACTCCTTCTTGCCATAGCTGGTTACCCTTAAATGAAGATTTCCATTTATCCTAAGGCATGATAAATCACTTGGTCTGGAAGCCGGAAGCTGGAGGCAGGACCCAGACCCGGGGGTAGGGACCCTGACCCGGGGGCAGGGACCCTGTCCCGGGGGCAGGGACCCAGAACCTGGAGGCAAGAACCCGAAACCTAGAGGCAGGAACTCGGAAGCCGGAAGCTGGAGTTATCTCTTCATGGAATATTTTTTCCCAACAGTTTGCCCCTTATTTTCTGGTTTCAGGTTTGAAGGCAGGAAATAACATGATTTTCTTCATAGGACTTCGTGAGTTTTACAATGGTATCAAGCTCCTTCTTGAATTTCGAGTAGGACGTCGGCTCGTAGCCAGGGCATTCAAACTTCCTTATCGAGTATGATTGGATGTACTTGCGCTCGGTCTGAAGGGATTCACACCCTGATTGGAGATGTACGGCCTGAAGAATGGGCAATAATCCTTGATTCGACACAGAAACGTGGTAGACATGCTTCAATGGGCATGTGTTTTGTCTGAGTGAGGATGGTCACATGGATGTATTTGTACCTAGGCCTGGGCAAAATAACCGGAACCGAACCGAAATACCCGAAACCGGAATCGGACCAATACCCTCAAATACCCAAACGGTTCCTATATTTTTATATCCGAAATAACCGAACCAAACCGGAACCGAACCGAGAACCAAACGGGTACCCGAATATATAAAAATATTAATTATATATACATATAACATCACTAAATATATATTTTTAATTTAAAATTCTATTAAAAGTATCTGAAAATAGTTGATGATAACTAAATTATTATAAAGTATCCAAACTACCCGAAAGTATTCGAAACTATCCGGATAATTTTAACCGAAATATCCAAACTAATCTGAAATGTCCAAATTTTTTTATCTAAATCATCCTAATTATTTGATATTTTATCCTAAATAACCGATATTTTATCCAAATTATCCGAACTACCCGAACTATCCAAACCCGAACCAGATCCAAATGAGAACCGTGCTTTTTCTGGTTCCTACATTTACTATCCGAACCGAACCGAACCCGAAACTATCCAAACCGAACCGAACCGAAAATAGGTCAAGTACTAAATGGATCCTCTAGCCCATATCCGAACTACCTGAAACTCGAAATACCCGAACCGAATCGAACCGATACCGGAAATGCCCAGTAAATGCTCTAAGGGCGGACATCACTGTCGCGCAGGATCACGTTGAGTCTGTAAGACTTTCTTCTTCTCCTTTATAAGGATGAGACATTGCCCCCATGGTTGGGATTGGTCGGAGTTGGCCGAAAGTTTGATGGAGATGCAGGGAACGTCTGCATAAAGGGTGATGCTTCTTCTCATACCCCAGATGCTTGTTCTGCTCATGTAGCTATACTCGGCCTTTAGTTTAGGCAGGACTTCAGTTTGCATTTCTTGAGGCTATCTGGTTCCATGAATCGTGTAGAGGAGTGTATGGGTCAGGACCCAGGAATTATGAGAGGGAGAATCTTGGCGAGGCCAACGATTAGGGGGATGGGGAGGTTTAATAAGACCCGGAGGCCAAAACTGAGGATCCTCATGCTTGATTCTACTGGCCTTACTTGTGCCTCTTGAGCTTGTAAAAGCTGTAATGGACTTTCATTCAGGTCTTCTTGTCGGTCTCCTTATTGCGTTTAGCATACTTGATGCTCCTTGAGGTTTTGATGTTGTAGATGTAGTTTCTTGCCTCTTCTCGGGATTGTACCTTGGCTTTTGGCGGGGGGAGGTTCAGCATGTTCGTCTTGGTGCCTGAAGATAACCTAGTTGACTCTTGGTACCGGAGTAGATCTCTTGGACATGTTGTTTGCGGTGAGCAGTAGTTTCCACGCCGAATAAAGAAGGTGAAAACATTAGTTGAACTCTGCCATTGATTCTTCGCCATTCTTAGCTGGGATGAACTTCCGTTGTGCTTTCATGGAACCCGGAGGATCCTGGGCATGCTCTCCCAAAATCTGAAGGTTTAGAGATAAACCCTGTTGAAACCCATAGGTTCGAGGATGTGATTCTTCTTAAATCGGAGGTTATATAGACTTTCATCCCGGAACCCGGAGGCTGGATGGACTTTCATCAAGGAACTTGTTGGTTGTATGGACCTTCGTCCAGGAACCCTTAGGTCATAAGGATTTTTGTCCAGGAACCTGATGGTTGTGTGGACCTTCAAGGAGACCTTCTCGTATATCTTTTCGACTCAAAGTCGCTGTTAGGGAATTTTTGTGTAGGATCTTTGTGAGTACCACATAACGATGGAAAAGGATGATATTTGTATAGATTTGCAAGTAAGAAAGTAGAAAGAGACGTTATATTAGATCAAAGAGCTGGAACTACAACAGTTTTGAGTAAGAACCCTAGTTCTAGCCGCCTAGCTGTAATCTCCAAGTCTTGAAGTGTCAATCCCTTGCTTTAGGGTTTAGGTTCCCTTTATATAGTCTTCTTAAGGCTGGCCTTAGTCTGTTGAACTAGGTTAAACTATTCCATATTAGGAAATATGGAAGGTTCTCCTTATCGGAAGTTTTCCTTTTCCCGGGGGAAGGACATTTGAAGCATGACACTTTTGGAAGCACAACAGGAAGACCGGAAATTGGGTGAAAAACCCTAAATTTTGGTATTATGGAATTTTTCGAAGAAGCCGGAAGCGATGGAAATATTTTCCATCAAGTCAGGATTCATTTGGAGTTTATTAAAAATACTCAGAGCATCAGAACGGGCGTAGAAAAATATTTGGGGTTGATCGCGGGACGAAAAATCACCGGAAAGGCCGAAATCGGTCGAATGGACCGAGAAGCTTGAGGTGGCTTGATGTGTATTTGTTCAGGACGTGGTGGCAGGCTCTTGACAGTGTGTGTGTCAAGGGAAGCATGAGGTGCTGCAGTACATGCAACCTGTACATGCAAGAAGACATGTGGAGCACGAGGTGGATCAGCCAAGCACGAGGTGTAGCGATGCATGCGACCGGGCCATGCGGCCAGACATGTGGAGGACGTGGTGTCTCCTTTCATGGAGCCAAGCCATGCATCCAGACAGGTAGAGGGCGTGGTGTCATCCTGCATGAGACTG
>NC_027754.1:9095626-9095967 GCF_000695525.1 Brassica oleracea var. oleracea
TTTGAACACATTCAGAACACTTGAAAGTCAGTTCAAAGCGTGAGAGAGAAAGCAAAGAAAGAATGATCGAGTTTCGATAGTTTTCGAGAACAGTTACTCTGCCGATTTTGAGTCAGCACCTGGAGAAGGTTCTGTTCAAGTGAAGAGAGATCAGTTCTAGTGGAGACCAGTTCAAGATCAGTCTGGACGTGGGTCTACTTGAGAAGTTCGAGGAAGGGCTCGGATCGCAGAAGTCGGGTTTGGGGTCAAGGACACGGTCAACCAAAAACTAAATCGATTGATTGCTGAGTTGTTTTCATGCAGGGTCCCGTTACTTGGAAGTTGGATCATGGCAGGAGGCC
>NC_027754.1:9096104-9096427 GCF_000695525.1 Brassica oleracea var. oleracea
TTGTGGATAGTTCTGGAATTAGTCTTTATGCTAGATTCTGGAATATGATTGATTGTGTTAATTTGCGATTAATATCAGGAACATTGTGTTATTTTACCCGGTTTAGTATTAATCATTTTTTGGCCCTATAGCATTTGTGTAACCCACAATGCTAGGCATGTTTGAGGTGGAATGTGTTGATTGTGTGGTGATTAATACTAGGAACCTTATGTTATTTTTACCGGGTTTAGTATTAATCGTATCTTGGCCGATAGCATTTGTGTAACCCACAATGCTAGGCATATTGGGGTGAGTTAGTGTTCCTTCAGACCTCGTACCCGGCG
>NC_027754.1:9096454-9097096 GCF_000695525.1 Brassica oleracea var. oleracea
TTGGCCGATAGCATTTGTGTAACCCATAATGCTAGGCATATTGGGGTGAGTTAGTGTTCCTTCAGACCTTGTACCCGGCGGGTTCAAGGAAACCTCTTATTCGCTGGATCGGGAAGACTTAGATAGACGGGGTCATGGCCAATGGCTGAATGATTACACGACGGTGTAATGTGGCAGTGACCCGAAGGACTGTGGACTGTCGCGCGGTGACCCGTAGGACTTTGGGCCGCGGTCGGTTGAAAGTTCCTTCTTCTGGCCTTTGTGGTAGGAAGATAGGATATTGCCGATAGTGAAGGAGGAACATAACGTCACCAGGGCCCGAGTTTGTTATATATATTATATCGTGTTTCGGATTATTGAACCCTGGTTTAAGTCGAGTTTGAGTTTGGTGATGAGCTAGTAATTAGCATATTGCTAGTTATCTTGCTATCGTTTACCGCTGCGTATTTCTGATATTGCATATTGTTGTTGAGTTGTGTTGTTAGGTGAACCTCTCGCTTTAGATTGTTTGGGGTGGGATAGCGAGGGGTTGTATTTGTTAGTTGGGGATTGTAACTCGCTGAGTAATGCTAGAGTACTCACTCTTCACTCGTTGTTGTTTCAGGTGACCAGTAGCGAGCTTGTAGAGGTCGCGGGAGGCTA
>NC_027754.1:9097162-9099136 GCF_000695525.1 Brassica oleracea var. oleracea
GTCTGACGGGACGTGTTAGTGGGCGGCCTGGCCTAGTTACGAATTGCACTTTTTGTAACTTTGGCTGGATTGCCCGTTAACCCGTCTTGTAGCACTCCTGAACTTTGGTAGACGGTCGGATCGTCGGTCATGTTCTTGTTTGATTGTTGGCCGGTGGTTCGCCCTATGCCTAGAACGGTTCGGGGGTGTTACAGAGGTGGTATCAGAGCTTGGTTTCGTCCATACGTGACACAAGTGCTTTTTAACGATTTTATCGAGTCAAAGGAGTCGCAAAAAGATGATTAGGAAACCAGCCGCTTCCCGTAATAGGAATATGACTTACCCTTTTAATTGTGTGCGGATGGCTACTCGCGGGACATGTGATGATGGACGAGGTCGGATATGGGGAGAGGGTATGGATTGGACAGGCGAAGGATTGGGTTACATATCAGATCAGTAGGATGGAAATGACATCAGTGAGATGTTTGGACACGATAGGACCCCTATGCAGAGAACAAGATCTTTCCCTGTGTACGGTAACAGGACTAGAGTGAGGAAGACAGTTTGGCGAGTATTGGCCCAAGTCGTAATTGGGACCGGAGACATCAACATGATCAATCCGCTCAATCAAACCCAAGGACGGATCAGAACCGTGCCACTGAAGGACCACAAGATCAAGGAGCGGAAAACACCCTGAAGATTTTACATGACGTGATGACCGAGGCACTTGGTAACCAAGGCAGGCGTACTCAACCCCCTGAAGTGTCCAAGCTATTATCTACCATGATGAATATTGGATCCTGCAAGTTCAAAGGAGGATTCGATCCTATTGAAGTCGGCAAGTGGATTACTATGATGGAAAAGAATTTTGAAGCCATGGAGTGTCCAGAGGAGTATCAGAAGAAGAACGCTGTGTACTATCTGGAAGGAGACGCAACGGGCTTGTGGGACAGCATAGAGAGGCAGCCTGGACATAACATCACATCATGGGAATCGTTCAAGGGAGAGTTTGAGAGGAAGTACTTTCCTCCAGAAGTGAAGCATCGATTGGAGCGTCAGTTTATGAACCTTGTTCAAGGAGATAGGCCGGTAAAGAGTTATGAGATGGAGTTCACAAGGTTGAGACGACATGTCTTTGATGGGCGCGAAGATGAAGCAACTATGATCAGTAACTTTATGTATGGATTGAAGCCGGAGCTTGGAAGTCGTTTAGCTGGAAGCAACTTTAGCAGGTTATCTGAGCTAGTGGAAAAAGCTGTTAATGGTGAGACTGTATTGGAGGCTGAAAGGAAGACTATATCACTTTCTGGTGGGCACACCAAGTTTAGCCAAGGAGAAAGGCAATTTCAACAAGGGTCCAAGATCTAACAAAAGCAAAGGGCGAGGATTCAGAGGCCAAGCCAATAAGCATGGTAACTCTGGGGTATGTTATACATGTGATCATCCGGGACATATTTCAAGGTTTTGTCCCAAAAACAAGCGGAGTAACCAGCAGGGCTCATTAAGGATGGAAGATGTCACTTGTTTCTCTTGCGGTATGAAGGGCCATTATGCATCATCATGTCCAAACAAGCCAATCCCTTCGACCCCTCTCATGATCCGAGCTCCTCCTAGCCGTCCAACTATTGGGCCATCACCAAAGAAGCAAAACCTAGGAGGTAGGGTTTATGCCTTAGGTGTAGAAAACCCAGACAATGCAGGACCGTCAAGCGGTCCCATCACAGGTATTGGGTGCTTAACCTCCTCTTTTTATTGAATGGAATTTAGTTGCTGGAACCTAGTTAGTATCCTGGTTAAGTATAGATTGCTTGATCGCTAGGTTGCGCGTTTAGAAATTTTGGATGATGATTGATGGTTGCGTGAATTTTGATTAGTTTTTGTGAATGAGATATTGTTGATTGAGTTACTGTGGCAGGAACCATACATGTTGCTGGTAAACCCACACATGTATTGTTCGACTCGGGGGCAACACATAGTTTTGTGACCCCTGAAGTA
>NC_027754.1:9099685-9107062 GCF_000695525.1 Brassica oleracea var. oleracea
GATAAAAGATAAGTATCCTCTTCCGAGGATAGACGAGTTGTTAGACCAACTAAAGGGAGCTAGTTGGTTTTCGAAGATTGATTTGGCATCAGGGTATCACCAAATTCCTATTGCCAAGTCGAACATCATGAAGACGGCGTTTCGCACGAGATATGGGCAGTATGAGTTTGTCATTATGCCCTTTGGTCTCACCAACGCACCTGCGGCTTTCATGCGTTTGATGAATGAAGTGTTTAACGACTACCTTGACAAGTTTGTGATCAGTTTCATTGATGACATCCTGGTGTATTCGAGAAGTAAGGAGGAGCACAAAGAGCATCTGAGACTTGTTATGGAGAGGTTACGGAATCAGAAGCTATTTGCCAAGTTCAGCAAGTGCTCGTTTTGGAAGAGAGAGATAGAATTTCTGGATCACATAGTATCAGGAGAGGGCGTGGCTGCTGATCCAGAAAAGGTCCAAGCCATACGGGAATGGCCTCGACCTACCACTGTGACGGAAGTAAGGAGTTGTCTTGGACTTGCGGGCTATTATCAGAAGTTTGTTAAGCACTTTTCGTCCATTGCAAAGCCTTCAACTAAACTTACCGGTAAAGGAGTTCCTTTCTTATGGGTGGAGGAAACCGAGAAGGCTTTCAAGAAGTTGAAGGAAGTTCTCACGACCGCACCTGTGTTTGCCTTACCCGAGCAAGGTAAACGTTACACGGTTTACACAGATGCTTCACGAGTTGGGTTAGGTTGTGTTCTTATGCTAGATGGGCGAGTCATTGCATATGCTTCGCGACAACTACTTAAGCATGAGGATAACTGCAGTACACATGACTTGGAGTTAGCGGTCGTGGTGTTCGCTTTGCGAATTTGGAGATCTTACTTGTATGGAGAAGAAGTGGAGGAATACACAGACCATCAAAGTCTTAAATACCTCTTCACTCAGCCAGATCTCAACCTGCGCCAGTGTAAATGGATGGAGTTTGTGGCAGACTACGACATAAAGATTCTCTACCATCCTGGTAAAGAGAATGTTGTTGCGGACGCTTTAAGTCGAAGAAAATTGGACGCAGATTTGGAGAAAGAAGTGGAGCTGTTGAACCAAGAGTTGAAGCGAGTGAAGTTGGTCGTTTTGGAAGGGCAAGCGAGTGAGCCATTAGGACTTCAAGCAGTGAACCAGGCCAGCTTGATTCAGAGAATTCAAGAAGAACAACTTAAGGATGAGAAGCTATTGAAGATCGCTGAGGATCTCAGAAGACAAGGCGGGCCAAATAGTGCTGAATACTACTTGGCGGAGGATGGAACCTTGCTAATTAATGGGAGGATCACGGTTCCTAATGGACAAGGGCTGAGAGATGAGATACTAAGGATTGCTCACCATTATTTACTTAGTATCCATCCTGGAAGTTCGAAGATGTACCGAGACGTGAGAAGATACTATCATTGGCTGGGTATGAAGAGATCAGTAGCGCAATGGGTTGCGCAATGTTCAACTTGTCAACAAGTTAAGGTCGAACATCAAGTTCCCGGAGTATTATCGCAGAGTCTTTTGATACCTCAATGGAAATGGAACTCTGTGGGAACCGAAATTCACACCGTCGATTATAACAAATAATAATGGAGGAAAACCGAGTGAACCCGTTTTTCCTTGAACATCCGAATTCTCTGCGTATTCACTTTAGAACGATAAAAAGTTAGATAATCGCTCAGAGGCGTTTTATTGAATAGTATGAATACAAGATTTCTCCGAGAGGAGTAGAGATATGCTAACTATCGGAACAACATGACAAGAGGCGGCCAAGACGTCCTAAGCCTTGCCGTGCTAGTCTAACCACCTAAGCCCTAAGTTCTCTAAGCTAGCAGGAGTTCTCTAAGTCTAAATTCTCGGGGCCCCTTTTCTTCTGCTCCTGCTCTCCTTATATAGTCGCTCTAGGTCGGTGGCCCATCCTTCGCCTTCGGGCCCAAGTCTATCTCTTTTGGGAATATTCCATTTTTCGTCGATCTTGATAGTTATGCTCGAATCTTGGCATTTTCTTTGGAAACTTAGCATTTATCGTATTTCTGCGAGTTAGGACAAACCGTCATAACTTTTATGGGCTCGAATCCCTTCTGAGAGCGTAGATGGGCCTCTAGACCAAGCTGGATCCTTGCGGACCGTTCTTAGGCCATTTGGCGTTTATACGATTTCTCGGTTTTAGTCATAAAAATTCGAGAATAACTTTAATCAAAACGAAACGAGAAGTATATGGTCCCGAAGGTCGGATATCACAGCTATACGGAAGATACAGGAGTCGAAGTAAGTCGGACAGGCCGGGATCAGGTCGTGCTCGCCGGGTGAGCCGACTCGCGTGACGGCCGAACTCGCCGGCGAGCACAACCACACGACGGTTCAGCTCGCCGGCGAGCTGACCGGCGCGATAGTTGAGCTCGCCGGCGAGCTGACCGGCGCGATGGTTAAGCTCACGGGGCAAGTGCAACCACACGACATTTTAGCTCGCCGGCGAGCTGACCAGCGTGATGGTTGAGCTTGCCGAGCGAGTATAACCACACGTCGGTTCAGCTCGCTGGCGAGCTGACCGATGTGATGGTTGAGCTCGCCGGCGAGCTGACCCGCGTGATGGTTGAGCTCGCCGGCGAGCTGACCCGCGTGATGGTTCAGCTCGCCGGCGAGCTGACCCGCGTGATGGTTGAGCTCGCCGGCGAGCTGACCCGCGTGATGGTTGAGCTCGCCGGCGAGCTGACCCGCGTGATGGTTGAGCTCGCCGGCGAGCTGACCCGCGTGATGGTTGAGCTCGCCGGCGAGCTGACCCGCGTGATGGTTGAGCTCGCCGGCGAGCTGACCCGCGTGATGGTTGAGCTCGCCGGCGAGCTGACCCGCGTGATGGTTGAGCTCGCTGGCGAGCTGACCCGCGTGATGGTTCAGCTCTCTGGCGAGTGCCGATAAGGAGAACCTTCCATATTTCCGAATATGGAAGACTTCCATATACTCCAACCGACAAGAACCGACCTATAGACATAAGACTATATAAGGGGAACCCAAACCCTAGAAGGGAGGATGGACTCTTTTAGACTTGAAGGCTAGAGTTAGACGGCTAGACTAGGGTTTCTTGCTCAATACTTTGTAATCTCTTCTAGTTCGATCTAATAAACGCTTATTCAAGTCATAATCTCTTTTACTACTCCAAAATCTATGCTAAATATCAGCTCATCCATCGTTCTGTAGTACTCACAAAGACCCTACACAAAAATCCCCTAACAGTTTGGCGCTAGAAGGAGGGGGGTAATCTAAACTACGTGACGATGGCGGTGGATGAGCAAGACAACCCGTCAGAACCGACTCCAAGAGAAGCCGAGCTACAAAGGCAACTCGACGGATTACAAAGCCAGGTAACCGACTTGCACAAGGCTCGGGAAGCTACCGAGAACCCTAAGCTTTCCTCTGAAGTCCAAAGCCTGAAGGAAAAGCTAGACGAACATTCGAAGCAGCTGGAGCAAAGTCCTGAGAAGCTTACTCAGCTCGAATCTGAAAACCTTGTTCTCTGAGACAAGAATCAAGCCCTAAACACGGCAAGCAACAAGAAGCGCCACTTCCGCACACAGGTCCGACCCATGCCGAGCCTGGACACACCCAACACCGCTGGAGGTACCGCTCGACAGCCTTCAGATGAAGCCGGGGCATCAGGAGAAAAAGCTGGAGATACGCGAGTCCATGAAACATTATCCAGCGACTCCGAGCCAGACTCCGAGAAGGAAACATCTGAAGGATCCGCGGCATTGCAGTCCTCATTGACCACCTACCTGGAGCAGATGTTCTCCAAGAAGCTCGACGCCATGCAATCTATGGTAGAAAGGCTCCCCGGGGTGGCACCTCCGATTCGGAAAAGTAATCCCGGTTCTTACGCAGATACTCCTTTCATAGATAACATTACCCTGATTGAGATGCCGAGAAAGTTCTTCTTCCCCAACATAAAGATGTATGACGGTACCGGCGACTCAGACGACCACATCGCTCAGTACAAACAAAGGATGCTAGCGGTAGCACTCCCAAGGAAGTTCCGCGAGGCTACCATGTGCAAGGGATTCGGCTCAACCCTGATCGGACCCGCATTGCAATGGTACTTCAATCTACCCATCGGATCCATATCTTCATTCGCGGCCCTCAGCGATAAGTTCGTAGAGCAGTTCGCAAGTAGTCGGAGCCTGGAGAAAACCTCGGACAGCCTCAACGAAATCCTCCAGCATCGGGTCGAACCCCTTCGCGATTATATAGCTTGCTTCAATCAGGAAAAGGTATCAATCCCCGAATGCAACATCACTACGGCAATCTCAGCCTTCAAAAGAGGCTTGCTCCCAGACGGGGATCTCTATAAGGAACTGATATCACTCAAAATACCATAAGGAGTGAATTACTCTCTCAAATAAGAGGTTCAGATGTAGTACTTTGGGATCGAATCCACAGAGACTCTAGGATTATACAGTAGATTATGGTCTTCAAATAAATCTAGATTAATTGGTTTATAGGTTTTAAAGCAGTAAATGAATTGGTGAGCAAAGTTATTGCTCGATTGGTTTGTTCTGAGGTTGTTGACATTTGGGAGAATAGCAAGATTCATGTATATTCTCAGGTATGATAAGTAAATACTTAATTTAGGTTTTTAGGGGTTTATTGATATTAATTGTTCTTGAATTCAAACAAGGATATAATCAATCTGATTATCTAATCTGGATCTCTGATTTCAACTCTCATATGTTAATCACGAGAAAGTGTCGAACGATAATTCGTTATGAGTATCGATCGATACACCTTTCAAAATATCGATCGACAGGGCTATCGCTGTGTCGATCGATACTTCTTCCAGAAAGCTTTACGAATGGGTTTGATTTATATTCTCTAACTCACTAGACCAACTCTCGTCTGTATCTAGTCAGTTAGATCATACTAGTTAATTTCAGGTATTGAGTCAAGCAATGGCTTGATCTCAATTAATCCTAAGATCTAAGTTTTAAGGTTTATCAACCCTAAGCTTAGTAGTAAGAACAACTAGATGAAGTACTAATTAAATCACCCTAACAACAATTTAAATCGAACAGTGAGAAACCTAAATCTAACAGTGAGATTACTCAGACATATTCATAAAAGACATGGTTATGATGGTCTGAATAATATTGCAATTGATAAATAAAAAAAAATAGAGTAAAGAAACAAAGGGAGTTCAAGATCTTCCCTCTCTCAAGGTGTACAGATCTATCTCTCCAATCCTAAGCTCTCTCTCTAGAATAGTATGAAACATAGCCGTCAACAATGGCTTAGAAAACAGTAAAATAGGGTTTCAGGTCGTCCAGGGGTATATTAGTAATATGTGGTGACTTCTGGGCCTAAATTGGTCACGAAACAGGCTTGTACTGTTTGCTGGGATCACTGTCGACCGACACCAATGATTCAATATCGATCGACAGTCCTTCATTTCCTCGACAGCTTCCTCTCGCGAGGCAGACTGACCTATCATCAGTAAAACATGCATAACCTCTGCTACAGGATGCCGATTGACCTCAAACCGGTGGCGTTGGAAAGCTAAATCAAAGATCTATCTTGTGTTAAAAGATGGACTCAAGCTAACGGTGGGAAGTCTCCATCCATAGCTAAAAATCTGATGCGTCTGTGCAGGTCTGCACCTCTAAAGGCTCCAAAATCACCATATTTCTCCAAAACGTACCTGAACCTGTAAATATTCTAAATAGACTCTATATAGTAGAAAATATATATTAAAGCACTTATATACCATGGTTGAAAGTGGGTAAAATCCATGGTATATCAACTCCCCAGACTTACCCTTTTGGTTGTCCTCAAGCAAAACAGACGGGCAGTGTCTCTGAAAGAGGTTTGAAAATAGTAGGGACTCACATGATTTAAAACATAGAACCATCACCTCTACAATATTGCAATCCACATCTAATAGGTCCTAATCACAAAAGCACATTATACAATATCATAGCTTAGCAACCAAACACACCTAGCCAACAACTTAGCAAATCCTGTCTGACATTCCCCTCAACCAACCTCATTTCTTAGCATAAATTAAAGTGCAGGCTCTACCTTGGGAGTATCGATCACAGGATACAAGGATTTTCAAACAAGTATCTGGATCTGCAGGTAAAAGTTAGTTCATATCTTTTCTCTCTACTAAATTCTTTCTTTAGTTAAAGTCTGCTTTCATTGCAGGATCATTGACCAAGATTGGACATGCTTCCATGAATCAAGCCTTAATGGTGGTTGCCACCAAGTCCTGTTCACTTCTTTTTGACCTATATCCAAGAATTCATGTGAATCGAACCTTGATGATTGCCGCCACCAAGTCCCGTTCGAATTCTTTTTGTTGGAATTCTTATGAAGCAAGCCTTAATGGTTGTAGCCACTAAGTCATGTTTGGATTCCACCTAACTAACACCTATTATAAATCTAGGGTCGAAATAGAGAGAGAAAAGGTGATAAATCTACATATGGCTTTACCTTCCAGACTTGTTTGAAGAATCCGATCCCATGTATACCAAGCCCCAAGACAAGCAGTTGTGTCATGTTTAGTGTTGGAGGTCAGCTTTGGTTCCTTCAAACAATCTCAGCAAGTGTGAATAGTTAACAGGTTGATCAACTTTAATATCTTTAGTACTATCTGCAATTAGTAAGTCTAGAATGGTGCTAAGGAGTGGTTAGATAACAAGTGATACCACTCAAATTACCCTAAGAAGTGAATTACTCTTTCAAATAAGAGGTTCAGTTGCAGTACTTAGGGATCGAATCCACAAGGAGCTAGGGAACCTATTAAATCTAGTCAGGTTATTAATTCTTGGTGTTTGTTGTTTTATGGTTTAAAAGTAAATAGCAATCTTAATTGAGCAAGTTTATTGCTCGACTAACAAGATGATTGGGGGTGTAACTTTATTGGAAGATATTAGATGCAGGGTTTCTATTCAGGTGTTAGAGATTATAATCCTATAGATGCCTAACAGTTGCATACATGATATATTAGAGCTCAACTCCTTAATCACAGTGATCAGCGATGACAATGTTTCACTGGTTAACTAACTAGATCTTGGATCTCAACTGTCGTCTTTTGATCACAAGAAAGTGTCGATCAATGATCTTATATGGATATCGATCGATACCCCTTTCGGAATATCGCTCGATTGTTAGAAGACAATATCGATCGATAGCTTCTAGCTAAGCCCTAGGTGCGGGTTGATAATGCTCACTAGTCTCCTAGATCAGCGGTAAACTGTCTCTAGCAGTCCTATCATGACAGATTAGATTCAGGACAGGATGATCAAGGATGCTTGACACATGCAAATTCCTAGGTTCATGTTCTAGTTAGCAAGGCTAAAACAAGCATTAATGAA
>NC_027754.1:9107182-9108614 GCF_000695525.1 Brassica oleracea var. oleracea
GCATAGAATAGAATAGATGAATCAATGGAGTTCCAATCACAAATCTCTCTATGATTTTCTCTCCTAAAACTCTCTCTCTCTCTCTCGCTGAAAGTAAGAATACAATGGTGGCTAAAAAACTCTCTACTGCCTTCTAACACTTAGGCAAGTATATAACTATTAGGTTAAAAACTCGTCAGGGGTAATCTTGTAATTTGGTGAAGCCTTGGGTTTAAAGTCGGCTGGAAACAAGTTGTGCATCTCGCGTCTCGTCATCGATCTATGGTACAGGATGTACATTGATCGATCATAATCTTCAATCGTCGAGGCTTCTCTTCTGTATCGATCGACAGCACTGGATGTGCATCGAACGAATGCTTCTTCTTCGTATCGACCTCTAATGGTCAGCTCGGATGAAATCTCATTTAAGCTCCTAAATGCTCCATAATCATCACTTTACTCCAAGATACTCCTGAACCTGAAAACATACATAATAAGATAGAATATATAATATATAGATAGTAAAACACTTATATACCATGGATGAAAATGGGTCAAATCTATGGTATATCAACTTACCCAGACTTACCCTTTTGACTGTCCTCAAGCAAAACAAACAGGCAGTCTCTCTGAAAGAGGTTTGAAAATAGCAGGGACTCACAGATTTAAAACATAGAAATGATCACCTCTACCATTTCGCAAACCACATCTAAAAAGTCCTAATTACAAAAGCACATTATGCAAAATCCTATCTTAGCAACCAAATTCAATTAGTCTACAACTCAGCAAATCCTGTCTGTCATTCCCCTCTACTAACCTCATTTCTTAGCATAAATATAAAAGTGCATGCTTTACCTTGGGAGTATCGATCAAAGGATGCAAGGGTTTTCAGACAAGTATCTGGAACTGCAGGTAAAAGTTAGGTCCTAATTTCTCTCTCTCTAATTTCTCTCTTGAGTCAAAGTCTACTTCCATTGCAGGATCAAGATTGGACAGCCTTCCATGAATCAAGACTTAATGGTGGATGCCTCCATGCCCTGTTCACTTCTGTTTGACCTATACCCAAGAATTCTTTCTGAAGCGAGCCTTGAAAATTGCCGCCTCCAAGTCCCGTTCGAATTCTTTTATTGGAATATTTATGAATCAAGCCTTAATGGTTTTAGCCACCAAGTCCTGTTCAGACTCCTCCTAACTAGATCCTAAGTCCTAATTATGTAATAAATTTCGGATTTTTATTTTTTTAGATAATATCACTAACTACTCTAGGGTCGAAATAGAGAGAGGAAATGTGATAAATGAATCTACACAAGGCGTTACCTTCCAGACTTGTCTGAAGAATCCGATCCCATGTATACCAAGCCCCAAGACAAGAGATTATGTCATGTTTAGTGTTGGAGGTCAGTTTTGGTTCCTTCAAACAATCAAGGCAAGTGTGTATAGTTGACAGGTTGAT
>NC_027754.1:9108768-9109259 GCF_000695525.1 Brassica oleracea var. oleracea
AGTAAACCTCCCCCAGACTTAAATTACACTGTCCCAGTGTAACACAGTCCGAGTTATGGTGGAAATAAATCATAAGTACTCAATGTTACAAGTTAGGAAGACAAACCTGACCGGAGTGGGAATCGATCGATGTGCATCGGTATACATCGATCGTCGTATGTGATTGTAGGTCGATCGATGTCGACGTCTCATCCACGGTCGATATGTTGGTAATCATCCTACTTGGGTCTTGCCATAAATTTGAAAGAATGAAAACGAAACTAAATACTAGTAACTAAGAAAACCAATTAAAATTACCTAATAGTGGGTTGCCTCCCACTCAGCGCTTTGTTATAGTCATTTAGCTTGACTGTGGAGGTATGTGGCTAGTTGTTGGAAAGACAGCTACTTGTTTGGAAACAAGCATCCACCTCATCTCTGCACATTCTAGACCAAGCTGCAATGAAACTTCTTGTGGCCTCATCATTTCTGGTCCATCTCTCATCCATCTT
>NC_027754.1:9109329-9109898 GCF_000695525.1 Brassica oleracea var. oleracea
GTATGCTGATAGCTCGTTCAGTTCCTCATGCATTGACTCCATTTTGTTTTGTATTAGCTGCCCGTCGTCTGGTGTAGACGTGGTATCGATCGATGCGACCAAGTGTTTATCAGTCGATTCTGGTGCCTTACTGTCGATCACTTGGAGCGTTTTCTGTTGATCGATGCTGATATCTGGTGTTGAGATGCGAGTTGCCTCTGAACGGCTTTGACTTCCTTCTGTAACCACTCTGCTTGGCTATATAGTCCACCTAGTCTGACGTCGAATGGAAAGTAGATGTCATCACACCGATTCTCAAGTCGTTCCTCCATGGTGTCCATAGCTGTGTCAAGCTTTGATGTGATCTGATCAACTTTTGTTGATGTGTAGGGAAGATGTTTTGTAGGTTTCTTGCCGTCGAGCGATGCCCTGCGGAACCTATCGATCGATGTTGAGCCTTCTTCCTGAAAATCATGTTGATCATTAAGCTTTCCAATGTCCCTCTGGACATTCATCATCTGTGTAGACAAGGTATCCAAGTATCGCATGATAGGTGAGGTGAAACGGTCGTGCATATCCTCGTAGGTTTG
>NC_027754.1:9109969-9110159 GCF_000695525.1 Brassica oleracea var. oleracea
TTTCTTGCGAATGGTGTCCAAATCTTGTTGTAGCAGATCAATTCCTTGTGCTTAACCCGTCCACGTTGTTTTTGAGAGGGTTGTATACATCGTTAATCCCCGTGTTGATGTATGCGATCTCCCATTCATCCCTCTTCTCTGCCAAACTTTCCGGTTCTACAGGAATCTGGGATGTCTGTGGCTTGACGTC
>NC_027754.1:9110925-9112331 GCF_000695525.1 Brassica oleracea var. oleracea
AATCAGTGCTTGGCCAACTGGTCGGCACGATTGGTGTGAACCAATTTTTGTTGTGTCGGCCCTTGGATATTCTTCTGGAACAGCTGGAATGTTGTCTGGAATGCTGCGTTGCTGCATAAACAATTTGTCTGGTCCATTGGCCACCTGAAGAATCTCTGCAATGTCCTCTCTGGATACCTGTAGAATCCTTCCATCCATAGCTCTTGCATGGCCATCTGGGTCCCTGAAAATACCAAATTCATCAGGAGTTAGAAAACCGTAATCAATACTCATATTCTTCTTAGTAAATAAAGAAAGTTTAGGTTTAGAATGAGAATCGATCGATGTTGATACTGGAGTATTGATCGATGGTAGAAGTTTGTCTGCTGAATTAGGGTTTTTGGATCGAATGTTCTTCTTTGATGTTCCTTCTGATTGGTTAGTGAGAGCATTCATCTTTTCTGCTTCGGTGTCATGATAAGTTATGTGGGGTGCAAAACTCTTTATATAGGTGTTGGTAAACCTATTTGGGATTGTAATATTCCCTTTCTCCTTTTTTAAGGCGGCGGCTTTAATATCGATCGATGTACCAGGTGTGGTATCGATCGATGCATAAGATCGTTTTGCTGGATGAGGGTGGGTATCGACCGATGCTGAGTAAACTCTGTCGATCGATGGTGGAGACGTGTTGTTAAAGGAATGGCTTGAATATATGTCATCCTGCATAGCAATCTCTATAGCTCTTTCCTTCCAGTAATCCTCATCATACTCCTCAGTAGGATCCTCATTGGATGAAAGAATTACAGTCTCTACTGCAAAACTTTCATGGAATCCACTGTCTGCCCAACTGCCTATGGAATAGTCATCACGTCCTCTTTTGTTGGGTTGTTGAAAGGCAAAGTTTGGATAACACTGATCTAGTAACGTGAAGTGGTCAACTAGATGCTTCCCGTCGAGCGACGTTGGATAGTGTTCATCGGTCGTCGGTGACTCATTGGAATCGATCGATGACACAGTGTGAGTGTCGATCGATTCTGAGTACTCTATTTCTACTCTGCTCCACAATGGCATGCTGCAATGTAGCGAAGATCATTTCCAAGCTCCACGAGGTTGACCTGTTGTCGGACAACTCGAACTGGATCATAGTGGACGTCTGGATCTATCAGTGTCAGACGCAATCTGTTGGTGTTCATGTCACATACATCTCCTACTGTAGCCAGGAAAGCTCTTCCAAGCAGAAGTGAAGAGTTCCAGTTAAGCTTGATGTCCAGGATATGAAAATCTACTGGGACAAGGGCATTACCAATCTGTACCTCAAGGTCTCTTATGATGCCTCCTGAGCTTCTTTCTGAAATGTCCATGAAGGTGAAAGATTCTGATGAGGGATCTATTTTCAGACCCAGCTGGTCTGCCATAACCTTAGGTAG
>NC_027754.1:9112448-9117174 GCF_000695525.1 Brassica oleracea var. oleracea
CCTAATGTCCTCCTCAGTCTCCTGAGTCGCTCTGAAGAACATCCAGAACCGGTGTGTGAAATAAACTTCATCAAAAGGTTTCTCCACTGGGATTCTGAGGACTCTCTTAGTGAAACCATCCATCTCCTTCTCATTAGCTTCCCTGTTAAGGTTCTTAGGAATCTTCTCCTTCCTTTTCCTTAATATTCTTCCTTCAGTTGCCTCATCAACTTGCATAGGCTCTGGTGTAGTGTCTGAAGGGTTGGTTGTAGGTTCTGGTGGGTTTGCTAAAGGTTTAGGTGGTTGTCTGAGTGCGTAGATTCAGTCATTATCAATAGATAGTAACCGCACTCGGTAGGTGAGAGGTTCCCGTCGAACGATGGGAGGTGAGGGGGTCGATCGATATCGGTCTCTCTCTTTCGGTCGACTGCTGGCTCATGCGGTCGATCGATTTTGACGTAGACAGGGGAGGGTGGGTGGGGATGTTTTTCTGTGAATTCCTCATGAGTCATGATTCGAACTGCACTACACTCCGCAGTCGATTCAGCAGATGACGTCGATCGATGTTTAGAGTAATCAATCGATCGATCTTCGTCATGGTCTGTCGAGCGATGTGTATCCATTGACATCGGTCGACACCAATGTGATCCGCCGAAACTCATGGAGCTTTCAACTTCGAAGTCTCCTTCTCCAAGCTTCTCATGCTTCACCACTTGCCAGAAATCATCATCTATGATGGCATTTACGTGGTGTTTTGCTTTCTCAACTCCTGCCTCTCTAGCCAAGGCTTCTTGCCTCTTTACAGTGTCTCCATTCTGCACCACTTGCATTTCAAGCTTCCTCACCTGAGTCCCTAAGGTCTCAATTCTTGTGTTCAGACTGTTGTAGGCGGAATCTATCTTCCCATTGAAATCCACAGTGAGTTGTTGCTGTCCTTCCAGAACTCTGTCAAGCATTGCTTCAATCTTGCTTTCCTGAGTCTGTGGAGGTGGATTCTGGTAGAATGAGTTTCCATAGCCTCTGCTGTTGTGGCTGAAAGGTTTCTGGAACTGTGAACTCTGGTTACTCCTCTGACCATTGCCAAAGAAGTTTATGTTTCCACCCTGGTTTCCAGACCTCTGAAATCCAGTACCTCCAATGTAGTTCACATCTTCTTCTCCTTCCATGTCTACCGCTCCTTCTCCTTAAGCTGAGCAGACATGCTTCCTAAGAAGCTCATGAACCACATTTAACTTTTCTCTAACTTCGTCCATCTGCTACTTCCCTAGGGATGCAACAGACTTCTTCCTCTCAAAGTCAATGTTCTTGGTGCTGCTGCTGTTTGCTAGATTTTCTATCAGTCTCACAGCTTCCACCGGATTTCTGGTGTTGAAGTTTTCCTCACTAGCTGTATCAAGAGCCATCTGATACCTCAAGGCAATACCTCTGAAGAAAGTTCTCAGAAATTGCACTTCGTTGAATCCGTGGTGTGGACAGTCTCGCTGGAAGAACTTGAATCTGATCCACGCATCTTTGAAAGACACTCTAGTCTCCTGTGCGAATGTAGCGATTTTTCTCCTCAGGTCTTCAGCGCGTGCCTCATCGAAGAAGTTTCGCAAGAAAGCATTCTTTATGTAGGCCCATGATGTTAGAGATCCTGTGGGTAGCTGCTTAAGCCAGTGCATCGCTTCTCCAGTCAGAGAATACTTGAAGAGCTTGCACAATAGGTAGTCCTCGGGGACTCCATCCATACGAATAGCAGCGATAAGATCCTCGAACCTCTCTAGATGGTCCATAGGATGCTCCATGTTTCGCGACAGATGATCGATCGATATACGCGGTGTAGTATCGATCGATCTCGAACGATGTAGATCGGTCGACGATGAATGTCGGGTGTTGATCGATGGTTGGGTGCGAGAATCGGTCGATGTGAAAGCTGCTGCATCGAGCGATGTGGAACGTTGGTCTTTGTGGATCGTGCGTTTCAAGTGAGCAGGATCTTCTAAGAATAGCAGGTGTTTGTCCTTGTTGCTTCTGGTACTGCTGGGCATGCACCTGAAAAGACAAGAAAAAATTTTGTGTCAGAATGGGGGTAGAGAAAAGAATAAGAATCAATAACACTAAATCTAATTGCGATCAAAGCTCCCCGGCAACGGCGCCAAATTTGATACCACTCAAATTACCCTAAGGAGTGAATTACTCTCTCAAATAAGAGGTTCAGTTGTAGTACTTAGGGATCGAATCCACAAGGGGCTAGGGAACCTATTAAATCTAGTCAGGTTATTAATTCTAGGTGTTTGTTGTTTTATTGCTTAAAAGTAAATAGCAATCCTAATTGAGCAAGTCTATTGCTCGACTAATAAGATGATTGGGGGTGTAACTTTATTGGAAGATATTAGATGCAGAGTTTCTATTCAGTTGTTAGAGATTATAATCCGATAGATGCCTAATAGTTGCATGCATGATATATTAGAGCTCAACTCCTTAATCAAAGTGATCAGCGATGACAATGTTTCACTGGTTAACTAACTAGATCTTGGATCTCAACTGTCGTCTTTTGATCACAAGAAAGTGTCGATCGATGATCTTATATGGATATCGATCGATACACCTTTCGCAATATCGATCAATTTCCCGAAGACAATATCGATCGATAGGTTCTAGCTAAGCCCTAGGCGCGGGTTGATAATGCTCACTAGTCTCCTAGATCAGAGGTTAGCTCTCTCTAGCAGTCCTAGTATGATAGATTAGATTCAGGACATGATGATTAAGGATGCTTGACACATGCAAATTCCTAGGTTCATATTCTAGTTAGCAAGGCTAAAACAAGCATTAAGAACAATCAATCAATGAATATCACAACTCAGCAAATTTATAGTTGGGGCTAATCCCTCTAACCTATTTGAACCCTGAATCTAACAAGTAAACTACTCAAACATAGCTAAGCAATTCATGACACAAAATAAAGATAAAAACTGCATAGAATAGAAAAGATGAATCAATGGAGTTCCAATCACAAATCTGTCTATGATTTTCTCTCCTAAAACTCTCTCTTCTCTCTCTTGCTGAAAGTAAGAATACAATGGTGGCTAAAAAACTCTCCACTGCCTCCTCACACTTAGGCAAGTATATAACTATTAGGTTAAAAACTCGTCAGGGGTAATCTTGTAATTTTATGAAGCCTTGGGTTTAACGTCGGCTGGAAACAAGTCTTGCATCTCGCGTCTCGACGTCGATCGATGGTACAGGATGTACATCAATCGATCATAATCTTCAATCGTCGAGGCTTCTCTTCTGTATCGATCGACGGCACTGGATGTGCATCGAACGATTGCTTCTTCTTCGTATCGACTTCTAATGGTCAGGTCGGATGAAATCTCATTTAAGCTCCTAAATGCTCCATAATCATCACTTTACTCCAAGATACTCCTGAACCTGAAAACATACCTAATAGGATAGAATATATAATATATAGATAGTAAAACACTTATATACCATGGATGAAAATGGGTCAAATTCATGGTATATCAACAAGCAAAAATCTAATAAGTTCATTATCCCCTTCTTGACTCAATAAAACTCTTTTGAAAACATTTGATAAGACTCACAATAAACAGGAAATTAGTAAACATCCCCCCAGACTTAAATGACACTGTCCCAGTGTATATCCAGTCGGAGTTATGGTGAGAACTAATCATATGTACACAATTTAACAAAGTTAGAACGATATACCTGATCGGATTAAGTGTCGATCGATGGAAAGGAGTTACCATCGGTCGATTCTAGGTGATGTACTGTCGATCGATATCGACATGCTCTCATCGCTCGATTTTATAATCGTCTACTAAACCTGTCGAGACGGAAGACGGCCCAAAGGGATCTAAAACACGACTCGAGGCCCATCCTACGATTTCTTAACCAAAAGCCCGTAAACCGCAGCACAGTTTACGCTTGGTCCACAAGGAAGGATAAATGTCAAGTTTCCGCGGGTAAATACGGAAGTTTTGAAGATAATTGGAAGATCGGGAAAAATAGAATATCTCCATTTTCATGCTATGACGGCTTAAGGGCAGAAGAGTAAAAGCGTAAACCAACCTTGGAGCTAGTATATAAGGGGTCCTAGGCGTGGAGCATGGCGGAGGATTTTTTCAGAGCAAACTTAGCACTTAGAGCAATTTAGGCAATTTTCCGTTTTTGTTATTTCGAGCTGCGACTCAATTAGGTTTAGCCGTCTTAGGGTTGCTAGAACTAGGAATCTCGCCGACAGCTCTCGAGCCCAGGCTTATGACTTGTTGTAAACGCTCATACGCAGATTCGGAATAAGATCTACTTTGCTCTCTTTTTCGATTTCTTATTCTTATCGTTGTTATTCTCGTGTTCTGATTGCTTGACGTGTGGTAATTAGCAGATATCCGGGTCCTCTGGGAAATTAGGGTTTTCCTAGTTTCCTTATTTAAACGGAAATCGACAGTGTGAATTTTGGTTCCCACAGTACGTGACAGGATTTTCCATAGAGTAGGTGAAATGGGGTTGTTCCTATTGGGGTTTTGTATGCAGTTCGGTAGGCCCAAAGTGCATTGTCCAGTTTTCTCGACCAATATTTCCTAGAAGTTCCTACGGTCTTTTCTAAGATTTCTTTGATTTGCTGATTTGAGACTTCCTCTTGTCCACTTGTTTGCGGATGGTAGGGCGTAGCAACTCTGTGGTGAACTCCGTTCTTACGGAGTAATCCGTCAAAAACTTTGTTAATAAAATGGGAGCCACCGTC
>NC_027754.1:9117248-9117831 GCF_000695525.1 Brassica oleracea var. oleracea
GTTTGTTGGGGAAGCTAGTGCTTCGACCCATTTTGATACATAATCAACAGCGACTTGTATGTATTTGTTCCCGTACAAAGAAGGGAAAGGACCCATGAAATCTATTCCCCAACAATCAAAGACTTCTACCTCTAGAATAGATTTCTGTTCCATTTCATGTCTTTTACTGATTTTTCCCCTTCGTTGGCATCTGTCGCATTGTGCTATGAATGCATGAGCATCGCGAAACATGGTCGGTCACCAGAATCCTGCCTGAAGAATTTTAGATACCATTTTAAAGGTTGCAAAAAGTCCGGCGTAGTCGGATCCATGGCATTGGAATAAGATATCGGGGATTTCAGTTTCGGCGATGCAATGTGATATACAATGGATTTGACCCATTTTTACCCCTGGTATATAAGTATTTTACTATCTATATACTATATATTCTATCCTATTAGGTATGTTTTCAGGTTCAGAAGTATCTTGGAGTAAAGTGATGATTATGGAGCATTTAGGAGCTTAAAAGAGATTTCATCCGAGCTGACCATATGAGATCGATACGAAGAAGAAACAATCGATCGATGCACATTCAGTGACGTCG
>NC_027754.1:9117974-9120172 GCF_000695525.1 Brassica oleracea var. oleracea
CTGACGAGTTTTTAACCTAATAGTTATATAATTGCCTAAGTGTTAGGGGGCAAGAGAGCTTTTGGCCACCCTTGTATTCTTATTTTCAGCAGAGAGTTTTAGGAGAGAAGATCATAGAGAGATTTGTGATTGGAACTCCATTGATCCATCTATTCTATTCTATGCAGTTTCTATCTATATTTTGTGTTATGAATTGCTTAGCTATGTCTGAGTAGTCTACTTGTTAGATTTGGGGTTCAAATCGGTTAGATGGTTTAGCCACAACTATAGATTGCTAAGTTGTGGTATTCATTGATTGATTGTTCTTAATGCTTGTTCTAGATTAGCTAACTAGAATATTGAACCTAGGAACTACATGAGTCAAGCATCCTTGAACATCCAGTCCTGAACCTAATCTGTCATATTAGGAATAGTAGAAAAAGGCTACCGCTGAACTAGACAGCCAGTGAGCATAATCAACCTGCGCCTAGGGCTTAACTAGAAGCATCGATCGATATTGTCTTCTGACAATCGATCGATATTTGTGAAAAGGTGTATCGATCGATATCCCTATAGGACCATCGATCGACACTTTCGGGTGATCAACAGACGACAGTTGAGATCCAAGATCTAGTTAGTTAACCAGTGAAACATTGTCATCGCTGATCATTGTGTTCAAGGGGTTGAGCTCTAATATATCATGCGTGCAACTAATAGGCATCTATAAGATTATAATCTCCAACACCTGAATAGAAACCCTGCATCTGATACCTTTCCAATAAGTTACACCCCTATCATCTTGTTAGTCGAGCAATAGACTTGCTCAATTAGGATTGCTATTTACATTTAAACAATAAAACAACAAACACTTAGAATTAATAATTTACTTGATTTAATAGGTTCCCTAGCTCCTTGGGGATTCGATCCCTAAGTACTACAATTGAACCTCTTATTTGAGAGAGTAATTCACTCTTTAGGGTAATTTGAGTGGTATCAAATTTGGCGCCGTTGCCGGGGAGCTTTGATCGCCATTAGATTTAGTGTTATTAATTCTTTTCTTTTTTTTTACCCTCATTCTGACACAAAATTTTTTCTTGTCTTTTCAGGTGCATACCCAGCAGTACCAGAAGCAACAAGGAAAAACACATGCTATTCTTAGAAGATCCTGCTCACTTGGAATGCATGATCCGCAAAGACAAACGTTCCACATCGCTCGACGCAGCAGCTTTCACGTCGACTGATTCTCGTACCCACCCATCGATCGACACCCGACCTTCCTCGTCGACCGATCTACATCGTTCGACATCGATCGTTTCTATACCGCGTACATCGATCGATCCTCAGTCGCGAAACATGGTTGCGATTAGTATTCTCAGACAGGATGAGAATGGAAACCTGTATGACCAGGATGGTCATCTGCGTAATGCAACAGGTCAGAAACTGGACGTTGATGCTATAATAGCTGCTCAACCTGTAGAAGAGGCTGCTCCACCAAAGGCACTGGCTGACTACAATCGTCCAGACGAGTACTACGCCAACAAATCAGTTATTCGACTTCCAGAGATTCAGAAGGAAAATTTTGAGCTGAAGCCTCAGTACTACACCCTCGTGTCGCAGATACCCTACTCTGGGTTACCGCACGAGCATCCTATGGACCATCTGGAGAGGTTCGAGGATCTAATCGCTGATATTCGTATGGATGGAGTCCCTAAGGACTACCTATTGTGCAAGCTCTTCAAGTATACTCTGACAGGAGAAGCGATGCACTGGCTTAAGCAGCTACCCACAGGATCTCTAAAATCCTGGGCCGACAACAAGAATGCTTTCTTGCGAAACTTCTTTGATGAGGCACGCGCTGAAGACTTGAGGAGCAAAAATGCCACATTCGCGCAGGAGACTGGAGATTCTTTCAAAGATGCGTGGATCAGATTCAAGTTCTTCCAGCGAGATTGTCCACACCACGGATTCAATGAAGTGCAACTGCTGAGCACTTTCTTCAGAGGTATCGCCTTGAGGTATCAGATGGCTCTTGATACAGCTAGCGAGGGAAACTTCAACACCAGGAATCCGGTGGAAGCTATGAGACTGATAGAAAATCTAGCAAACAGCAGCTGCACCAAAAACACTGACTTTGAAAGGAAAAAGTCTATTGCATCCCTAGGAAAGGAGCATATGGACGAAGTTAGAGCAAAGTTAGATGTGGTTCATGAGCTTCTTAG
>NC_027754.1:9121852-9128031 GCF_000695525.1 Brassica oleracea var. oleracea
ATTGTGGAGCAGAGTACGAAACCGAGTACTCGGAATCGATCGACACTCACACTACCACATCGATCGATTCCAATGAGTCACCAACGACCGTTGAACGGTATTCCACGTCGCTCAACGAGAATCAACCGGTAGACCACTCCACATCAACAGATCAGTATTATCCAGACTTTGCCTTTCAACAACTCAACAAGAACGGACGAGATGACTATTCCATAGGCAGTTGGGAAGATAGTGGATTCCATGAAAGTTTTACTGTGGAGACTGTGATTGTTTCATCCAACGAGGATCCTACTGAGGAGTATGATGATGATTACTGGAAGGAAAGATCTACAGAGATTGCTATGCAGGATGAAAGATATTCAACTCATTCCTTCAACAACACGCCTCCACCATCGATCAATAGCGTATACTCAGCATCGGTCGATACCCACCCTCATCCAGCAAAACGATCTTCGGCATCGATCGATACCACACCTGATATGTCGATCGATATTAAAGCAGCCGCCT
Source organism: Brassica oleracea var. oleracea (assembly GCF_000695525.1). Lineage (NCBI taxonomy): Eukaryota > Viridiplantae > Streptophyta > Magnoliopsida > Brassicales > Brassicaceae > Brassica > Brassica oleracea. The sequence goes on from NC_027754.1 coordinate 9,122,360, forward strand.
TAGAAAAGAAAAAAGGGAATATTCCAATTCCAAGTAGGTTTACCAATACCTATATAAGGAGTTTTGCACCCCAGATTACTTCTCACGAAAAAAAAGCAGAAAAGATGAATGCTCCCACAAACCAAACAGAAGAAACATCTGTGGGAACCGAAATTCGCACTGTCGATTTCCGTTTAAATAAGGAAACTAGGAAAACCCTAATTTCCCAGAGGTCCCGGATATTTGCTAATACCACACGCTAAGCAATCAGAACACGAAACGAGAACAGTAATGAAATAAGAAATCGAAAAAGAGAGCAAGATAGTTCTTATTCCGAATCTGCGTTTGAGCGTTTACAACAAGGTAAGTGCCTGGGCTACGAGAGCTGTCGGCGAGATTCCTAGTTCTAAAACCCTAAGATGGCGAAAACCTAATTGAGTCGCAGCTCGAATAACAAAAACGGAAAATTGCCTAAAATTGCCCTAAGTGCTAAGTTTGCTGTGAAAAGTCCTCTCCTCATGCCTCTCGCCTAGGACTCCTTATATACTTGCTCCAAGGTCGCTACGCAGCGACCGAGCTTTGGCTTCACCTTAGTCGCTACGTAGCGACCGAGCGGAATGGACGTTCGGTCGCTATGTTACGACTGAGCCTTGGCTCGAACTCGGACTCTACGTAGCGACCGAGTGGAGCACGTGTTCGTTCACTGTGTAACGATCCTTTTCGGGCTTTTGTCCGATGACCCGCGTTTCCTCTATAAAGCTTTTCGTAGAGAAGAATCTATTTCGAAAAAGTATTTGTCGAAGAAGTTTTCTACGTTTTTCTTCTTCGGGGATTTGGACGTTAACTTCGTCGTAACCGTTTTTGACCCCAACAGTCGGAGTTGGCCAAAGGTTTGATGGAGAAGCCGGGAACGTCTGCATAAAGGGTGCCGCTTCTACTCATACCCCAATTCCATGTGCTGCTCGTGTAGCTATACTCGGCCTTAGTTCAGGCAGGACTTCAGTTTGCACTTCTTGAGGCTCTCTGGTTCCATGAATCGTGTGGAGGAGTGTATGGGTCAGGACCCAGGAATTCTGAGAGGGAGAATCTTGGCGAGGCTAAGGATTAGGGGGATGAAGAGGTTTAATAAAACCCGGAGGCCGAAACTGAGGATCCTCATGCTTGATCCTGCTGGCCTTGCTTGCGCCTATTGAGCTTGTAAAACCTGTAATGGACTTTCTTTCAGGTCTTCGTGCCGGTCTCCTTATTGCGTTTAGCATACTTGATGTTCCTTGAGGTTTTGATGTTGTAGCTGTAGCTTCTTGCCTCGTCTCTGGATTGTACTTTGACTTTTGGTAGGGGGGACGTTCAGCATGTTCGTCTTGGTACTTGGAGATATCCTAGTTGACTCTTGGTACCGGAGTAGAATTCTTGGACATGTTGTTTGTGGTGAGCAGTAGTGTCCATGCCGAATTGAAAAGGTGGAACTGCTAGTTGAACTCTGCCATTGATTCTTGGCCACTCCTAACTTTGTAATATTGCAATCTGCCTCCGGAGGTAGGCTACAATCAATGCTAGGATGGCCTTGTGTCGTGCTTTCTTGGAACCTCGAGGATCCTGGGCATGTTTTCCCAGAATCTGAAGTGCGACCGAGCTTTGGCTCGAGCTCGGTTGCTACGTAGCGACCAAGAGGAACATGTGTTCGGTTGCTTCGTAGCGACCCTCTTCGAGCTCTTGTTCGCTGACTCGTGTTTCTTCCGCAAAGCTTTTCGTAAAGAAGAATATATTTCGAAGAAGTATTTATCGAAGAAGGTTTCTACGTTTTCTTCTTCGGGATGTTGACGTTAACTTCGTTGCAACCATTTTCGACCCCAACAGTTAGCCCCCCAGCTCGTTAGAGTCGAGACTCTTGCGGGCGGTTTGACGATTTCGGCGAAGTTAGGCGTATTGAACGAAGTTTACTTCAAACTCCGCGGAAGAGAATTCTCGAGAAAATGTTTATTAAAAAATATAAAATTCCGAGCCCATACTTCTATAAGTAGTGAGCTCTTGTCATTCATTTGCTTCACACCTTCCCTTCTTCAAACCTTCAAAAACTCTCTAGCTCCAAATCTCTAGTTTTTAACATGTCTTCTTCCCATGGTGACAAGCAAAGTTTCGATGTGGAGATGGGCGAGGCAAGATCTCCGGCGCCGATTCCGACTTCTCCGGTCGAAGCGCCGGCTTGCGTTGCCGATCATCTCTCCTTTCGAGAGAAATTAGTTCGTCGCCAAGCCGAGAAAGAACAGGTTCGAGCTGGCGCAGAGTTACCGTCCTCTTCTGCACTGGCCGGTGCTCCGGGTCATGGGACCGAGGGCGTAACTCGGCAAGATACGGGAACTCTCGCAGGCTCGGTCGTTCCGGATGCTTTGGCTTTACCTGCTGGATCGTCCACGACTCCGATTCTCGTCGAAGATAAGGAGAGGGCTGCTGACTCTATGCCACCTCCTCCGCCCAGGAAGAAGATCGTTCTAGCGCTGCACGCTCCTACTGTTGTTCCGGTTACTCAGCCTAAGGGCAGGAAGAGGAAGTTTACCAAGGGCGGTGACGGGGAATCTTCGCAGCAAGGAGGCTCGAGCATAGCGTCGGGGCTTCGCGGAAAGGTTTGTTGCTCACTTACTTTCTTGATTGTTATATATTTTCTAAAAGACAAACAATCCCTAACTTTCTTCTCGTTTCGCAGTTCGTGTCGTTGATCGACGGGATGATCAGCGAGTGCGGTTATGAGACCAGTCGTCTTGCCGGGGAGTTGTTGGAACTTGAGGGTAGATGGTCCGAAACCGAGGCCATGCTAACGGCTGTCAAGGATTCTCACTCCGTGAAGTGTCGAAACTTGAGGTCGCGATAGGGGAGCTCGAGAGGGACCTCGGGAAGACGGCGAGTTCATTGCTTAAGGAGAACAAAGCCAGGAAGGCCAAATCTTCGGAGGTGCAACGTCTTCAGCGTCAGATCGAGGGCGATGCATGATTAGTGAGCCGCGGGATTCAAGAGGCCAAGGACGCTCTTCGTTATGAGTTCCAAGCTTGCTTGGCAAAGATCTCCGCCTTTCTGGGCTCTCTCAAATGCATTCGGGACAGGGATTTAGCCTTGGCGACGATCGAGGGCGGGATGGCCGTGGTTCAATTGTTCCAAAGTGAGACTCCTCTGACCTTAGAGGCCGAAGAGGCCCGACTGTCCAGCTGCAAGGGAGATTTGGCAGTCGTGGATGGAGATTTCGTTCTCATCCTTCCTGACCTGAAATCCGCGTGCTTCCTTCCGACGTGTTCAGAAGGCCCGGAGGGGAAGGATTCGGTACTCTGAGGTGACGCGGCTCCAGGTTTAGATGAAGCGACGGGTGAAGAGGGAGCGTGAGCTCTGAGGATGACTTTGGTTAGATCTCTTGTGGGAGATTTTTTTTTTTTTTTTTTCTTTTTTTTTTATGTTTGATGTTTTGGCCTTAAATGGCCTCATTTCATGTTTTGGGACTTGCCGTATGTGGCTTTGAATCCCCTCCGCTCTGCGGCTTTTTATGACAAGATGGCCGAGTTGCATTTTTCATAAGCTTACATATGGCGTGGAAGAAGGGTGATGAGTTGTCGTCTCATATCCTTCTTCGATGTGAAATGTTTTGTTCGAGATCTGTTTCGAGAGTTTTTCCGCGAGATATCGACTTCGTGGGATATCTGAAGATGTTGAATATTAACATAGAGGCATGGTTTTGGGATCTCATATCTTTTGGATATCATGCCTTGAGATGTTAGAGACCAGTGCGCTGGGTTTAGGGTAAGACCTAGGTTTACTTTCGGTTTAAGATTTTATGCGGTGACTAGCCGGCCATCAATTTATCTGTCGCGATTTTAACCTGATCCGTACCGATTTGAAGTCCGCGATAGGTTCTCGGCTTATATGACTTGTTAGATACGAATCGAGCATCTCTCCTGAGACAATTTTTAAGCCAACCGGAAGTGCTGGACCAAAATTTCGGGTTTCTTTTATAGCGCTATTATCCTTGGGTCGGATGTACGAGAGTCATCTTCGTGAGATGGCTATGTCTGTTTAGGACGTTCAAGAGTTCGATGTGATCAGCACCGAACTTGGCGGCAAATGCCCTTTGTATAGAGTTTTTGCGCAAGATATGTGTTAAACTGTTCATCATTTTTTGACGGAGTGTCCGTCTTCGTCGTTCGGAAGAAGTAACCCTCGAGGCATTTCTCGCGACGTCTGGCGATACCAATGGTTGCTTCTCCCTAACGGCTGATTTATTTTCGAATATCAAAATTGTTTCGCGGATAAAAGATAATTTGCTTGGTTAAGATATGCCGGAAACATCGAAGGCGTGGTCGGATGTTTTCGAGTTTGAGAGTATGCGAGTATACGTGTATACGTATCCACTTCCCCCTTTTTGATTAGGGGGGACAGCTGAACTTGCCTTTCGACAAACTGCCTACGTACTCCTTATGGAGATCATAAAAGATAATTTGCTTGGTTAAGATATGCCGGAAACATCGAAGGCGTGGTAGGATATTTTCGAGTTTGTGAGTATACGAGTATACGTATCCACTCCCCCCCTTTTTGATTAGGGGGGACAGCTGAATTTTCCTTTCAACAAACTGCCTACGTACTCCTTATGGAGATCCAGCCGTCTCGTAGTTCAGCAATTGTGAGTTGGTCAGTGATAGTATTTTTTTAGATGCATCGCGTTCCAGGTCCTTGGAATTTTTATGCCTTGCATGTTGGCTATTTCGTAGGAGCCTGGTCGGACGACTTTTTCGATTTTATAGGGTGTTCAATTTTATGCCGCGAGTGTTTTCACTCGGCGGTTGTTGCCGTGCTGACCGCCTTGATGGTGATGATCGTGGCTGGGTCAGTGTTCTCTTCCAGATGTTTCGGTTGAGTTGTAGTGTTGGCTTCGGATTCATGTTGAGTTTCGACACCCAAAGCGCCTGCGTCGGCAGACGATGTTAAATCATTTTTTTTTGGAACGTTGTTGGTCGAAGATTTATCAATCTTCGTGCGTTGGCGATTTGCCGTTGCAGAGGTCATCATCTGTCTTAACTTGTGTTCCGCGAGGAAGCACAGTCGCGACTGTTTCTGACATCCCCATATAGCTGCGACTCCATTTGGGGTCGGGAATTTGACGCCCAGGTGGTACGTCGATGGAACGGCTTGCAAAGCGTTGATTTCCCATGATCACGTTGTAGATGTCAGGATGATCGACTACCGCGAACTCGACGATTTTTGTGATCTCCTTGGCCATGACTGGTAGCTGAATCGATCCGAGGATCATCGATACTTCGCCCAAAAAGCATGTGAGCGGTTTCGGAGTTGGAGTTACGTCTCCGAGTCCGATGCTCATCCGATTGAGAGTGTTGCGGAAGATTACATTGACTGTGCTTCCCGTGTCAATGAGTACTCTTCCGACTTCCAGATCTCGTATGACGAGGTCTATGACGAGCGGATCGCAGTTAGGCTGATCAATCCCGCCGGCTTCTTCCTTTGTGAAGGTGATCGAGCAGTTCTGATCATCTTGGGTAGGAGACCATGTAGGCCAGTTTGCGCTTGACTCCGCCTTCCGCTGGTAAGCCTTGATGGCTGAAACCGTATCGTTGCAGAATTGCGATCCTCCGATGATCATGTTGACTCTACGCCGATTGTTATCGTTCCCTTTGTCGTCTGGCCTCCTGCCGCGTTTATCC
>NC_027754.1:9128614-9130272 GCF_000695525.1 Brassica oleracea var. oleracea
ATCGTGATGTGGAAAGCCTGAAGGTGCGTTCTCGGATCGGTCGTACCATCATACTTTAGTACTTTGATTTTTCCTGGTTCGGATACCCTCGTATCTGAGATGCGAGCGGTGAAAGGGGTGTTCCGAGCCCCTTCCAGCAGTCTGTCGATCTCAGGGGCCGCGCTCGTAGCATGATGGATTTGAGATTTTACGGCTCTTACTTCTGCCGCAGTCTTGGTGCCTGTCGATCTCGGGGGCCGCGCCAGTAGCGTGATGGATTTGGGATTTTACGGCTCTTACTTCTGCCGCAGTCTTGGTGATATAGTCGCGAAGATCGCGTATATCCGACGTCTCGTCAGCAGATTTCTGCGCTTGTCGGCGTTTACTGCGAGTGAGCTCGGTTTGTTTTTCAGCCAGCTCTTCTTGTTCGTTCCAGTAGAGGATATCCTCCTCTTCTGTCATTGGTTTATCGAACGGAGAGCTTTCCCGGGTGAATCGGCTTCTGGTCCTCCTTGGATGTCTATCGACGTCTTCATCTGTATTGTTGGAGACATTGCTATGATCCAGGTCGACTTGCTCGCTCCGTTGTCCTCCGAAACCTTCATGGGAGGCGGAGGGCTTTCAGAGTTTCCCTTTTCGACGGGAGATTTCTCGCTAGGGTTTCGACCCGAAGGTCGTTCCTGCGCGGCTCCAGGCCTGTTGAGTGGGGTTGCAAAGTCGAGTCTTTTCAACTTTGCTTGAGTCCTTGCCGTTAAAGTTTCAACTTGTTTGGTCAAGGTGCTCACGAGCTTATCCTGTTCTTCCGACCTTTTTTCGTAGGTGGCGAACATCTTTTTAAACTCCTCGAGCGCCGCGGCGTTGGCTGGTGCGTTGGCCGCGGATACGTCCGCTGCGGGAGTGTGGAGATCAATGCCGCTGCCTCCGTTAAGAGGAGTCTGCACGTTATTCATGCCGTCAGTTGACATGTCTGGTTGAGCGTGATGTGGTTGAGAGTTAGATTGATCCGTCCCCCCCCCCTCCTTCTAGCGCCAAACTGTGAGAACCGAAATTCGCACTGTTGATTTCCGTTTAAATTAGGAAACTAGGAAAACCCTAATTTCCCAGAGGTCCTGGATATCTGCTAATACCACACGCCAAACAATCTTAACACGAAACGAGAACAGTAATGAAATAAGAAATCGAAAAAGAGAGCAAGATAGTTCTTATTCCGAATCTGCGTTTGAGCGTTCACAACAAGGTAAGTTCCTGGGCTACGAGAGCTGTCGGTGAGATTCCTAGTTCTAAAACCCTAAGATGGCAAAAACCTGACTGAGTTGCAGCACGAATAACAAAAACGGAAAATTGCCAAAAATTGCCCTAAGTGCTAAGTTTGCTGTCAAAAGTCCTCTCCCATTCCTCTCACCTAGGACTCCTTATATACTGGCTCCAAGGTCGGTTTACGTTTTTTTCCTTCTTCCCTTAAGCCGCCATAGCATAAAAATGGAGATATTCCATTTTTTCCGATCTTCGTAATTATATTCAAAATTTCGTATTTATCCGCGGAAACTTGACATTTATCTTTCTTTGCGAACCAAGCGTAAACCGTCAAGCGGCTTACGGGATGTTGGATAAGAAATTGTAAGTTGGGCTTCGAGTCATGTCTTAGGTCCCTTTGGGCCGTCTTCCGACTCGAAGCGTTT
>NC_027754.1:9130324-9131685 GCF_000695525.1 Brassica oleracea var. oleracea
CTTGAGAAGGAAGCTACGACATCACCATCGATCGACGCTAACAAAGCCACATCGATCGACGTTAAGCCACATACATCCCAGATTCCTGCAGAACCGGAAAGTTTGGCAGAGAAAAAGGATGTATGGGAGATCGCATACATCAACACGAGGATTAACGACGTATACAACCCTTTCAACAACAACGTGGACTGGCTGAGCACAAGAATTGATCTGCTACAGCAAGAGCTGGACACCATTCGCATGAATGATCCACAGCCAGACACATCGATCGATATTTGCAACATCACATCGATCGACACAAGGTTCGCAGCCATGGAGGATAGGTTAAAATCTTATGAGGTTATTCACGACCGTTTCACCTCACCTATCATGAGCTACCTGGACACCTTGTCTACACAGATGATGAATGTCCAGAAGGACATTGGTAAGCTTACTGATCAACATGATTTTCAGGAAGAAGGTTCAACATCGATCGATAGGTTCCGAAGGACATCGCTCGACGACAAGAAACCTACAGAACATCTTCCCTGCACAGCAGCAGAAGTTGATCCGATCACATCAAAGCTTTACACAACTATAGACACCTTGGAGGGACGACTTGAGAAGCGATGTGATGACATCTATTTTCCATTCGACATCAAACTCAATGGACTAGATAGCCAAGAAGAATGGCTACAAAAGGAAGTCAAAGCCATTCAGAGGCAACTCGCATCTCAACACCAGATATCAGCATTGATCGACAGAGCACACTCCAAATTGATCGACAATAAAGCACCAGCAACGATCGACAGACACTTGGTCGCATCGATCGACACCACGTCTACACCAGACGACGTGCAGCTGATACCAGACAACATGGGGTCAATGCAGGAGCAACTGAACGAGCTATCAGAATACGCCTACAACAATATAGGATGGTATCAGTTCAGCATTGAAGACATCCTAGAAAGGCTACTGAACATCTCAAATGCAGTACAAAACAAGGATGAGAGATGGACCAGAAATGATGAGGCCACAAGAAGTTTCATTGCAGCTTGGTCCGGAATATGCAGAGATGAAGTGGATGCTTGGTTCCCAACAAGGAGCTGTTTTTCCACCAACTAACCACATACCTCCAAAGTCAAGCTAAATGACTATAACAAAGCGCTGAGTGGGAGGCAACCCACTATTAAGTAATTTTAATTGGTTTTCTTAGTTATTAGTATTTATTTTCGCTTTTATTCTTTCAGATTTGCTGCAAGACCCAAGTAGGATGATTACCAACATATCGACCGTGGACGAGACGTCGACATCGATCGACATACATACACACATGACGATCGATGCATACCTATGCACATCGATCGATTCCCACTCCGGCC
>NC_027754.1:9132279-9133510 GCF_000695525.1 Brassica oleracea var. oleracea
TGAGTTGTAGACTAGTTGAATTTGGTTGCTAAGCTAGGATATTGCATAATATGCATTTGTGATTAGGACTTTTTAGATATGGTTTGCGAAATTGTAGAGGTGATGATTTCTATGTTTTATATCTAAGTCCCTGCTGTTTTCAAACCTCTTTCAGAGGGATTGCCTGTTTTTTTTGCTTGAGGACAAGCAAAAGGGTAAGTCTGGGGGAGTTGATATACCATAGATTTGACCCATTTTTACCCATGGTATATAAGTATTTTACTATCTATATACTATATATTCTATCCTATTAGGTATGTTTTCAGGTTCAGAAGTATCTTGGAGTAAAGTGATGATTATGGAGCATTTAGGAGCTCAAAAGAGATTTAATCCGAGCTGACCATAAGAGATTGATACGAAGAAGAAACAATCGATCGATGCACATCCAGTGACGTCGATCGATACAGAAGAGAAGCCTCGACGATTGAAGATTATTATTGATCGATGTACATTCTGTACCATCGATCGATGTCGAGACGCGAAAGCACGACTAGGTTTCAGCCGACTTTAAACCCAAGACTTCAATAAATTACAAGATTACCCTTGACGAGTTTTTAACCTAAAAGTTATATACTTGCCTAAGTGTTAGGAGGCAAGAGAGCTTTTGGCCACCCTTGTATTCTTATTTCAGCAGAGAGTGTTAGAAGAGAAGATGATAGAGAGATTTGTGATTGGAACTCAATTTATTCATCTATTCTATTCTATGCAGTTTTTATTTATATTTTGTGTCATGAATTGTTTAGCTGTGTCTGAGTAGTTTACTTGTTAGATTCAGGGTTCAAATAGGTTAGATGGATTAGCCCCAACTATAGATTGCTAAGTTGTGGTATTCATTGATTGATTGTTCTTAATGCTTGTTCTAGATTAGCTAACTTGAATATTGAACCTAGGAATCTGCATGAGTCAGGCATCCTTGACCATCCAGTCCTGAACCTAATCTGTCATACCAGGACTACTAGAAAAAGGCTACCGCTGCACTAGACAGCTAGTGAGCATTATCAACCTGCGCCTAGGGCTTAACTAGAAGCATCGATCGATATTGTCTTCTGACAATCGATCGATATTTGTGAAAGGTGTATCGATCGATATCCCTATAGGACCATCGATCGACACTTTCTTGTGATCAACAGACGACAGTTGAGATCCAAGATTTAGTTAGTTAACCAGTGAAACATTGCCATCGCTGATCACT
>NC_027754.1:9133778-9153509 GCF_000695525.1 Brassica oleracea var. oleracea
TGAACGGTTGATATACCATGGATTTAACCCATTTTTACCCATGGTATATAAGTATTTTACTATCTATATACTATATATTCTATCATATTAGGTATGTTTTCAGGTTCAGAAGTATCTTGGAGTAAAGTGATGATTATGGAGCATTTAGGAGCTTAAAAGAGATTTCATCCGAGCTGACCATAAGAGATATATACGAAGAAGAAACAATCCATCGATGGACATCCAGTGACGTCGATCGATACAGAAGAGAAGCTTCGACGATTGAAGATTATTATCGATCGATGTACATTATGTACCATCGATCGATGTCGAGACGCGGATGCACGTCTAGGTTTCAGCCGCCTTTAACCCGAAGACTTCACCAAATTACAAGATTACCCCTGACGAGTTTTTAACCTAATAGTTATATATTTGCCTAAGTGTTAGGAGGCAACAGAGCTTTTAGCCACCATTGTATTCTTATTTTCAGCAGAGAGTTTTAGGAGAGAAAATCATAGAGAGATTTTTGATTGGAACTCCATTGATTCATCTATTCTATTCTATGCAGTTTTTATTTATATTTTGTGTCATGAATTGCTTAGCTATGTATGAGTAGTTTGCTTGTTAGATTCAGGGTTCAAATAGGTTAGAGGGATTAGCCCCAACTATAGATTGCTAAGTTGTGGTATTCATTGATTGATTGTTCTTAATGCTTGTTCTAGATTAGCTAACTTGAATATTGAACCTAGGAATCTGCATGAGTCAAGCATCCTTGACCATCCAGTCCTGAACCTAATCTGTCATACTAGGACTACTAGAAAAAGGCTACCGCTGAACAAGACAGCTAGTGAGCATTATCAACATGCGCCTAGGGCTTAACTACAAGCATCGATCGATATTGTCTTCTGACAATCGATCGATATTTGTGAAAGGTGTATCGATCGATATCCTTATAGGACCATCAATCGACACTTTCTTGTGATCAACAGACGACAGTTGAGATCCAAGATCTAGTTAGGTAACCAGTGAAACATAGCCATCGCTGATCACTGTGCTCAAGGGGTTGAGCTCTAATATATCATGCATGCAACTGATAGGCATCTATAGGATTATAATCTCCAACACCTGAATAGAAACCCTGCATCTAATACCTTTCCAATAAGTTACACCCCAATCATCTTGTTAGTCGAACAATAGACTTGCTCAATTAGGATTGCTATTTACATTTAAACAATAAAACAACAAACACTTAGAATTAATAATTTACTAGATTTAATAGGTTCTCTAGCTCCTTGTGTATTCAATCCCTAAGTACTACAATTGAACCTCTTATTTGAGAGAGTAATTCACTCCTTAGGGTAATGTGAGTGGTATCACACCGTCTATATATCCCATCATAGCAATGTTTCTAGAGATATGGCTCGTCCCAGTGATATCTCCTAACTTCTCGTAAAAATTTCTTCCTGGTGTAGCCTCCCAACTCTTCGGGTTCTATGTCAGCAGCTAAATAGTTTACTATATCAGCGTACCAGGGTATGTACTTTAAGCCTTGTCCGACTACATGCACTTCTCGATGCAGACTTCATCTACGGGGGAATCACGGCCAGGGTACAGCTCGTTGTGTGCGATGTTAACTTTTATATCGAAGGTGAGGGTTTTGGGATTTGTATCTTCGTTCAGAATATCTGAATTATCGATCGACATACTATCGTCGTCGTCGATCGACCTGGTATTGTCATAATCGATCGACATTGCATCGTTATCGTCGATCCACAGGTCCTCGGAAGTGAGACAAACGTTCCCGATGAACGAATCCGTTTGGTAAACATTTTCAGTTGGTAAGAAATCATCGATAGGGACGTCGTTTTCTACTCTTATCCGTGAAAGATGATCTGCAACTCCGTTTTCTACTCCTCTTTTATCTTTAATCTCGATGTCAAATTCTTGAAGTAGAAGGATCCATCGCAAGAGTCGTGGTTTCGTATCTTTCTTTTGCATTAAATATTTAATTGCAGCATGGTCAGTATGAACAATGACACACGAACCAACCAGGTATTGGCGGAACTTTTCAAATGCAAAAACTACAGCAAGCAGTTCTTTTTCTGTTGTTGCATAATTCCTTTGTGCCTCGTCGTGTGTTCGACTGGCATAGTAAACTGCATGTAGCTTTTTGTCTTTTCTTTGGCCTAGAACTGCTCCAACAGCGAAATCGCTCGCATCGTACATGATTTCGAACGGAAGATTCCAGTCAGGTGCTTGTACGATGGGGGCAGTTATCAAGGCTTTCTTTATTTCCTCAAAAGACTTTACGAATATTGGTGAGAAGTCGAATTTAACTTCTTTACAGAGGAGGGAGGTGAGAGGTCTAGCGATTTTGCTAAAATCATGTATGAACCTCCTATAAAATCCGGCATGCCCGAGAAAACTTCTCACGTCTTTTCGTTCGTGGGTGCAGGCAGGCGGTCATTACCTCAATCTTCGCCCGATCTACTTCTATGCCAGCAGCGGACACTTTATGTCATAGGACGATTCCATCGTTAACCATAAAGTGGCATTTTTCCCAATTCAGAACGAGGTTCTTTTTTTCACATCTTGCCAAAACTTTACATAGGTTATCGAGACAATTTTTGAATTTGGATCCATATTCGGAAAAATCATCCATAACGACTTCCATGAAATCTTCTATCATATCTGTAAAGATTGACATCATGCATCATTGGAAAGTGGCAGAGGCATTACAAAGACCGAATGGCATTCGGCGGTATGCGAATGTTCCGTAAGGGCATGTAAAGGTGGTGTTTTCTTGATCGTCAGGATGTATAAGGATTTGGAAAAATCCAGAGTATCCGTCAAAAAAACAGTAGTATTTGTGATTTGCCAATCTTTCTAACATTTGATCAATCAAGGGTAAGGGAAAGTGATCTAGTCAGGTGGCATAGTTTAGCTTCCTATAATCGATACACATTCGATGTCCAGTGACAGTTCGCATGGGAATGAGTTCATTTTTATCATTCTTAACCACTGTAATTCCGCCTTTCTTAGGTACCACATGCGCAGACTCACTCAGTTGCTATCCGAAATTGGGTAGATGATTCCTGCATCTAGAAGTTTGATAATTTCCTTCTTAACAACTTCTTTCAAATTTGGGTTTAGCGTTCTTTGATGTTCCACTGACGATTTGGAATCGTCCTCTAAGTGGATTCGATGCATGCACAGATCTGGAGAGATGCCAGGAATATGCTTGAGAGAGTATCTGAGGGCTTTCCTATATTTGCGCAGTTTATTTAATAACAACGCAAGTTCTCCATTTGTCAGGTTGGCGTTTACGATTACGGGATAGGAATTATTATAGAGAAAAGCATATTTGAGTCCAGCGGGTAGTTTCTTTAACTCAATCTTTGGTGCCTTTTCGGGATTCCATTCCTCCAGAGAGGATGGTTGTCGATCGACAGCTTTCGTTAAATATCGATCGACGTTGATTTCTGAAGCGTCATCCTCTATGTCATCGACGTTTGCTATTTCTATACTTGTGTCCATTAATCGTGTGTATTCATCAGCTCTGATGTCGATGCTAAATGTTTCCTCTTCGGTAGATGTGAGCTTTTTTTTCAGGGGATCACCTGAGCATAGGTCTATGAAGGATTCTTCAGCCAACTCAGAGATATCGTCCATGTAAGAGGCTTGTTTATCGATTAAGGGTTGTTTTATCAGGTTTTCCATATCGAAGGTCATTGAAATGTTTCCAATGTTTAAACATACCCGACATTCCTTGACGTCGATGATTGCACCAGCAGTAGCTAGAAATGGTCTACTTAAGATGAGGGGATCTTTTGGTTCATTCTGGTATTTCAACACAATGAAATCCGTTGGTACGTGACAATCGTTAATTCTTATCGGCATGTCATCTAGTACTCCCTCAGGTACTCTAACGGATCTATCAGCAAGAACCAAAGTTATTTTGGTGGGTTTGAACTAGTCGTATCACAGGGATATCGCGACAGAGTGTGGTATGAGATTCACGCTGGATCCTAGGTCACAAAGGGATCGAGGAAAACTCTTATCTCGTATGTTGCAATCTAGAACAAAACTCCCCGGATCAGGTCTCTTGATCGGGGTTTCGCCTTGGATTATTGCACTTACTTCCTCTGAAACCATCATGACGCTGTGTTCAGCAGCTGGGAAGCTGTTGGATACCATGTCTCTTACATATTTCTTAATCAAAGATGATGTTTTTATGGCATCACTTAGCAGCATTTCCAACGTGATTTTATCGAATGCTTTCTTGCAGATCGCTTTATCCAATTCTCGCTTAGTTTTCATCTTGTTAGGAGGAAAGGGTGGCAAAGTTCTATACACTCTCTTTACTGCCGGCTTGGCAAGTGTCGAGCGTCGATCGACATTATTTTCATTTTGTCGATCGTTATTTATCACAGTCGGTCGATCGACATTATTCCCTTTTTGTCGATTGATTTCCACATCTTCTTCCGACTCCTCCTCTTCTTTATCGAGGTTAATCGTTTCCTTTTCAGCTTCATGGGGTTTTTCTGCAGAAGTGATTTCTACAGCGCTCAGGGAAAGGCGTTTTCCGCTTCTTAGTAACACAGCACAAACTTGGCGTCTAGGGTTGGTGTCAGTTTTTCCAGGAAGGAATCCTTCATCCCTTCTAACAAACCCAGCGTTATGCGCAACTTGGCTATCTAATTTCTTGACATGGTTACTCAATGTTTCAAACTTATCATGTAAATCAGAATATACGGAATCCAATCTTTCATCGAGAAGCGCACTCATTTTCTGTTGGCCTTTTAGAATTGTTCGATCATAGATTCCAGCTTGCTCTTATGAGTTTGTCCTGCATTGTAGGTCCTTGTGAAGCTCATGTTTCGCTGCTGATCGGCAAGTCTTTGTTTGTGAAAACCAGTTTCATCGATGAGGTCTACATGCTCTGCTTCATCTCCTTCACGTAGAAAAGTCTGACTCTCATCGGTAGACCGAACTTGCTCATCTCCAATCACAAAAGCATGAACTAAATCTGAAGTCAGATATCCGATCTCCATTCGAATTCTCAGCCAACTTCCTCCTCTCGAAATCAGTCTTCTTGGCACTAGTGCTAGATGCCACATTTTCAATGAGCCTCGTAGCTTCTTCAAGGTTCTTGGTTTTGAAGTTCCCTTGACTCGCAGCGTCCAAAGTCGCTTGGTCTGTCCAGTCAAGACCTTTAAAGAAAATATTAAGTAGCTGAATTTCGGAAAAAACATGATGTGGGCAGTTTCGCTGGTAGGCTCAGAATCTCAACCAAGAAGCCTTAAAAGCTTCAGTGGTGCCTTGAGAAAAATTATAGATCTTATTCCTAAATTCCTCGGTTCGTGCATCATCGAAGAAGTTGTTGAGGAAGTCAAAGATCCTGGTTGCAATTGTTTCAGCCAGTGCCTCGCATCTCCAGCAAGGGAGTGCGGGAAGAGTTTGCAAAATAGGTAGTTTTCAGAGACTCCAGGCACCTTGATGTTAGACACAAAGTCCTCAAGTGCTTCGATATGGTCTATGGGGTTTTCATGAGGAAGACCATGAAAGGGGTGCTAACTTACTAGAGAGAAATATTTAGGTTTTAGTTCAAAGTCTTCTCTTTGAATTTCTGGAGGATGGATCACAGACCTGTTAGTGTTGAACCGATCAGGTCTGTTGAAATCTCCAATAGGAATTGGAGCATTCAGAACAACAGTTACTCCAATAGGAATTGGAGCCATATGTCTATAACTGATTTGGTTTGATGCATTGCATACTCGACCTTTTTGAACTCCTAGAACTACTATTTCATTATTGAAATAGGTAAGAACATACTTACTTGCTTCCGGCAGGATGGCGTCGATCGACTTTTCGGTCCACCCGTCGTTCGATGTTGTTGTCTGAGCGTCGATCGATTTCGGGCCGAAATTCATGTCTTCCATCTTAAGTATCTGTCTGTGTCAGTAGGGAAAGAGGAGAAACTTAAGCAGATTCAGTAACAAAATCTAGACTATATTCTAAACTTAATCTAATGGTAATAAGAAAGAGCCCCCGGCAACGGCAGCAAATTTGATATCACTCAAATTACCCTAAGGAGTGAATTTCTCTCTCAAATAAGAGGTTCAGATGTAGTACTTAGGGAGCAAATTCACAG
The DNA here is from genome assembly GCF_000695525.1 of Brassica oleracea var. oleracea. NCBI lineage: Eukaryota > Viridiplantae > Streptophyta > Magnoliopsida > Brassicales > Brassicaceae > Brassica > Brassica oleracea. The sequence goes on from NC_027754.1 coordinate 9,139,912, forward strand.
AGACTCTAGGATTACACAGTAGATTATGGTCTTGAAATAAATCTAAAATAATTGGGTTATAGGGTTTAAAGCAGTAAATGAATTGGTGAGCAAAGTTATTGCTCGATTGGTTTGTTTTGAGGTTGTTGTCAGTTGGGAGAATAGCTAGATTCAGGTATATTCTCAGGTATGATAAGTAAATACTTAATTTAGGTTTTTTAGGGGTTTATTGATATTAATTATTCTTGAATTCAAACTAGGATATAATCAATCTGATTATCTAATCTGGATCTCTGATTTCAACTCTAGTATGTTAATCATGAGAAAGTGTCTCTTCCATCCTAAGCTCTCTCTCTAGAATAGTATGAAGCCGTCAACAATGGTTTAGAAAATAGTAAAATAGGGTTTCAAGTCGTCCAAGGGTATATTGGTAATATGTGGTGACTTCTGGGCCTAAATTGGTCACGAAACAAGCTTGTCCTGTTTTCTGGAATCACTGTCGACCGACACCAATGATACAATATCGATCGACAGTCCTTCATTTCCTCGTCAGCTTCCTCTCGCGAGGCAGACTGACTTCTCTTCCATAAAACAGGCATAACGTCTCCTATAGGATGCTGATTGACCTTAAAATGGTGGCGTTAGAAAGCTAGGTCAAAACTCTGTCTTGTGTCAAAATATGGGATCAATCTAACGGTGGGAAGGTCTCCATCCATAGATAAACATCTGATGCATATGTGCAGTTCTGCACCTAAAAGGCTCCAAAATCACCATTGTTCTCCAAAACGTACCTAACCTGTAAATATTCTAAATTGACTCTATATAGTAGTAAATATATATTAAAACACTTATATACCATGATTGAAAGTGGGTAAAATCCATGGTATATCAGGAACTCACCAAGTACCTGTGCAAGACCATGGAAGACGTATTGTCTCGAGCATGGGCCCAAGTGTAATGGGAAGAGGACGTCGAAAGCCGCACCAAGGATCAACAGAAACAAGATCAGAAAGCAGCCAGGCAAGACCAAAACGACAGAGACGAGAGGTCCTCCCAGAAACCCGCGAAAGACCAAGGAGGCAGGAACCGGGGAAGGTACATGAGTCGTCCATTCGAGAGAGCGGAAGGGATGTAGGTGTCTACCTGGCCAGATATCTCACACTTTTCTGTATCCCAACCAGAACTAATCAACGCCCTAAGGCAGATGGGTCAACTGGTTAAATGGCCCCCGAAGATGAGGGCACCCGATTCCTTCCGGAACCTCGACCTCTGGTGTGAGTTCCATCGTGACCATGGTCACAAGACGGAAGACTGCATCGCATTAAAGATCAAAGTCAACGAGCTCCTCCAAAAGTGATATCTCCGGGAATTCCTCTCAGAAAAGGCGAAGAACCTCCTAAGCAAGGAGACACCCAGGAAATCTGCTGAAACCAAGCCCGCGTCACCACCTCGTTAGGCCGAGTAACCCATGGCATATCCGGACGTTCAGAGATAAGCGGCATAAGCCATGCAGCTGCAAAGAAGAGCACTCGAAATGCCAAACTTGGTCTGGAGACGTCTAAATCAAAACGACTACTTTTGGGAACAGACGAGATAAGCTTCACGGCAAAGGAGCAAGAGAATCTAAATCAAAACGGCTACTCTTGGGAACAGACGAGATAAGCTTCACGACGAAGGAGCAAGCGAAGGTCCTGGCTCCCCATCATGACGCTCTAGTAGTATCGCTTACCATAGCAAACTGCTTGGTAAGGAGGATCCTAGTAGATAACGGAAGCTCCAGCAACATCATCTTCCCGACCGTCTATCAGGACCTGGGGTTGGATGAAAGTGCCTTAACTAGAAAGACAACCCCACTCGTGGGATTCAGCGGAGAGGTGAAGCTAACCGCCGGTGAAGTGGTTCTTCCAGTCTATGCTGAAGGAATCAACATGTCAACTAAGTTCCTCCTCGTCGACTGCCAATCATCCTACAACATGATCTTGGGAAGACCATGGATCCATGATATGGAAGTTGTCCCCTCAACACTCCATCAAATGGTGAAGTTCCCTACTCCCTGGGGCATCAAGGCCATCAGGGGTGATCAAGAAAATTCTTGATCCTGCTACTAGACCACCTAAAAGGGGAAGACAAAGGTCTTATAGCAATAACAGTGTGGGTCCCGAGCTCCACACGTATTGGGACCAGAGACTAACAAGAGGAAAGGTACGCGACGAGTTAGAAACGAGAGAAGGAGGCCGAGGAATTCTCCCCAGCCAAACATCGACCGCTTCGCACGGTCTCCTTTGGATTCAAATCGAGCTAGTTCGGAGGTAGTCAAAACCCATAGTCCTTTCGATTCAAGGCCCAGATACGAAGCATCATATCTGGAGAACCGGATCTCCGCGATGATAACCCCAAGGAAAAGTAGGAAAAGTTCAGGGTCGAGGATTTGCGCTAAACTCATAAGCTCCAGCAGGTTCGGCCCAGAGAAGCTTCATTCCCCAGCTCGGAGAGGGCGGCGGTCCACAGGTGTCATCTCCACATGTTGTCAGATGCCTTGGCACCCCGAAAACTCCGGCCTGGTAAGGAATACCAAGAAACAGGATGAGATACCTCATTTTCCCCGTAAAGGACCACTCGGGAGACCAATCTTCTGCGTACACTCGGGAGGGATCAGACCTCAGAAAGCTTTCAAAGTCCTCAATCAACCAGGTGGAGACGATCGCAGACCCAGTCCAAGGAATCCTAACTCCCCGACGACACCTTGGCCTTTCCAAAGGAGGGGCACGCACCTCGAAGCAGAATCATCCATGACGCCGGGGTAGAAGATCTCTATCCCGAAGAAAATAGCTATCAGTATAGGATCCCTGGGGCAAGCTCAACCTACGACCAATGCAAGGACCCATAGGTCAGAATAGAACCCGATAAGCCCTGGGAGAAAACTAGTAGAGAAACCACTTGGAGTATTGGATCCCCGACGGACTATCCCCCAGACGATGAAAGGAGGAACCCTTTCTACATTGAGCACAGCCCCCAGGCCCATCACCCAAGGAAACGCCGAGCTGTCGGCCTGGGACCAACCCAACCGATGGCACACGACCAGGAGCCGTGATGAGCAAGCTGAGACGGGGATCTCCCAACAAGGGGACGAGGTTCTACGACAGGACAGAGTCCGTGAGCTATCAAAAAGCAAAGGTAAAACGTAGTCTACCTATTTGGAACACCTTGCAACCTACTATTCTATATTAGGATCCCCGGATCTCGATTTATATTACTTTATTATCTATTGTTTAAGCATTTTGGTTTCCTACTTATATGTATGCTAAGAGTCTCCGGACAAAGCTTATATAATGAAATAGTTCCGACTATAAAAGTAGTAGGAAAACCACAATACTTAAAGGGGCATATAGGGCTGGATCAGGTTCCATGAAACCTTCGAATCCCAGCTCAACCTCATTGATACGTGAAATTTCCACGTGAAAACAAATGGGTATGAGACATAAAGCAGGAATGGGTCTGCGCAAACCTGAGTATGCTGTCGATACTACCTAAAACCCTTGTACAGCCTAAGGCATATTGGGGTCCGCAAAAATCATACGCGCAAGTACTTGTATTAAAACGCTCCAGGCTATACAATACAGGGGACGCTATGTAAAAGTGCCAAAGTACTGTGACACACATGGAGCACTCGACTGCTTGACAAGACGTGGAAAGTGGTAAAGTCTGGCACTTGGATTTTCATCCACACCAGCAAAACTTTAATAAGTCTGATAGTGGCTTCTGCAGAAGCAGCATGCAGCACGGGAACTCGATAGTGACCAGCTTCCGAGCGGTAGAATGCGAAATCCCAACAGGTACCTGTAGTAGTCTCTCCTATGGAGGCGGAATACGTTCCCTGCGAAACCATAATTCCGGGTTAACTCAAAACCCGGGTCCAGGACCACAGGTCCTATAACAAAACTTTCACGAGAAATCCAAAGAGCTCTCGAAATCATAAAAGACCCCAGGGTCCAACACCTAACAACCACGGACCCACAGTCCATGTGTTCCACAGTCAAGCTGGGACATCAAGAACCCACGAATCTTGGGGTCTAAAGTCAACCAGACCTCAGACGTGTCCGAGACCCTTCTGAAAGATTCACGAATCTCCAAGTATTAAAGATGACTACATCTTCGGTCCAATCTAAGGCCTCACAACTTCTTCATTTCGAATAAGACCATCAAGCCTGGAAGCTGAAAGGAAGGTTCCCTGAGTCTCAATAAAGACTAAGTCCTCCAGACCACCTTTCTTCACCACAAGTTTGATACAAATAAAAACCCAAAATTATCTTTATTAGCCACAGCAGGGCAACCACGCGAAAAACAAGGAGTAGCAACCATAGAAAGAGAAGCATCGTTCAAGGCAAAAGAGATTTAAAAAGAAATCAACCCCTCAAGGCTTCACAGACGAATCCACATCCATCTCCGGAGCCGGCGGGATAGCAGGTTCATTTTCGAAGGAAGGAGGCGGATCTCCCTTGTTTTTAGCCTCTTCCAAGGTCACCATTTTATACTGATCCAGCGCCCTGTTCAGGTCCCATTGGTCGCTGTGCTTGTTTAGCCATTCCCTCATCAGTTTCCACCGAGCAACAATCCTCGCTCCATTCACGGCCATCACCACCTCTAGCTTGAGAGTCTCCACTTCCTCCTCCAACTCCTGGCTCTTCTGGCTCACTGGTAGCGCATCAGCGGAAGATGTCTCGGCCACCTTCTCCAGTTCCCTCACATTATCCTTGAGGTACCAAATCGCCAGCTCCCGGGCCGCACGCTGCTCTCTCTCTTCAGACACTTGGCGCTTCAAACTCTCGAGCTCTTCACGATCGATCACCTGGTTCTCGTTGGATAGTCGCTGTTTCAGGTGATAGAGCTGAGAAGTAACCTATTCGAAACAAATAACCTATATCAGAACTACTAAAGAAGAAAAGAAAGAAGCAGAATGCGAAGATTTACCTAGAGAAGTCCACCTTGGAAAACCTGGACAACTTCCGAAGGATCCCCAGCCGGAAGAACAACGCCATCTTGGGGAAAGACCTTTGAATTCAGGTTAGCTAAGACCACGGATAAACCCTCAGCAGAACGGGCAGCGCCAGCTGACTGATGCGCAGACCTGGTTGTCACGCCCCCACCTTTAGACTTCTTTCCCTGAGACGAGGAAGTTGGCTCTGGCTTCACCATTGTCGCACGGCGACTACCTGTGATTATCACCTCATCTCCAGACGCGGTCCTACTGGCGGAACCCTTTTTGGCTTAAATCATCTTCGCCGCCTCCTGATATGCTACGAAAGGATCGTTGATAGCGCTCCCAGGCATGTTCCCTGTAAGAAAACTACCGTCAGACACCAAGAGCAAATGAAGAAAATGCGAAAACACACACTTACTCCAAAGACTGTTGCGCAACAATACTGTCTCGCTAACTAGGAAATTCACTTGACGACGGTCTAAAGGAAGCTGTCGCGCCCGAAGAACAGTATTTTCACCTTCCGCAGTAGCAGGATGAGTTCCAGCTGCAGAAAGAATATAATGATCAGAAAAAATGGTTAAGCACTAAAGAACGATCGGCTCCCCATGCCTACCTATGATGTTCGATCGATAAGCGGACCCAAGGAGCACCATGAAAGCATATCTCTCCGCCCATTTTTTATTAAAAACTGGCCCTTTCCGATCATTCTTCGGGAGCTCTTCCACAATCGGCAGGCAACTACGAGGACGCAGGTGGAATCGTCCCTCCCCACCATTAAGAGGAGCCAGATGGTAAGCAAACAAAACTTCGTTGAGGCCAGAAGAGAGATACTCCAAGTCACCCAGATTCTGGATGGCTATAAGGATCTTCCAGGCAGGAGGGTTCAGCTGGGAAGGAGAGATCTCGAAGAGTCCGCACAAACTAACAATGAGTGCTGGGATTACCCCCCTGAAGCCGGAGACAAAGAAGGCCTCATAAACAGTAATCTCCCCCGGGGTGCAGCTGGAAGCCCTTTCCTCGGAAGCAGGCGCTTGGAGGACGATATGAGAAGGAAGAGAATACCTCCTCCGCCATTCCGTCAAGTCATCGTCAGCGACCGTTGAAGCGGGGCCTATCAATGTGGGAGCCGCCGGAGCATAAGTCAGTGGCAGGGGAGCCATCAGATTGAAATCAGATTCTTCACATGGGTCGGAAGAACTGTCGGAGTGAGACACAGAGGGATCAACCTTCCTCTTAGATCTGGCCTTGTCAACAACAGAAGGGTCAGAAAGAGCAGAGCGCTTGGACATAATTCAAATCAGTCCTATTCAACAAGCCGCGAGGATGGTAAGGAAGTCAGTCTCTAACCCTAACTGACTAAGACGACTCAATCTACCTAAAGAAATTCTCAGTAGCAAAGAAATAGAGGGATAAAAGGTAATACCTGAAGTAAGGATATCGTCGGCTTGGATGTAAAGAAGATGGGGAAAAGCCGAAGCATATAAAGGCCAAGATCGCGTGCTCCGTAAACCTCGGATCTCGCGATGATTTCAAAATTCAAATCACCCTCCTCCCTGGCAAATATTCGGAGCTTCTCTTCTACGAAACCTCGTATCAAGCCGGCGAACTCGAGAGCCCCCGGAAGAAATCATCAAATCACCAGACTCCTCCTTCAAGAACCTGAAGAAACACTACCAAGGCTGGGTCATCTACAGAGAAACCGTCTCTCACTTGGATCCGAAGAAGAAATTCCAGCCTACGAAGAACCTAAAAGATGAGCTCCTAAAACGCTGTCCTGCCCGAGGGATACCTGCTGAGAATGTGCAATCCCGGTTGACTTGAGTGCACAAGTTATTCCCCGAAATCGATGACGAAATAGAGAAATAAGGGGCAAACTGTTGGGGAAAATACTCAGGTATCATTTTCCTCCGAGCCCCAGGCAGGACCCTGATCTCCGGATCCCCGTTCCAGAAGCGTTATGGGTCCCCAATATCGAGTACCCCAGTATCGGTTCCAGGAACCGCCTCCAGCTCCAAGAAATGGCAAATTGCCGATAAGGAGAACCTTCCATATTTCCGAATATGGAAGACTTCCATCTACTCCAACCAATAAGAACCGACCTATAGACGACTATATAAGGGGAACCCAAAGCCTAGAAGGGAGGATGGACTCTTTTAGACTTGAAGGCTAGAGTTCGACGGCTAGACTAGGGTTTCTTGCTCAATACTTTGTCATCTCTTCTAGTTCGATCTAATAAACACTTATTCAAGTCATAATCTATTTTACTACTCCAAAATCTATACAAAATATCAGCTCATCCATCGTTCCGTAGTAATCACAAAGATCCTACACAAAAATCCCCTAACAAAACCCTAGTTTTAGCCGCCTAGCTATAATCTCTAAGTCTCAAAGTGTCGATCTCTTGCTCTAGGGTTTAGGTTCCCTTTATATAGTCTCCCTAAGGTGGGCCTTAGGCAGTTGGAGTAGGTTAAACTCTTCCATATTCGGAAATATGGAAGGTTCTCCTTATCAGAAGTTTTCCTTTCCCCGGGGGAAGGGGACGGTCTCGGGACCGGATCCGGAGAACTCCATAGGGGGGAACCGGGGTTCCTCTTAGCGGGGACCCAGAGGCCAGTGTCCGGCCTGGGGTCTGGAACAATTCAACACCTGAGTATTTTTCCCCAACACCTGTAGCTATACTCGGCCTTAGTTAAGCACGACTTCAGTTTGCATTTCTTGAGGCTCTCTGAATCGTGTCGAGGAGTGTATGGGTCAGGACCCAGGAATTCTGAGAGGGAGAATCTTGGCGAGGCAAAGGATTAGGGGGATGAGGAAGTTTAATAAGACCCGGAGGCCGAAACTTAGGATCCTCATGCTTGATTCCGCTGGCCTTGCTTGCGCCTCTTGAGCTTGTAAAGCTGTAATGGACTTTCATTTAGGTCTTTGCCCTGGTCTCCTTATTGCGTTTAGCATACTTGATACTCCTTGAGGTTTTGATGTTATAGTTGTAGCTTCTTGCGTTGTCTTAGGATTGTACCCTGACTTTTGACAGGGGGGACATTCAGTATGTTCGTCTTGGTACTTGGAGATAGCCTAGTTGATTCTTGGTACCGGAGTAGAACTCTTGGACATGTTGTTTGCGGTGAGCAGTAATGTCCATGACGAATAAAAAAGGTGGAACCATTAGTTGAACTCTGCCATTGATTCTTGGCCACTCTCAACCATGTAATATTTCAATCTGCACAAAGAGGTAGGCTAAAATCAATGCTGCGATAACCTTGTGTCGTGCTTTCTTGGAAACCGGAGGATCCTGGGCATGTTTTCCCAGAATCCGAAGATTTAGAGATACATCCTTCTGAAACTCATGGCCTGTGGATTCGAATCTTCATAAATCGGAGGTTGTATGGATTTTTGTCCGAGAACCCGGAGGCTGGATGGACTTTCGTCCTGGAACCCGGAGGCTGGACAACCTTTCGTCTTGGAACCCGGAGGCTGGATGAACTTTCATCATGGAACCCGGAGGCTGGATGGACTTTCGTCCTATAACCCGGAGGCTGGATGGACTTGCGTCCTGGAACCCGAAGACTAGTTGAACTTTTGTCCAGGAACCTGATGGTTGTGTGGACCTTCAAGGGTACCTTCTCGTATATCTTTTCGACTCGAAGTTGCCTCCGTCGGGTAGACTCTCGTTGATTGGTAGGTAGGCTTTTTGGAGCAGTGTCATCCTTTATCAAAACCTGGGAGCGTCTTCCAATGTGTCATCCAGCTACCCTTGGGAAGACTTACAGACGGAACCAGATGTGTTAGGCTCGTGAAATTTGAGTATAGGGATGCGTCACATTCCACCTTCCGTACATGGGTTACTCGTGAATTTTTCCCAAGAGATAGCAGGTCTCTCTTATGGACCCGGAGATTCAATAGCTGGATCCTGGGATCGAACGGAACCGTGGTATTGTTTCAGAACCCGGAGATGTTGTTGGGACCCGTAGGTCATTTGTGGAGCCCGGATGCTGCCCTAGACCCGGAGGTCACCTTTAGAACCCGGAGGTTGAGTAAGGACCCGAAGGTCATTTGGGAACCCGGAGGTTCCTTCAAACCCTGAGGTCGTATTTAGGACCCGGAGGTCGTTCGGGAACCCGGAAGTTCCTCTAGACCCGGAGGTCATTTTGAACCCAGAGGTTTCTCTGGACCCAGAGGTCGTTTTGAACCCGGGGTTATATAAGAACCTGGAGGTTTACCTTTTCCAGGCCCTGTGATCTTTTCAAGACCCGGAGACTGCATGGGGACCCGAGGGTTCTGATCTAATAACCCTGAGGTTATCTTTAGACCCGGAGTTCATAAGAACCCATAATATTTTGTTTTGCGGGGACCGTACTCCGCCTTCCTAAGCAAGACTACTCCCAGTACCTGTTCGGATTTTGCATTATGGCGCTCGGAAGCTGGCCACTATCGAGTTCCTATGGTGTATTCTACTTCTGCAGGAAGTCACTGACATGCTTAGAGGGTGCTGGTGTGGGTGTTATGACACAAGTGCCAGGCTTCGCTGCTTTGCACGTCTGGAGAAGCAGGGTTTTAATTGCTCTATGTATTTCACAGTACTTTTGCAATAATTATACCATGTGTTCCCTGTATTGTGTAGCACGTAGCGTTTTAATACATGTACTTTTCACAATGGTACTCTAGGGACCCCGATGCGCCTAAGGCTGCACAGGGGGTTTAGGTAGTTTCGACAGCATACTCTGGTTTGCGCAGACTCATTCCTGCTTTATGTCTCATACCCATTATCGCTCCCTGTACAAACTCTGAGTTTGAATACAGTACTTTTGCGTTTGTATTTATTATGCTCCCTGCCTGAGAGTAAGCGTGTAAGCTCCTCACGCAGTACCTTGAATTTTATGTAATATGCTCCCTGCCTGAGATTGAGCGTGTAAGCTCCTCAGGCAATACCTTTGCATTATGTGTAATATGCTCCCTGCCAGAGAGTAAGCGTGTAAGCTCCTTAGGCAATACCTTGCATTATACATTTTTCGTATCCCTCATGGGAATAGGCTCTTGAGCAGGAGTACTATATTTGACAGCATACTATGGCTCGTGCTAGCCCATTCCTGCGATTGTCAAATATTTTCCATGCGTCGTATGTGTGAGTTTCCACTTATGCACAAGATCATAGGATCTGGTAATCCCTTTTATTGATCTAGAGGCAGGGATTGATGTATGGGTCGGAGCCGCAGCTTCTCTCAACAGTAACCTGGAGGCCGGTGTCCTGCCGAGACCTGGATGATTTTTCCCAACCAGTTTTCCCCTTATTTCTCGATTTCGTCCTCGAACTCGGGGAATAACCTGTGCACTCAAGTCAACTGGAGTTGCTCATTCTCAGCAGGCTTCCCCTGGACAGGACATCGCTCCAGTAATCCTTCTTTCCCAGGTTCTTCTTTGGTATGTACCGTGTTCGGACCTGGAGGAGAACAAATTTCCCCGGGACAGACCGGGGTCTAGTAGATGTTTCCTGGTTTAAGGGGGCTCGTGGCCTGAAGTAGTTCTCTCTGGTTGGCGCGAGACCTGATGGGGAACTGCTCGATGCTTCAGTGGGCATCAACACCGGCTTGTCGGTGGCAGGTCTTTTGGGCTTGGCATGAACAGGACGTCGCTCTGAAGTCTCCTTTTCTGGGTTCTTTTTAGGCCTGGGCCGTGTTTGAACCTGGAGGGGAGTCAATTTCCACGAGATATACATGGGTCTAATGAATATTCCCAAGCTTGTGGCTTGTTTAGGTCGATTGACCAAGGGAGATTCAGGATCCTGGCCTTGCATGTTGATGGATGGCAAGAATCGTAGGTTTTGCTGGCGAAGATCACTTGTATCAGTTGAAATCTGCTGTAGGTGATCTGTTGCCCCGCTCGGAAGTAGGAATTCTTGATCTTGGATTCGCATTGCAGTGATAAGTGAGATCTGTCTTCCTGACGCAGGACCTTGGGGCGCATAGTCACATATTTCCTGGATCCGAACGGCACATGACAAAAAAAAATTATCGAATTACTTCTTGCTTATGTGCCCCATGATTGGATATCGGCTGGAGAATGATCTTCTGAATAACCTACCCCCTGACTCTAGGATGGAGAAACCTAGAGTTTGTGGATTTGGTTCACTTGGAACCCGAAGGTTTTGGGGTATGATCTTCTGAAACATGGAGGTTTGTGGGCTTCGTCCCTTAGAAACCCAGAGTTTGTGGAACTGGTTCTATTGGAACCCGAAGGTTTTGGGGTAGACCCTTCTTAAACATGGAGGTTCCCGGATATTGGCGAGCTCCTCCGTCTGCCTTGCCAATGACCTTTGTACCTCTGGCGTATGGAGCAATATTTTTGCTCTTTGTCCTCCCTGTTTTATTTTATTTTTTCAGGTAAAGCGACAATACTTCTCTGTCCCTGGGCTTGGAGAGTGTGGGTTGACATGATTTCATGTGATATTTGACCCAGATTGGTCCATAGGCAGAAATTGACCTAGGTTTGGAGCCGGAATCGGTTGTTTAGATAACAGGATTTCTCCAGGATGAGGTGATTATTCTCTTGCTTCACAGGGGTTAGCGTTTTCTTATGCATACTAGGACATGATTAGTCCACTCCTGCTGTTGATCATTCCCGGAGATTGCGAGAAATTCTTCCATCACATCGCCGTATCCTTTCATGCGCTGGGCCATGGACATCGTCGGACCCCTTCATAATTCAAAGCAAAAGCGTTTCCTCTTAGTCCTCACCGACTTCTTCTCAAAGTGGGTAGAGGCAGACTCGTACGCAAGTATTAAAGATATCCAAGTTGAAAATTTCGTATGGAAAAACATTATCTGTAGACATGGAATTCCCTACGAAATCGTAACTGATAAGGATCTCAGTTCATCTCCACCTGATTCGAAGCATTTTGTGAAAAATGGAAGATACGACTAAACAAGTCGACTCCCAGATACCCACAATGCAACGGACAAGCCGAGACGATCAATAAGACCATTCTAGACGGACTTAAGAAACGTCTAGACGCTAAAAAAGGCAGGTGGGCAGACGAGCTTGAGGGAGTCCTCTGGCACATCGCACGATCCCAAGACGAGCAACGGGAGAAACACCTTTCGCCCTCGTCTACGGGCCATAATGCATGAATCCCGCAGAAGTCGAGTTCCCCGTTGTGCGAAGGAGATTACTGCCCGAACGAGAAGAGATCAATAACGCCATGCTCCTAGACGATCTTGACCTCATCAACGAGGGCCGGGATCGAGCACTTGTCTGAATGCAGAATTACCAACACGCAGCCGCCAAATATTATAATTCCAACGTACAGAATCGCAGATTCAACGAAGGAGAGTTGGTTCTCTGCAAAGTATTCCAAAATACCGCTGAGCGAAACGCGGGAAAACTTGGAACGAACTATGAAGGACCCTACAAGATCGTGAAAGTCGTTTGACCAGGCTCTTACGAGATAGTCAACATGCAAGGCGTAAAAATCCCTAGAACTTGGCACGCAATCCATCTCAAAAAATACTATCACTAAACAAACCACTTCGCAACGACCGAACTACGAGATGGCTTGATCTCCATAGGGAGTACGTAGGCAGTTTGTCGAAAAACGAATTCAGCTGTCCCCCCTCTCTAAAAAGGGGGGGAAGTGGGTACGTATACTCGCATACTCCCAAATTCAAAATATCCAACCATGCCCTCGATATTTCTGAAACTTTTTACCCTTCAAAACCGAGCAAATCATCTTCGTCCAACAAATTATATCCGAGTCCTGAAAAATCTCGCAAGTAAACCAGTCATTAGGGAAAAATCAACCTCCGGCACTGCGGGACGTCGCATAAATCGCCTAAGAAGTTATTTCCCGACCGACAAAACGAAACTCTCGTCACGAAAAATAACATACGCACTAACATGTCCGGAAAACACATATTCTTCGCGAAGACCCAAACGGTAATATCTACCACAAGTTCGTTGCTGATCACATCGAACTCTTAAACGTCCTAAACAGACACGGCCATCTCACGAAGATGACCCTCGTACATCCGACACAAGGATAATAGCGCTATAAAAGAAATCCGAAATTTTGGTCAAGCACTTCCAGTTGGCTTAAAAATTGTCTCTGGAGAGATGCTCGATTCGTATCAGACAAGTCGTATAAGCCGAGAACCTATCGCAGACTTTAAATCGGTACGAGTCAGGTTAAAATCGCAACAAGCAAAATCAATAGCCGGCTAGTCACCGCATCAATCTTAAAACCGAATGTAAACCTAGGTATTGCCCTAAACCCAGCGCACTGGTCTCTAACATCTCAAGGCATGATATCGAAAAGAAGATACGAGATCCTAAAACATGCCTCTATGCTTACGTTCAACGTCTTCAGATATCCCACGAAATTAGTATTTCATGGAAAACGCTCGAAACAGATCGCGAATAAAGCATTTCACATCGGAGAGAGATATGAAATGACAACTCATAATCCTCCTTCCATACAGTTACTCACGAAAAACGCAAACTGATTATCCATTCATAAAAAAAAAACAAACAAAAGCCGCAAAGCGGCAGGGATTCAAAAGCCACAAATGGCCAGTCCCGAAAGATAAAACAAGGCCATCCAAGGAAAGAACATAAACATAAACAAAAGAAAATCTCTCACGAGAGATCGTAA
>NC_027754.1:9153609-9191912 GCF_000695525.1 Brassica oleracea var. oleracea
TCTCTCGCAAGACGATTGGCCTCAGAACCGCACTCGCTGATCATTCCGTCGATCAGCGACACGAACTGTGAGACAAGAGAACAGTGTGAGATACGAAACGAGGCAAGATGGAAATATTTGATGAGCTAATCGTAAAAATCCAAAGAGAGGGACGAACCTTTCCGCGGAGCCCCGACGCCAGATTCGAGCATCCTTGCTGCAAAGACTCCCCGTCACCGCCCTTGGTTAACTTCCTCTTCCGGCCCTTAGGCAGAACGACCGGAGCGGCACTGGGACCACGCAGCGCCAGGACAATTTCTTTCCTGGTCGGAGGAGGAGGCATGGACTCAGCGGCCATCTCTTTGTCCTCGACAAGAATCGGAGTCGTAGACGATCCGGTGGGCTGAACCGAAGCGTCCGGAACACACAGAACGCTCGTATCAACTTGAGTTCCTGCGTTCTGCGGAACCTGAACCTCAGCACCATGATCCGGAGTAACGGCCAGAGCAGAAGAGGACGGGAGCTCGGTGTCAGCTCAAACTAGTTCCTTTTCGGCTTTGCAGCGAGCTAGTTTCTCTCGGAAGGAAAGATAGCCGCCGACGCAAGCTGGCGCCTCAACGGAGGAATGCGGAACCGGAGCTTGGGAGGTGGCCTCACCCATCTCAACGTCGGAACTTCTCTTGTCACCTTGGGAAGAAGACATCTTGAAAGCTAGAGTTTAGGAGAGAAGCTAGAGAGGATTTGGGAAGGAAAGGAAGGTGTGAGAAAAATGAAAGATGGGGACTCTCTACTTATAGAAGTATGAGCTTAGGATTTCGATTTATTATAACATATATATATATTCTCGTTGATGTTCCTCCGCGGAATTCTGAATGTGAACTTCGTCCAATACACCTATCTTGCCTAATTTGCCAAACCGCGTGCTAGAATCTCATCGCGATCCACGATTCTAACGAGCTGGGGGGGCTAACTGTTGGGGTCAAAAATGGTTACAACGAAGTTAACATTGAAATGTTCGTAAAACAAAAATTAGCAAGAACGTTTTTACGAAAAATAAATCTTCGAAAAGCTAACTGTTGGGGTCAAAAATGGTTACAACGAAGTTAACATTCAAATGTTCGTAAAAAAAAAATTAGCAAGAACGTTTTTACGAAAAACAAATCTTCGAAAAAGATTTGTTTTTACGAAGAATCTCACGGAGAAAACACGTTCACGAAACATCGGAAAAAGATTCAAACAAGGTCACTACGCAGCAACCGACAGCGACCGAGCTCTCACCGAAGCACGGTCGCTACATAGCGACCGAGCACGCACACGTCTCGGTCGCTACGTAACGACCGAACATTCTTAAAACGTCGATACGACACGAATCCATGCATTCTTGTTTACTCTTTAATTCTATCTCCCGAAAACCGTAGCTAAACCATTTCATGTTTTTCGCCACTCGGAGTTATCAATCGAACTTTTTGATAAAAACCGCAGGAAGTTTATTTTTATCGAAGAAACCGTACTAAACGTTTCGAGTCAACGACGGCGCAAGGGGGCCTAAAACACAACTTGAAGCCACTTACGATTTCTTAACCAAAATCCCATAAGCCGTATGACGGTTTATGCTTTGTTCGTAAGAAAAGGATAAAAAGTCAAGTTTCCGCGGATAAATCTTAAGTTTCCGAAGATAATCACGAGGATCGGGAAAACAGAATATCTCCATTTTTAAGATATGACGGCTTAAGGGCTGAAGGGGAGAAGCATAAACTGACCTAGGAGCGAGTGTATAAGGAGTCCTAGGCGAGAGGCAGAAGGGAGAACTTTTTCACAGTAAACTTAGCACTTAGAGCAATTTTAGGCAATTTTCCGTCTTTTTTATCCGAGCTGCGACTCAATTAGGTTTTTTCCTTCTTAGGGTTTTAGAACCAGGAATCTCACTGATAGCTCTCATAGCCAAGGCACTTACCTTGTTGTAAACGCTCAAACGCAGATTCGGAATAAGAACTATCTTGCTCTCTTTTTCGATTTCTTATTTTATTATTGTTCTCGTTTCGTGTTCTGATTGCTTGGCATGTGGTATTAGCAGATATCCGGGACCTCTGGGAAACTAGGGTTCTCCTACTTTCCTAATTTAAACGGAAATCGACAGCGCGAATTTCGGTTCCCACAGTATGAGGCCCTAATTTTTGGGGAAAAATATTTCATGAATAGATTACTCCAAGTTTTAGGTTCCATGTTCCTTCCCCCGGGTTCTAGGTTTCCGCCTTTAGATTCCAGGGACCTGCCCCCGGGTCAGGGTCCCGCCTCCGGGTTCCGACTTCTGGCTTCCAGGTCGAATGGTTTCTCCTGCCTCAGAAAAAAGAGGAAGTATTCCAATATATAGGCCGCCCTTAAGAAAATTGTAAATATTCTATTATCTAAGGATATATTGAATTTTTCCAAACCCTAGGAAGGGGGCACGACCTCCACTATAAATATAGGTTTCTAAACCTATGGAGGAGGGGAAGACATCCATAGATAGAGCTCACAAGTTCTACAGCCGCCAAGGCAATATTCTAACCCTAGAAGACCTTTTCCTTCGACATGCCTATGATAGGCTGATCCCGACGATTGTTCCCGACAAGATGAAGTCAGGCCCTCTCAGAAGCACGTCTACAACTTCATCTACTAGTTCAGACCGTGATCTCCTACCCATCTCCAACAAGACGCCATGCTCACCGAAGCATACCGACGCTCCATTCTCACTGCAGCACGCCGATTAGTTTATCATCTGTCCCGGCCATGTGTCCTCTATTACAGATGATTCCTTTCAACTACAAGAGCCACGTGCTCCCAAGGCCATGTGCCCACTAGGCCGCGTGCCCAACAGGCAACGTGCCCATCTTGGCTACGCGCCTCCATCAATACATGAACTACGAATGGCTTGATCCTCTTCCGAGGGGTACGTAGGCAATCCCCACTAAAGGATGCAGCTATAAATCTAAACACCTTCCATGGTTCCATACCAAGACGCTCAAGGGACCGACCCTAGAGTCGGGACCATCAACTATCATCAAGAGGACCCCGAGATCTCCATTATCAGTAGGCGGTCCCCGCCTGACGACTAATCCCTTCTACCGCTACCAAGGCACTGATGACATATACTGGCCCATACTTAGATGGCAGTATCCCAAGAGCAAGACCTCCGAGTTCACTAACTATCAAGGCGGAAGAATGCACTACGACTACCCATCTCCTTCTTCATATCATTCCTTAGATCTGACCATGGATCGCTTGTACACAAAAATCCCCTAACAGTTTGGCGCTAGAAGGAGGGGCAGTTATTACCTACGTGATGATGATGATAGGTAGAATGCGAAATCCCAACAAGTACCGGTAGTAGCCTCTCCTAGGGAGGCAGAATACGGTCCCTGCGAAACCAAAAATTTATGGTTCTCACAAAATCCGGGTCCTAAATACGACCTCGGGGTCTGAAGGAACCTCTGGGTTCCCAAATGACCTTCGGGTCCTAAATACAATCTCGGGGTTCTGAAGGAACCTCCGGGTTCCCAAACGACCTCCGGGTCCTACATACAACCTCAGGGACTGAAGGAACCTCCGGGTTCCCAAACGACCAGCGGGTCCTATATACGACCTCATGGTCTGAAGGAACCTCCGGGTTCCCAAACGACATGCGGGTCCTAAATATGACCTCAGGGTCTGAAGGAACCTCCGGGTTCCCAAACGACCTCCGGTTCCTAAATACGACCTCAGGGTCTGAAGGAACCTCCGCGTTCCCAAACGACTTCCGGTTCCTAAATACGACCTCATGGTCTGAAGGAACCTCCGCGTTCCCAAATGACTTCCGGGTCCAAAATACGACCTCGGGGTCTGCAGGAACCTCCGGGTTCCCAAACGACCTCCGGGTCTTAAATACGACCTTAGGGTCTGAAGGAACCTCCGGGTTCCCAAACGACCTGCATGTCCTAAATACGACCTCAGGGTCTTAAGGAACCTCCGGGTTCCCAAACAACCTCCGGTTCCTTAATACGACCTCAAGGTCTGAAGGAACCTCCACGTTCCCAAACAACTTCCGGTTCCTAAATACGACCTCAGGGTCTGAAGGAACCTCCGGGTTCCCAAACGACCTGCATGTCCTAAATACGACCTCAGGGTCTTAAGGAACCTCCGGGTTCCCAAACAACCTCCGGTTCCTTAATACGACCTCAAGGTCTGAAGGAACCTCCACGTTCCCAAACAACTTCCGGTTCCTAAATACGACCTCAGGGTCTGAAGGAACCTCCGGGTTCCCAAACGACCTCTGGGTCCTTACTCAACATATGGGTTCAATGTTTATCTTGCAGGTTCTAAATACGACTTCCGGGTCTAGGGCAGCCTCTAGGCACCATAAATGACCTCCGGGTCCCAACGACACCTCTGTCGCCCAACAACATCTCCAGGTCTTCCCAACGGCAGCTGGACAACGCATTGGAAGACGCTCCTAAGTTTTGATAATGGAATACTCTTCTCCAAAAAGCCTACCTAGCATTCAACGAGAGTCTACCCGACGAAGGCGACTTCGAGTCAAGAAGATATACGAGAAGGTCCCCTTAGAGGTCAACACAACCATCAGGTTCCTCGACGAAAGTCCACCCAACCTTCGGGTTCCCTGACAAAAGTCCATCCAACCGTTGGGTTCCTGCACGAAAATGCAGGCAACCTTTTAGATTACAAGAAATACTCAGCAAGAAGCTTCTAAGTCCCAGGAAAGCGGGACACAAGGTCATCTCAGCATTGATTATAGCCTCCCTCCGGGGGCAGAGTGGAATATTACATAGTTGAGAGCGACCAAGAATCAATGGTAGAGTTCAGCTAATGGTTCCACCTTCTGAATTCGGCATGGACACTACTGCTCGCCGCAAGGAACATGTCCAAGAGTTCTACTTTGATACCAAGAATCAACTAGGTTATCTCCAAGTACCAAGATGAACATGCCGAACGTCCCCTGCCAAAAGTCACGGTACAATGCCGAGACGAGGCAAGAAGCAACCGCTACAACATCAAAGCTTCGAGGAACATCAGGTATTCTAAATGCAATAAGGGGACCGACACGGAGACCGAATGAGAGTCCATTACGACTTTTACAAGCTCAAGAAGTGCAAGCAAGGCCAGCAAAATCAAGCATGAAGACCCTCGGTTTCGGCCTCCGGGTCCTATTGGACGTTCTCATCTCCGAGATCCTTAGCCTCGCCAACATTCTCCCTCTCAGAATTTATGGGTCCTAACCCATACACTCCTCCACACGATTCATGGAACCAGAGAACCTCAAGAAATGGATATTGAAGTCCTTCCTAAACTTAGGCGGAGTATAGCTACCGGAGCAGCACAAGCATCTGGGGTATGAGCAGAAGCATCACCCTTTACACAGATGTTCCCGGCTTCTCCATCAAACTTTCGGCGAACTCCGACTAATCCCCACCATGTGAGCAACGTATCATCTTTATAAAGGAGAGAAAGAAAGTCTTACATGCTCTGTTTGATCCTGCGCAACAGCGTTGTCCGCCCTTCGAGCTTTTACTTGGTCCTACATGGTGGTTTTTTCTGAATATCCACTACCAGGTCATCAGGATCAAGGGTACAACTACATCCACGTGACCGTCATCACTCCAGCCAAACACCTGCCCATTGAAGCATGCCTGTAAGTCTATCTACATTGGTCCAGACCCGACATCATGCCAACCAGACCAAGCATAAGTACATCTGAGCAATACTGACAAGGAAGCTTGATGGCCCAGGCTACGAACCGACGTCCAATTCCAAATTCAACAAGGAACCTGATACTACGGTGCAACACATGGAGTCCTATGAAGAAAATCATGTTATTTCCTGCCTTCAAACATGAAGCCATAAAATAAGGGGCAAACTGTTGGGGAAAAATATTCCATGAAGAGATTACTCCAGGTTCCAGGTTCCAGGTTCCGTCCTCCGGGTTCCAGGTTCCCTCCTCCAACTTCCAGGGTCCTGCCCCCGGGTCAGGGTCCTGCCCCCGGGTCAGGGTCCCGCCTCCGGGTTCGGACTTCCGGCTTCCAGGTCGAATGGTTTCTCCTGCCTCAGAAGAAATGGAAATCTTCCTTAATATAAGGAAAACTGCTTAGACACGAAGAGATCCTCTTAAATCCAAGAGAAAGAGGTAGTATTCCAATATATAGGCTGCCCTTAAGAAAATTGGAAATATTCTATTATCTAAGGATATATTGAATATTTCCAAACCCTAGGAAGGGGGCACGGCCTCCACTATAAATATAGGTTTGTAAACCTAAGGAGGAGGGGAAGACGTCCATAGATAAAGCTCACAAGTTCTACAGCCGCCAAGGCAATATTCTAACCCTAGAAGACCTTTTCCTTCGACATGCCTATGATAGGCTGATCTCGACGATTGTTCCCGACAAGATGAAGTCATACACTCACAGAAGAACGTCTACAACTTCATCTACTAGTTCAGACCATGATTTCCTACCCATCTCCAACAAGACGCCATGCTCACAGAAGCATACCGACGCTCCCGTCTCACTGCAGCACGCCGACTAGTTTATCATCTATTCCGGCCATGTGTCCTCTAAAACAGATGATTCCTATCAACTACAAGAGCCACGAGTTCCCAAGGCCATGTGCCCACTAGGCCACGTGCCCAACAGGCTACATGCCCATCTAGGCTACGCGCCTCCATCAATACATGAACTACGAATGGCTTGATCCTCTTCCGAGGGGTACGTAGGCAATCCCCACTAAAGGATGCAGCTATAAATCTAAACACCTTCCATGGTTCCATACCAAGACGCTCAAGGGACCGATCCTGGAGTAGGAACCATCAACTATCATCAAGAGGACCCCGAGATCTCCATTATCAGCAGGCGGTGCCCGCCTGACGACTAATCCCTTCTACCGCTACCAAGGCACTGATGACATATACTGGCCTATACTCAGATGGCAGTATCCCAAGAGCAGGACCTCCGAGTTCACTAACTATCAAGGCGGGAGAACCCACTACGACTACCCGTCTCCTTCTTCCTATCATTCCGTAGAGCTGAGTACAGATCACTTGTACACAAAAATCCCCTAACACTAATCGCAGGTCTAACTCATGCCCACGAAATGGGGGCAGAGAACATCCATGTCTTCGGCGACTCCCAGCTGATAATCAACCAAGTACAGAGAGAGTACCAGGCAAAAGACGACAGCATGATCCAGTATCTGGCGGTCGCTCAACGACTAATCAAGAAGTCAAGAGATGCAAGCTCACTCAAATCCCCCGGGAACAAAACTCACAAGCCGATGCCTTGGCTAATCTAGGGTCTGCCCTCGAAGCGAAGAGCCAGATGAGTATCCCCTTGCTTGTGCTTCAATGGCCAGCCACCCTGGAGGAACCCCCGTCAGAGGAGGTCTCGGCCGTCGAAGAAGGCGAAACCTGGATGACCCCCTTAGTCCGGTACCTGGAGGCAGACATTCTCTCGGATGAACGCAACGAGGCCAGGAAGATCAAGAAGCAAGCCGCAAGGTATTGTATCTCCCAGGAGAAGTTGTACCGGAGATCTTTCTCTGGCCCGTACCTAAGGTGTATCACACCCCAAGAGGCTGCTAGAATCCTTGTAGAACTACATGAAGGAGATTGTGGATCCCACTCTAGCGGCAGAAGCCTGGTGCTTAGAGCCAGAAGGGCCGGTTACTAGTGGCCCACGATGGCCACCGACGCCGACAGACAAGCCAAGCACTGCGACCAATGCCAAAGGCACGCTCCAGTCTCCAAGCTTCCCCCGGAGAACCTCAAGTCCATAAGCTCACCATGGACCTTTAGAAAGTGGGGCTTGGAAATAGTAGGGAAAGTCCATAGGCATTATTATTTCCTACTCCTATGTATGATAAACGTCTCCGAACAAAGCTTATAATAAGATAGTTCTGACTATAAAGGAAATCATTATACTTAAAGGGGCATACGAGCTGGATCAGGTCTCCAGAGACCCCCGATCCTGGCCAACCCTCGCAAAAAGTGGCACGACCACAGTGGCACGCCCACAAAAGATCAAAATGGGTATGAGACATAAAGCAGGAATGGGTATGCGCAAGCCCGAGTATGCTGTCAAGACTACCGAAAACCCATGTGCAGCGTAAGGCGCATCGGGGTCCCTAGAGAACCAATGTGAAAAGTACATGTATTAAAACACTACGAGCTACACAATACGGGGAACACATGGCCTATATTCGTTGCAAAAGTACTGTGAAATACAGGGAGCAATCTAAATCCTGCTTCTCAACACGTGGAAAGCAGCGTAAGCCTGGCACTTGGGTCATAACACCCACACCAGCACTCTCTAAGCCTGTCAGTGACTTCCTGCAGAAGTAGAATACAACATAGGAACTCGATAATTTCCAGCTTCCGAGCGGTATAATGCGAAATCAAAACTGGTACCTGTAGTAGTCTTGCCTAGGAAGGCGGAGTACGGTCTCTCCGAAAAACAAAACATTTCGGGTTCCCAAGGAACTCTAGGTCCTAATGAAAGCCCCCGATCTAAAGAGGAAACCCAAGGTTCCCCAAATGATTTCGGGTCCTATGCATAAAATCTAATGGGTTCCAATCAAAGATCTCAAGGTCTAAGGAAGAACCTCCGGGTTCCTATATGGCCTCAGGGTTTCAAAGAAAAAAAAGAAGGTAGAACCCCTGTGCAGCCTAGGGCGAATCGGGGTATTAACAACTTCAAAGAACTTCCGGGTTCCAAATATCGATCTCCGGATCCAAACCTCCGAGTTCCAACACGATCTCAACGGCCTAACACGATTTTTGAAAAATGGGCAGACCCCTGTGCAGCCAAGGGCTCATCGGGGTCACTACATCCCTAAAGAAGCTTCGAGTTCTCAAATACACCAGGGTCCCGATACGATCTCCGGATCTAAAGAAAAACCATGTACTCTTGTGCGACCTCAGGGTCCAATCACAATCACAGAAACCTCCGGGTTCCAACCACGATCTCCGGATCTATCATAGAATCTCCGAGTTCCTACATCGCCTCCGGGCTCCAGTCTCGGTCCCAGGATCTAGGGAAAAGACCTCAGGGTCCCAGACGAAGACCTCATGGTCAAGGGGAACCTCTGGGCTCCTCGACGACATTCGGGTCTCCAGACGACCCACGGGTCCTCATGCAACCTCCTGGTTACGAGATCATTCTCCAGACTCCAACAGTTCATATTCTAGCTCGAAAACCTCTTGGTTTGTAGCCTATCTCCCTAGATCCCATCATTCAACCTACGGAAAGAGAGGGATCATAGACTACAAAGTCCCACCTCGATCGAGAAATAGGCGGAAAGATATCTTCTTAAAGAAAAAGTATGCAAAGCAGGAGGGGAGCAACATAAGGAGTAAATAAAAGGGAAAACCATGAAGCATCATTATTCATTAAATCAAAGGGGGNAAAAGATAAAAAAAATCATTCAGAAAGAAGGCCCCTCCGAGAATCGTGACCCTCCAACAGATCTCGGGGTTGCAGCCTGGGAGAAGCTCCCCGATTGATGGTTAAGCCCCCCGGACAGGAATATATGATGCTGATACTCTTCTTCCGAATTCCAATGTTCCACGCGTTTCTCCAGCAATTCCTTCATAAGCTCCCATCTAGAACCAGCTTTCAGTTGCTGAACCAGTAATCTAGCAGCAGCTTTCAGTTGCTGAACCAGTAGGTCCCGGCGAGCCATCATGTCTTGTACCTGGCCACGAAGAAGGAGTATCTCGCTTGTAATTCTCCGGTGACCATCTACAAGAAAGTCACGATTAGGCATAATCTCGGCGCTTGTTGATGAGATCGAAGAAAGACCCCCAGCCGATTAAGTAGCCCCCGCTAGTCTTGGTGGAGATGAGATGCTTCAGTGGGCATCAACACCGGCTTGTCGGTGTCAGGTCTTTTGGGCTTGGCGTGAACAGGACGTCACTCTGAAGTCTCCTTTTCTGGGTTCTTTTTAGGCCTGGGCCGTGTTTGAACCTAGAGGGGAGTCGATTTCCCCGAGATAGACATGTGTCTAATGAATATTCCCAGGCTTGTGGCTTGTTTAGGTCGATTGACCTAGGGAGATTCAGGATCCTGGCCTTGCATGTCGATGGATGGCAAGAATCGTAGGTTTTGCTGGTGAAGATCACTTGTATCAGTTGAAATCTGCTGTAGGTGATCTGTTGCCCCGCTCGGAAGTAGGAATTCTTGATCTTGGATTCGCATTGCAGTGATAAACGAGATATGTCTTCCTGACGCAGGACTTCGGGGCACATAGTCACATATTTCCTGGATCTGAATGGCACATGACAGAAACAAATTATCGACTTACTTCCTGCTTATGTGCCCCATGATTGGATATCGGCTGGAGAATGATCTTCTGAAGAACCTACACTCTGACTCTAGGATGGAGAAACCTAGAGTTTGTGGATTTGGTTCGCTTGGAACCCGAAGGTTTTGGGGTATGATCTTCTGAAACATGGAGGTTTGTGGGCTTCGTCCCCTAGAAACCCAGAGTTTGTGGAACTGGTTCTCTTGGAACCCGAAGGTTTTGGGGTAGACCCTTCTGAAACAAGGAGGTTCCCAGATTTTGGCGAGCTCCTCTGTCTGCCTTGCCAATGATCTTTGTACCTCTGGCGTATGGAGCAATATTTTTGCTCTTTGCGCTCCCTGTTTTATTTTATTTTTTCAGGTAAAGCGACAGTACTTCTCCGTCCCTGGGCTTGGAGAGTGTGGGTTGACATGATCTCATGTAATCTTTGACCCAGATTGGTCCATTGGCAGGAATTGACCTAGGTTTGGAGCCGGAATCGGTTGTTTAGATAACAGGAGTTCTCTAGGATGAGGTGATTCTTCTCTTGCTTCACAGGGGTTAGCGTTTTCTTATGCATACTAGGATTTGATTAGTCCACTCCTGCTGTTGATCATTCCCAGAGATTACGAGAAATTCTTCCATCACATCGCCGTATCCTTTCATGCAGTGGGCCATGGACATCGTCGGACCCCTTCATAATTCAAAGCAAAAGCGTTTCGTCTTAGTCCTCACCGACTTCTTCTCAAAGTGGGTAGAGGCAGACTCGTACGCAAGTACAAAAAATATCCAAGTTGAAAATTTCGTATAGAAAAACATTATCTGTAGACATGGAATTCCTTACGAAATCGTAACTGATAACGGATCTCAGTTCATCTCCACCCGATTCGAAGCATTTTGTGAAAAATGGAAGATACGACAAAACAAGTCGACTCCCAGATACCCACAATGCAACGAACAAGCCAAGACAATCAATAAGACCATTCTAGACGGACTTAAGAAACGTCTAGACGCTAAAAAAGGCAGGTGGGCAGACGAGCTCGAGGGAGTCCTCTGGCACATCGCACGACCCCAAGACGAGCAACGGGAGAAACACCTTTCGCCCTCGTCTATGGGCCAGAATACATGAATCCCGCAGAAGTCGAGTTCCCCGTTGTGCGAAGGAGATTACTGCCCGAACGAGAAGAGATCAATAACGCCATGCTCCTAGATGATCTTGACCTCATCAACGTGCGCTGGGATCGAGCACTTGTCCGAATGCAGAATTCCCAACACGCAGCCGCCAAATATTATAATTCCAACGTACGGAATCGCAGATTCAACGAAGGAGATTTGGTTCTCCGCAAAGTATTCCAAAATACCGCTGAGCGAAACGCGGGAAAACTTGGAACGAACTGGGAAGGACCCTACAAGATCGTGAAAGTCGTTCGACCAGGCTCTTACGAGATAGCCAACATGCAAGGCGTAAAAATCCCTAGAACTTGGAACGCAATGCATCTCAAAAAATACTATCACTAAACAAACCACTTCACAATGACCGAACTAAGAGATGGCTTGATCTCCATAGGGAGTACGTATGCAGTTTGTCGAAAGACGAATTCAGCTGTCCCCCTCTCTAAAAAGGGGGGGAAGTGGGTACGTATACTCGCATACTCCAAAATTCAAAATATCCGACCACGCCCTCGATATTTCTGAAACTTTTTACCCTTCAAAACTGAGCAAATCATCTTCGTCCAACAAATTATATTCGAGTCTTGAAAAATCTCGCAAGTAAACCAGAGATTAGGGAAATATCAACCTCCGGCACTGCGAGACGTCGCAGAAATTGCCTAAGAAGTTATTTCCCGACCGACAAAACGAAACTCTCGTCACGAAAAATAACATACGCACTAACATCTCCGCAAAACACATATTCTTCGCGAAGACCCAAACAGTAATATCTACCACAAGTTCGTTGCTAATCACATCAAACTCTTAAACGTCCTAAACAGACACGGCCATCTCACGAAGATGACCCTCGTACATCCGACACAAGGATAATAGCGCCATAAAAGAAATCCGAAATTTTAATCAAGCACTTCCAGTTGGCTTAAAAATTGTCTCTGGAGAGATGCTCGATTCGTATCAGACAAGTCGTATAAGCCGAGAACCTATCGCGGACTTTAAATCGGTACGAGTCAGGTTAAAATCGCAACAAGCAAAATCAATAGCCGGCTATTCACCGCATCAATCTTAAAACCGAAAGTAAACCTAGGTATTTCCCTAAACCCAGCGCACTGGTCTCTAACATCGCAAGGCATGATATCGAAAAGAAGATACGAGATCCTAAAACATGCCTCTATGCTTACGTTCAACGTCTCAGATATCCCACGAAATTAGTATTTCGCGGAAAACTCTCAAAACAGATCGCGAATAAAGCATTTCACATCGGAGAGAGATATGAGATGACAACTCATAATCCTCCTTCCATACACTTACTCACGAAAAACGCAAACTGATTATCCATTCACAAAAAAAAAACAAACAAAAGCCGCAAAGCGGTAGGGATTCAAAAGCCACAAATGGCCTGTCCCGAATGATAAAACAAGGTCGTACAAGGCAAGAACATAAACATAAACAAAAGAAAATCTCTCACGAGAGATCGTAACCATGGTCATCTTCTGAACTCAAGCCTCCCCTTCGCCCATCACCTCGTCCAAGCTCGGGGTCGCGTCGCCTCTGTTTTCCCCAACCACGGGATCTTTCCCCTCTGGGTCTTCAGAACACGTCGGAAGGAAGCACGCAGACTTTAGGTCAGCGAGGACGAGATCGAAATCCCCTTCCACGGCCACCGAATATCCCTTGCAATCGGACAACCTGGTCTCTTCGGCCTCTAAAGACGGAGAAGTCTCGCTCTGGAGTGCCCGAACTACGGCCATCCCGCCCTCGACAGTCGCCAAGGCCAAATCTCTGCTACGGATGCACTCGAGGGAGCCAAGAAAGGAAGAGATCTTCGCCAAACGAGCCTGGAACTCAGCGCTGAGCGCATCCTTGGCCTCTTCGATCCCGCGGCTCGTCAATCCTACATCACTCTCGATCTGACGCTGAAGTCGACGCACCTCCGAAGACTTGGCTTTCCTGGCTTTCTTCTCCTTAAGCAGAGAGCTCGCTGTCTTACCAAGGTCCCTCTCGAGCTCCCCGATCTCGACCTCGAGCTTGGACACCTTTGCGGAGTGAGAAACCTCGATAGCTTTCAGCATGGCTTCAGTTTCAGACCATTTGCCTTGCATCTCCGTCAGATCTCTCGCAAGACGATTGGCCTCAGAACCGCACTCGCTGATCATTCCATCGATCAGCGACACGAACTGCGAGAAAAGAGAACAGTTAAAGATACGAAACGAAGCAAGATGGAAATATCTGACGAGCTAATCGTAAAAATCCAAAGTGAGGGACGAACCTTTCCGTGGAGCCCCGACGCCAGATTCGAGCCTCCTTGCTGCGAAGACTCCCCGTCACCGCCCTTGGTTAACTTCCTCTTGCGGCCCTTAGGCTGAACGACCGGAGCAGCACTGGGACCACGCAGCGCAAGGACGATTTCTTTCCTGGTTGGAGGAGGAGGCATGGACTCAGCGGCCATCTCTTTGTCCTCGACAAGAATCGGAGTCGTAGACGATGCTCCGGTGGGCTGAACCGAAGTGTCCGGAACACACGGAACGCTCGTATCAACTTGAGTTCCTGTGTTCTGCGGAACCTGAACCTCAGCACCATGATCCGGAGTAACGGCCAGAGCAGAAGAGGACGGGAGCTCGGTGTCAGCTCGAACTAGTTCCTTTTCGGCTTTGCGGCGAGCTAGTTTCTCTTGGAAGGAAAGATAGCCAGCGACGCAAGCTGGCGACTCAACGGAGGAATGCGGAACCGGAGCTTGGGAGGTGGCCTCACCCATCTCAACGTCGGAACTTCTCTTGTCACCTTGGGAAGAAGAAAACTTGAAAGCTAGAGTTTAGGAGAGAAGCTAGAGAGGATTTGGGAAGGAAAGGAAAGTGTGAGAAAAATGAAAGATCGGGACTCTCTACTTATAGAAGTATGAGCTTAGGAATTCGATTTATTATAATGTATATATATATATATTCTCGTTGATGTTCCTCCGCGGAATTCTGAATGTGAACTTCGTCCAATACGCCTATCTTGCCTAATTCGCCAAACCGCGTGCTAGAATCTCATCGCGATCCACAATTCTAACGAGCTGGGGGGCTAACTGTTGGGGTCAAAAATGGTTACAACGAAGTTAACATTGAAATGTTCGTAAAACAAAAATTAGCAAGAACGTTTTTACGAAAAATAAATCTTCGAAAAAGATTTGTTTTTACGAAGAATCTCACGGAGAAAACACGTTCACGAAACATCGGAAAAAGATTCAAACAAGGTCGCTACGCAGCAACCGATAGCGACCGAGACGTACATGGCTCGGTCGAGCTCGGTCGCTACGTAGCGACCGAGCTCTCACCGAAGCACGGTCGCTACATAGCGACCGAGCACGCACACGTCTCGGTCGGTACGTAACGACAGAACATTCTTAAAACGTTGATACGACACGAATCCATGCATTCTCGTCTACTCTTTAATGCTATCTCCCAAAAACCGTAGCTAAACCATTTCATGTTTTTCGCCACTCGGAGTCATCAATCGAACTTTTTGATAAAAACCGCAGGAAGTTTATTTTTATCGAAGAAACCGTAATAAACGTTTCGAGTCAAAGACGGCCAAGGAGGCCTAAAACACAACTTGAAGCCACTTACGATTTCTTAACCAAAATCCCATAAGCCATATTACGGTTTATGCTTTGTTCGTAAGAAAAGGATAAAAGTCAAGTTTCTGCGCATAAATCTTAAGTTTCCGAAGATAATCACGAAGATCGGGAAAACAGAATATCTCTATTTTTAAGTTATGACGGCTTATGGGCTGAAGGGGAGAAGCATAAACCGACCTAGGAGCGAGTATATAAGGAGTCATAGGCGAGAGGCAGAAGGGAGAACTTTTTCACAGCAAACTTAGCACTTAGAGCAATTTTAGGCAATTTTCCGTCTTTGTTATCCGAGCTGCGACTCAATTAGGTTTTTTCCGTCTTAGGGTTTTAGAACTAGGAATCTCGCTGACAGCTCTCGTAGCCAAGGCACTTACCTTGTTCTCAAATGTAGATTCGGAATAAGAACTATCTTGTTCTCTTTTTCGATTTCTTATTTTATTATTGTTCTCTTTTCGTGTTCAGATTGCTTGGCGTGTGGTATTAGCAGATATCTGGGACCTCTGGGAAACTAGGGTTCTCCTACTTTCCTAATTTAAACGGAAATCGACAGTGCGAATTTTGGTTCCCACAGTATGAGGCCCTAATTTTTGGAGAAAAATATTCCATGAAGAGATTACTCCAGGTTCTAGGTTCCAGGTTCCTTCCCCAGGGTCCCAGGTTCCCGCCTCTAGATTCCAGGGACCTGCCCCCAGGTCAGGGTCCCACCTCCGGGTTCCGACTTCTGAATTCCAGGTCGAATGGTTTCTCCTGCCTCAGAAGAAAGAGGAAGTATTCCAATATATAGGCCACCCCTAAGAAAATTGGAAATATTCTATTATCTAAGGATATATTGAATTTTTCCAAACCCTAGGAGGGAGGCACGACCTCCACTATAAATATAGGTTTCTAAAGCTAAGGAGGAGGGGAAGACATCCATAGACAGAGCTCACAAGTTCTACAGCCGCCAAGGCAATATTCTAACCCTAAAAGACCTTTTCCTTCGACATGCCTATGATAGGCTGATCCCGACGATTGTTCCCGACAAGATGAAGTCAGGCACTCTCAGAAGCACGTCTACAACTTCATCTACTAGTTCAGACCGTGATCTCCTACCCATCTCCAACAAGACGCCATGCTCACCGAAGCATACCGACGCTCCATTCTCACTGCAGCACGCCGACTAGTTTATTCATCTGTTCCGGCCATGTTTCCTCTCGAACAGATGATTCCTATCAACTACAAGAGCCATGTGCTCCCAAGGCCATGTTCCCACTAGGCCTCGTGCCCAACAGGATACGTGCCCATCTAGGCTACGCGCCTCCATCTAGGCTACGCGCCTCCATCAATACATGAACTACGAATGGCTTGATCCTTTTCCGAGGGGTACTTAGGTAATCCCCACTAAAGGATGCAGCTATAAATCTAAACACCTTCCATGGTTCCATACCAAGACACTCAAGGGACCGACCCTGGAGTCGGGACAATCAACTATCATCAAGAGGACCACGAGATCTCCATTATCAGTAGGCGGTCCCGGCCTGACGACTAATCCCTTCTACCGCTACCAAGGCACTGATGACATATTCCGGCCCATACTCAGATGGCAATACCCCAAGAGCAAGACCTCCGAGTTCACTAACTATCAAGGCGGGAGAACGCACTACGAATACCCGTCTCCTTCTTCCTATCATTCCGTAGATCTGAGCACGGATCGCTTGTACACAAAAATCCCCTAACAGTTTGGCGCTGGTTACCAAACGACCTGTGGGTCCTAAATACAACCTCAGGGTCGGAAGGAACCTCCGGGTTACCAAACGACCTCCGGTTCCTAAATACGACCTCAGGGTCTGATGGAACCTCCGCGTTCCCAAACGACTTCCGGTTCCCAAACAACTTCCGGTTCCTAAATACGACCTCAGGGTCTGAAGGAACCTCTGCGTTCCCAAAAGACCTCCGGGTCCTAAATACGACCTCAGGGTCTGAAGGAACCTCCGGGTTCCCAAATGACCTCCGGGTCCTTACTCAACCTCTGGGTTCAATGTTTATCTTGCAGGTTCTAAATACGACTTCCGGGTCTAGGCAGCCTCTAGGCACCAGAAATGACCTCCGAGTCTCAACGACACCTCCGTCTCCCAACAATATCTCCAGGTCTTCCCAATGGCAGCTGGACAACGCATTGGAAGACGCTCCTAAGTTTTGATAATGGAAGACTCTTCTCCAAAAAGCCTACCTAGCATTCAACGAGAGTCTACCCGACGAAGGCAACTTCGAGTCAAGAAGACATACGAGAAGGTCCCCTTAGAGGTCAACACAACCATCAGGTTCCTCGACGAAAGTCCACCCAACCTTCGGGTTTCCTGACAAAAGTCCATCCAACCTTTGGGTTCCTGCACGAAAATGCAGGCAACCTTTTAGATTACACGAAAGACTCAGGAAGAAGCTTCTAAGTCCCAGGAAAGCGTGACACAAGGTCATCTCAGCATTGATTATAGCCTCCCTCCGGGGGCAGAGTGGAATATTACATAGTTGAGAGCGACCAAGAATCAATGGTAGAGTTCAGCTAATGGTTCCACCTTCTGAATTCGGCATGGACACTACTGCTCGCCGCAAGGAACATGTTCAAGAGTTCTACTTTGATACCAAGAATCAGCTAGGTTATCTCCAAGTACCAAGACGAACATGCCGAACGTCCCCAGCCAAAAGTCACGGTACAATGCCGAGACGAGGCAAGAAGCTACCAATACAACATCAAAGCCTCGAGGAGCAACAAGTATTCTAAATGCAATAAAGAGACCGACACGAAGACCGGAATGAGAGTCCATTACGACTTTTACAAGCTCAAGAAGCGCAAGCAAGGCCAGCAGAATCAAGCATGAAGACCCTCGGTTTCGGCCTCCGGGTCCTATTGGACGTTCTCATCTCCGAGATCCTTAGCCTCGCCAACATTCTCCCTCTCAGAATTTATGGGTCCTAACCCATACACTCCTCCACACGATTCATGGAACCAGAGAACCTCAAGAAATGGATATTGAAGTCCTTCCTAAACTAAGGCGGAGTATAGCTACCGGAGCAGCACAAGCATCTGGGGTATGAGCAGAAGCATCACCCTTTACACAGATGTTCCCGGCTTCTCCATCAAACTTTCGGCGAACTCCGACTAATCCCCACCATGTGAGCAACGTATCATCTTTATAAAGGAGAGAAAGAAAGTCTTACATGCTCTGTTTGATCCTGCGCAACAGCGTTGTCCGCCCTTCGAGCTTTTACTTGGTCCTACATGGTGGTTTTTTCTGAATATCCACTACCAGGTCATCAGGATCAAGGGTACAACTACATCCACGTGACCGTCATCACTCCAGCCAAACACCTGCCCATTGAAGCATGCCTGTAAGTCTATCTACATTGGTCCAGACCCGACATCATGCCAACCAGACCAAGCATAAGTACATCTGAGCAGTACTGACAAGGAAGCTTGATGGCCCAGGCTACGAGCCGACGTCCAATTCCAAATTCAACAAGGAACCTGATACTACGGTGCAACACATGGAGTCCTATGAAGAAAATCATGGTATTTCCTACCTTCAAACATGAAGCCATAAAATAAGGGGCAAACTGTTGGGGAAAAATATTCCATGAAGAGATTACTCCAGGTTCCAGGTTCCAGGTTCCTCCCCCCGGGTTCCAGGTTCCCGCCTCCAGCTTCCAGGGTCCTGCCCCCGGGTCAGGGTCCCGCCTCCGGGTTCCGACTTCCGGCTTCCAGGTCGAATGGTTTCTCCTGCCTTAGAAGAAATAGAAATCTTCCTTAATATAAGGAAAACTGCTTAGACACGAAGGGATCCTCCTAAATCCAAGAAAAAGAGGTAGTATTCCAATATATAGGTTGCCCTTAAGAAAATTGGAAATATTCAATTATCTAAGGATATATTGAATATTTCCAAACCCTAGGAGGGGGGCACGGCCTCCACTATAAATATAGGTTTCTAAACCTAAGGAGGAGGGGAAGACGTCCATAGACAGAGCTCACAGGTTCTACAGCCGCCAAGGCAATATTCTAACCCTAGAAGACCTTTTCCTTCAACATGCCTATGATAGGCTGATCCCGACGATTGTTCCCGACAAGATGAAGTCATACACTCACAGAAGCATGTCTACAACTTCATCTACTAGTTCAGACCATGATCTCCTACCTATCTCCAACAAAACGCCATGCTCACCGAAGCATACCGACGCTCCCGTCTCACTGCAGCACCCCGACTAGTTTATCATCTGTTCCGGCCATGTGTCCTCTAAAACAAATGATTCCTATCAACTACTAGAGCCACGAGTTCCCAAGGCCATGTGGCCACTAGGCCACGTGCCCAACAGGCTACGTGCCCATCTAGGCTACGCGCCTCCATCAATCCATGAACTACGAATGGCTTGATCCTCTTCCGAGGGGTACGTAGGCAATCCCCACTAAAAGATGCAGCTATAAATCTAAACACTTTCCATGGTTCCATACCAAGACGCTCAAGGGACCGACCCTGGAGTCGGGACCATCAACAATCATCAAGAGGACCCCGAGATCTCCATTATCAGTAGGCGGTCCCCGCCTGACGACTAATCCCTTCTACCGCTACCAAGGCACCGATGACATATACTGGCCCATACTCAGATTGTAGTATCCCAAGAGCAAGACCTCCGAATTCACTAACTATCAAGGCGGGAGAACGCACTACGACTACCCGTCTCCTTCTTCCTATCATTCCATAGAGCTGAGCACGGATCACTTGTACACAAAAATCCCCTAACACTAATCGCAGGTCTAACTTTCGCCCACCAAATGGGGGCAGAGAACATCCAGGTCTTCGGCGACTCCCAGCTGATAATCAACCAAGTACAGAGAGAGTACCAGGCAAAAGACGACAGCATGATCCAGTATCTGGCGGTCGCTCAACGACTAATCAAGAAGTCAAGAGATGCAAGCTCACTCAAATCCCCCGGGAACAAAACTCACAAGCCGATGCCTTGGCTAACCTAGGGTCTGCCCTCGAAACGAAGAGCCAGATGAGTATCCCCTTGCTTGTGCTTCAATGGCCAGCCACCCTGGATGAACCCCCGTCAGAGGAGGTCTCTGCCGTCGAAGAAGGCGAAACCTGGATGACCCCCTTAGTCCGGTACCTGGAGGCCGACACTCTCCCGGAAGAACGCAACGAGGCCAGGAAGATCAAGAAGCAAGCCGCAAGGTATTGTATCTCCCAGGAGAAGTTGTACCGGAGATCTTTCTCTGGCCCGTACCTAAGGTGTATCACACCCCAAGAGGCTGCTAGAATCCTTGTAGAACTACATGAAGGAGATTGTGGATCCCACTCCAGTGGCAGAATCCTGGTGCTCAGAGCTAGAAGGGCCGGTTACTAGTGGCCCACGATGGCCGCCGACGCCGACAGACTAGCCAAGCACTGCGACCAATGCCAAAAGCACGCTCCAGTCTCAAAGCTTCCCCCGGAGAACCTCAAGTCCATAAGCTCACCATGGCCCTTTGGGACAAGCCGAGTCCATGAACAAAACCGTGGTCAACATGCTTAAAAAGCGACTGGAGGGCTCTCACGGGAAGTGGGCGGCCACTCCCAAAACAGCAACATGGGAAAACCCCTACTCGCTAGTCTATGGCTCTGAGGCCATTGTACCTACAAAGATGCACGTACGAACAACGGTCTCCGGATCCACCTCTCAGGAGAAGAACAATGAGCTGATGGCGCTAAGCCTCGACCTACTCGACGAAAAAAGAGAGGCCGCTC
Organism: Brassica oleracea var. oleracea; assembly: GCF_000695525.1. Taxonomy (NCBI): domain Eukaryota; kingdom Viridiplantae; phylum Streptophyta; class Magnoliopsida; order Brassicales; family Brassicaceae; genus Brassica; species Brassica oleracea. The sequence goes on from NC_027754.1 coordinate 9,174,433, forward strand.
GACTAAGAAACTGGTCCTACCAGCAATACAGGGAACACATGGCATATATTCGTTGCAAAAGTACTGTGAAATACATGGAGCAATCTAAATCCTGCTTCTCAAGACGTGGAAAGCAGCGTAAGCCTGGCACTTGGGTCATAACACCCACACCAGCACCCTCTAAGCCTGTCAGTGACTTCCTGCAGAAGTAGAATACAACATAGGAACTCGATAGTGGCCAGCTTCCGAGCGGCATAATGCGAAATCAAAACAGGTACCGGTAGTAGTCTTGCCTAGGAAGGCGGAGTACGGTCTCTACGAAAAACAAAACATTTCGGGTTCCCAAGGAACTCCAGGTCCTTATGAAAGCCCCCGATCTAAAGAGGAAACCCAAGGTTCCCAAACGATTTCGGGTCCTATGCAAAAAATCTAAGGAAGAACCTCCAGGTTCCCTTATAGCCTCCGGGTTCCAATCAAAGATCTCAAGGTCTAAGGAAGAACCTCCGGGTTCCTATATGGCCTCAGGGTTTCAAAGAAAAAAAAGAAGCTAGAACCCGTGTGCAGCCTAGGGCGCATCGGGGTAATTACAACTTCAAAGAACTTCCGGGTTCCAAACATCGATCTCCGGATTCAAACCTCCGAGTTCCAACACGGCTTCAACGGCCTAATACGTTTTTCGAAAAAAGGGCAGACCCCTGTGCAGCCTAGGGCTCATCGGGGTCACTATATCCCTAAAGAAGCTTCGAGTTCTCATGCGACCTCAGGGTCCAAATACACCAGGGTCCCGATACGATCTCCGGATCTAAAGGAAAACCCTGTACTCTTGTGCGACCTCAGGGTCCAATCACAATCACATAAACCTCTTGGTTCCAACCACGATCTCCGGATCTATCATAGAATCTCCGGATTCCTACATCGCCTCCGGGCTCCAGTTTCGGTCCCAAGATCTAGAGAAAAGACCTCAGGTTCCCGGACGAAGACCTCATGGTCAAGGGGAACCTCTAGGCTCCTCGACGACATTCGGGTCTCTAGACGACCCACGGTTCCTCATGCAACCTCCAGGTTACGAGATCATTCTCCAGACTCCAACAGTCCATATTCTAGCTCGAAAACCTCATGGTTTGTAGCCTATCTCCCTAGATCCCATCATTCAACCTACGAAAAGAGAGGGATCATAGACTAAAAAGTCCCACCTCGATCGAGAAACAGGCGGAAAGATATCTTCTTAAAGAAAAAGCATGCAAAGCAGGAGCGGAGCAACATCAAGGAGTAAATAAAAGGGAAGACCATGAAGCATCATTATTCATAAAAAGAATCGTGACCCTCCAACAGATCTCGGGGTTGCAGCCTGGGAGAAGCTCCCCGATTGATGGTTAAACCCCCCGGACAAGAATAGATGACGCTGATACTCTTCTTCCGGATTCCAATGTTCCACGCGTTTCTCCAGCAATTCCTTCATAAGCTCCCATCTAGCCGCAGCTTTCACTTGCTGAACAAGTAGGTCTTGGCGAGCCATCATGTCTTGTACTTGGCCACGAAGAAGGAGTATCTCGCTAGTCATTCTCCGGTAAGCTGCTACCAGAAAGCATCTACCAGAAAGTCACGGTTAGGCATAATCTCGGCTCTTGTTAATGAGATGGAAGACAGACCCCCAGCCGATAAAGTAGCCCTCGCTAGTCTTGGTGGAGGGGTGTAAGAAAGACGCCGCTTCCGCGCTTTAGCTTTATGATGCTCGTCATAGACAACCGACACCGGGAGCCTCACCACGTTACCATAAAGAAGGGGAAGACTTACCCCAAACACGACTATGACGCAAGGCCTCCCTGCTCACCAAAAAGGTCACCCAGCGGAATCGTCGAGGAATTCCCATTGTAAGTTTCGCCACTGCTTCTTCAGCGAAGGAAACCGGGGGAGACACAGCTAACAAAGCCAGAGTTAAAACATCAAAATCAGGCTCCCGAAAGGACGGTAAAACTCAAAACTTGGAAGAAGAACTTACCGACGGTTCGCAAAGACGTAGGGTAACCCAGCGGCTCCTGAATCTTCACAAACACGTACCGGCTGTTCCAACCATCTCCAAAGGGGTGATTACCCCTGATACCCCTCGAAGGTTCCTCGAGCAGGGGGCGCCATTACGATATCGAAGGTGATAGAACTCCTCTTTGTTCGCCAAAGGAGCAAAGTGATAAGAGTATAAAATCTCATTCACCCCGACATAAAATCCGTGGAATTCTCCAAGTACTTGGACAACCATTAAAGTCCTCCAGGCCAGGGGAGTAAGTTGAGAAGGACAGAAACCAAAGAAAGATGACACTTCTCCTATGAGAGAAGGAATAACGCTCCGGAAGCCTGCTTCCAGATATGCCTCATAAAAAGTCACCTCATCTGCTCCCCCACCCGGAGCTCGTTCAAACTCGGTCGGACTCCTCATCCCCACTGAAGGATGATTCGCGTACTTCCTCCTCATATTAGCCAGATCCCCCTCTCGGATCTCAAAACGGGGACCGTCGTCGAAGAAACAAGAACGAAGCCTTCTCAGGGGTGGCATCGGAACCACTTCACTGTCAGTCTCCGGAGCGTCCCCCCAAGAGGGAACATGAGATGAGAAAGGATCGGTGAAAGGACGACGCGGCCTCGGACAACCACCCACGAGTGAGGACGGAAACGAGAGAAGCTCGGGATTCATCTTTATCAACTAGGAATCAGCGCTAGAGGTGGGTTGAAGCCAGCTAGGAGGTATCATGAATCCTTATTTATATTCGGGTCATTCCCTTTTCCACAGGATCAGAAAAGGAAACAAGGATGTTTCCAAATATCCTGAAGAATCCCAGACATAAAGGATAAACAGCAAAAAGGAAACCCGATCTTTGCAGAAAAAGGGAAATCTTTTCAACAAAAAAGGAAAATGCACGCTTTTGAAAGAATAAAAAGAGCATCTAGTATCATCAACCGTACGGACCCCAGCCCCCCGGTCTATCCTCTACACATCATTGCATAAAGCTCCTCCTCAGGAAACATCAGAGCTCTAGGCTCCACCGTCTCCAAAGACGCCATCAGAAGCCCAGAGCTTCCCATCTCCAACAAGAAACCAGCGGTTCAGTAGCGCCAGACCCCGGTCTGGAGAAAGGGAACCGGTCCTCCCCCGGGTCCAGAGAGTCGTTCTGGCCTGAGTGGAACCCAGGATCGCAGGATTGTTGGAGCGATGTCCTGCCTAAGGGAAGCCTGCTGAGAATGAGCAACTCCGGTTGACTTGAGTGCACAGGTTATTCCCCGAGTTCGACAGCGAAATCGAGCAATAAGGGGCAAACTATTGGGGAAAAATACTCAGGTATTGAATTCCTCCAGACCCCAGGCGGGACACTGGCCTCTGGGTCCCCGCTATTGAGTTCTCCGGGTCCGGTCCCAAGACCGCTCCCCTTCCCCTGGGAAAAGAAAAACTTCCAATAAGGAGAAGCTTCCATATTTCCGAATATGGAAGAGTTTAACCTACTCCAACCGACTAAGGCCTGCCTTAAGGAGACTATATAAAGGGAACCTAAACCCTAGAGCAAGGGATCGACACTTCGAGACTTAGAGATTATAGCTAGGCGGCTAGAACTAGGGTTTATACACCAATCATTGTAGTTCCGGCTTGTTCTATCTAATAAAACATCTATTCAAGTCTATTTCTCCCAAACACATACGAAATCAATATAAACACAAGCCTTGTCCATCGTTCCGTGGTAATCACAAAGATCCTACACAAAAATACCCTAACATCAGCTGATCTCCCAGATGATAAAGCTGGGACAACGTCTGCACCAGAGTGAAATGCGCACATTATTAAAATTGTTACGAGAATAGTAGAATGAATTCGTGGCGGAACTTACCCAAAGTAATCCACCCTGCAGAACTTGAATAACTTTGGAGGCTTTCCCTTCTGGAAGAAGAGTCTGGTCTTGAGGGAACACCTTAGAATTCAGGTTGGTATGCACCGTAGACAACCCCCCTGAGGGACATGCAATACCAGCAGATTGAAGGGCCAACCTTGTGGTCACACTGTTGGGGAAATATATTCCATGAAGAGATTACTCCAGCTTCCGGTTTCCAGGTTCCTGCCCCCATGTCTGGGTCCCTTCCCCCGGGTCTGGGTCCCTGCCTCCAGCCTCCGGCTTCCAGGCCGAGTGATTTATCCTGCCTTAGGATAAATGGAAATCTTCCTTTAATAAGATCACCAGCTTGGACAAGAGGGAAAGAGGAAGTATTCCAATACATATGACCTCCCTTAAGAAAAAGGAAAATATTCTATAATCTAAGGATATAATGAATATATCCAAATCAAAAGAGAGAGGCACGACCTCCACTACAAATATAGGTTTCTAAACCTAAAGAAAGGGGTCAAAGACGTCCATAACCAGAGCTCACCAATTCTACAGCCGCCAAGGCAAGGTTTCGCACCTAGAAGACCATCTTCTTCGACACGTTTATAACCGACGAATCCCTGCGATTACTGTCAACTAGATGAAGATATATGCTCCCTGCAGCACGTCTACAACTCTACTTACTGGCTCGGGCCACGATCTCCAGCTCATGAGCAGGGTCCCTCCATGCTCACTGAAGCACCTCAACACATCATGCTCACTGCAGCATATCGACAGGTCTACCATCTGTTCCAGCCATGTGCCCCTTAGAACAGATGACTTCTACTAACTACAGAGATACGTGCTCCCAAGGCTACATTCTTATTAGGCCATGTGCCCACTAGAGCCCCGTGCTCTCAAGGCTACATGCCTATTAGGCCATGTGCCCACTAGAACTACGTGCTCCCAAGGCTACCTGCCCATTAGGCCATGTGCCCACTAGAACTACGTGCTCCCAAGGCTACGTGCCCATTAGGCCATGTGCCCACTAGAGCCCCGAGCACCCAAGGCTACGTGCCCATTAGGCCATCTGCCCACTAGAGCCCCGAGCACCCAAGGCTACGTGCCCATTAGGCCATCTGCCCACTAGAGCCCCGAGCACCCAAGGCTACGTGCCCATTAGGCCATCTGCCCACTAGAGCCCCGAGCACCCAAGGCTACGTGCCCATTAGGCCATCTGCCCACTAGAGCCCCGAGCACCCAAGGCTACGTGCCCATTAGGCCATCTGCCCACTAGAGCCCCGAGCACCCAAGGCTACGTGCCCATTAGGCCATCTGCCCACTAGAGCCCCGAGCACCCAAGGCTACGTGCCCATTAGGCCATCTGCCCACTAGAGCCCCGAGCACCCAAGGCTACGTGCCCATTAGGCCATGTGCCCACTAGAGCTACGTGCTCCCAAGGCTACGTGCCCTTTAGGCCATGTGCCCACTAGAGCCCCGTGCTCCCAAGGCTACGTGCCCATTAGGCCATCTGCCCACTAGAGCCCCGAGCACCCAAGGCTACGTGCCCATTAGGCCATGTGCCCACTCGACCCCCGTGCTCCCTAGGCCACATTCCTCCATTAGGCTTCGCGCCTACATCAGGCTACGCGCCCATCTAGGCTCCGTGCCTCTATATACATGAACTACGAACAGCTTGATCCCTCACTGAATGGTACGTAGGCAATCCCCACTGAAGGATGCAGCTATAAACCCAAACACTTTCCACAGTTCCACACCTAGACGCTCATGGACCGCCCCTAATGGTCGAACCATCAACTACAGATCATGAGGCACCCAAGGACCGACCCTGTTAGTCGGGACCATCGATCATAGATCAAGAAGACCCTGGGATCTTCGCTAAAGGTAGGCGGCCCCCGCCTAACGACCAATCTCCCCTGCTGCTGCTAAGGCACCGACGACATATGCTGGCCCATACCAATATGGCAGTATCCTAAGAGCAGGATCTCCTGGTTTATCAACTATCGAAGCAGGAGAATACACTCAACAACGCGTCTCCTTCCTCCTATCATTCCGTAGAGCTGAGCACGGATCGCTTGTACACAAAAATACCCTAACAGTTTGGCGCTAGAAGGAGGGGCAGTTTTAAACTGCGTGATAATGTGATAGGCGGAAGAGACATTACATCTATTCCAGCAAAATCACTCAACCCCAGCCACCTCGGGGCAAGAAACGACGTATTCTCATCAGATCTAAAGCTCACGCAGCTGGAAACACCTCTTCAAGAGAGGATAACACATTGCTGATAGCAGTAGCAAGATTCAACGCATGAACTACCTACGAGTCCCTACTAGTTCCTGCTGGTTCCAGATCCCAATAAGGAATCACACTTCTACAATCTCTGGTTCCTGCTGGTTCGGGTCTCAACTGCAAACCAGGCCCCTGCAACCTTTGGAGTTAATGATCCCGACTAGGAGCAGTCATCACCAACATCAATATCAATGGACAATCCACTAGCAACAATCTAGCAAGCTCTAGACACCTGGAATGCATCCAGGATCACAACTCTGCCACATATGAGAAAGATGAGAGGTCCTCAAGCAGGGCAAAACATCTTCCGGCCGGGTTTACAACTTTAACGAATTCCAAAAGCTGGAGGAACCAGAAGAGGAGTTCCTCGAAATACTGCAGCCATACCAGACAACCACTAAGAGGTAACTGGAGAACCACCTTTCTCTTTAGGTTCTAGAATCTAAGTGGTAGTGGAACCCTAGTTAACCCGATAACTAGGGGGATACAACGCCTTAGAGTACTTGTCAAATTCGACTGGGGTTGTTCCGCGAAAGGAACCCAGCCCAAGCGCCGGGAACACTGCTGATCCGCCTCCTGCAAAAGAGCCAGAGAAAATGCTAACTCTACAGCATGGAGTGCTGGTCCTCATACCCTCTACTCATTTGGAGCAAAAGGGAGTAAAAGAAGCCGGAGAACACATAATCCCGGTACCATTCATCCAAAAGGAAAAGCCAAACCTCTGGGTTCCGGGTTCCAGCTTCCAGGTTCCGGATCCTAGCTTCCAGGTTCCAGATCCAAGGTTCCGACCACCTTACTACCGCTTTTCCTGGCTACGTACCCTGATATATCTCTGAGGAAGACACAACCACGAGGACAGCAACGGCAGATGAGCTAAGCGTTAACCCAAGGGTCTACACGCATCAACAACTCCCATCAGCATGCCCGTGGCAAAGGAGATTCAAGAAGAGGGGATGAGTCATCGAATGACGTCCAGAAAATGCTGAGAGTGGCTCACCCAAGGGGAAGCAGAGAGCAGCCTGGACGTTAAAGGACATCGTGAAATGCTGAGAGTGGCTCACCCAAGGGGAAGCAGAGAGCAGCCTGGACGTTAAAGGACATCGTGAAATGCTGAGAGTGGCTCACCCAAGGGGAAGCAGAGAGCAGCCTGGACGTTAAAGGACATCGTGAAATGCTGAGAGTGGCTCACCCAAGGGGAAGCAGAGAGCAGCCTGGACGTTAAAGGACATCGTGAAATGCTGAGAGTGGCTCACCCAAGGGGAAGCAGAGAGCAGCCTGGACGTTAAAGGACATCGTGAAATGCTGAGAGTGGCTCACCCAAGCGGGGGCAGAGAGCACCTAGAACGAGTCATCGAACGACGCCTACAAAGAAGGAAATCCAAGGAATATGAAACAAATCAATATCCGTGGATATCAACAGGAGGAGTGGACTAATCATGTCCTAGTATGCATAAGAAAACGGTAACCCCTGTGAAGCAAGAGAAGAATCACCTCATCCTGGAGAACTCCTGTTATCTAAACAACCGATTTTGGCTCAAAACCTAGGTCAATTCCTTCCTACGGACCAATCTTGGTCAAAGATCACATGAGATCATGTCAACCCACACTCTCCAAGCCTAGGGACGGAGAAGTACTGTCGCTTTACCTGAAAAAATAAAAGAAAAGAGGGAGCGCAAAAAGCAAAAATATTGCTCCATACGCCAGAGGTACAAAGGTCATTGGCAAGGCAGACAGAGGAGCTCGCCAATATCCGGGAACCTCCATGTTTCAGAAGGGTCTACCCCAAAACCTTCGGGTTCCAAGAGAACCAGTTCCACAAACTCTGGGTTTCTAGGGGACGAAGCCCACAAACCTCCATGTTTCAGAAGATCATACCCCAAAACCTTCGGGTTCCAAGCGAACCAAATCCACAAACTCTAGGTTTCTCCATCCTAGAGTCAGGGTGTAGGTTCTTCAGAAGATCATTCTCCAGCCGATATCCAATCATGGGGCACATAAGCAAGAAGTAAGTCGATAATTTGTTTCGGTCATGTGCCATTCGGATCCAGGAAAAATGTGACTATGCGCCCCGAGGTCCTTTGTCAGGAAGATAGATCTCGCTTATCACTTCAATTCGAATCCAAGATCAGGAATTCCTACTTCCGAGCGGGGCAACAGATCACCTACAGTAGATTTCAACTGATACAAGTGATCTTCACCAGACAAACCTACGATTGTTGCCATCCATCGACATGAAAGGCCAGAATCTTGAATCTCCCAAGGTCAATCGGCCTAAACAAGTCACAGGCCTGGGACAATCCATTAGACACCTGTCTATCTCGGGAAAATCGACTCTCCTCCAAGTTCAAACACGGCCCATGTCTAAAAAGAACGCATAAAAGGAGACTTCTGAGCGACGTCCTGTTCAAGCCAAGCCGGTGTTGATTCCCACTGAAGCATCGAGCGTTTCTCCATAAGGTCTCTCGTCAACTAGAGAGAACTACTTCAGGCCACGAGCCCCCTTAGACCCGGAAACAACTACTAGACCCCGGTCTGTCCCGGGGAAATTTGTTCTCCTCCAGGTCCGAAAACAGTACAGACCTAAGAAGAACCTGGGAAAGAAGGATTACTGGAGCGATGTCCTGTCCAGGGGAAGCCTGCTGAGAATGAGCAACTCCGGTTGACTTGAGTGCACAGGTTTTTCCCCGAGTTCGAGGACGAAATCGAGAAATAAGGGGGAAATTGGTTGGGAAAAATCATCCAGGCCTCGGGCAGGACACCGGCCTCCAGGTTCTTGTTGAGAGAAGCTCCGGCTCCGACCCTTGCATCCATCCCTGCCTCCAGATCAATAAAAGGGATTACTAAATCCTATGATCTTGCGCATAAGTGGAAACCCACACATATGATGCATGGAAAATATTTGACAATCGCAGGAATGGGCTAGCACAAGCCATAGTATGAGGTCAAATATAGTACTCCTGCTCATGAGCCTACTCCCATGAAGGATACAAAGTACGTATAATGTAAGGTATTGCCTGAGGAGCTTACACGCTTACTCTCAGGCAGGGAGCATATTACACATAATGCAAATGTACTGCCTGAGGAGCTTACACGCCCACTCTCATGCAGGGAGCATATTACATATAATGCAAGGTACTGCCTGAGAAGCTTACATGCTTACTCTCAGGCATGGAGCATATTAAATACAAACGCAAAAGTACTGTATTCAAACTCAGAGTTTGTACAGGGAGCGATAATGGGTATGAGATATAAAGCAGGAATGGGTCTGCCCAAGCCTGAGTATGATGTCTAAACTACCTGAAACCCCTGTGCAGCCTAAGGCGCATCGGGGTCCCTAGAGTACCATTGTGAAAAGTACCTGTATTAAAACGCTACGTGCTACACAATACAGGGAACACATGGTATAATTATTGCAAAAGTACTGTGAAATATATGGAGCAAATAAAACCTTGGTTCGCCAAACGTGGAAAGCAGCGAAGCAAGGCACTTGGGTCATGACACCCACACCAGCACCCTCTAAGTCTGTCAGTGACTTCCTGCAGAAGTAGAATACATCATAGGAACTCGATAGTGGCCAGCTTCCGAGCGGAAGAATGCGAAATCCGAACAGGTACCGGGAGTAGTCTTGCCTAGGAAGGCGGAGTACGGTCCCTGCAAAACCAAATATTCCGGGTTCTTACGAACTCCGGTTCTAAAGATAACCTCACGGTTATTAGATCAGAATCCTCGGGTGATTAAGAACCTTCGGGTCCCCATGAAGTATTTGGACCCAGAGGTCGTTCGTAGCCTCCGGGTTCAAAACGACCTCCAGGTCCAAAAGAAATCTTCGGGTTCAAAACGACCTCTGGGTTCCCGAACCACCTCTGGGTCCAAGAAACCGTCCGACTCAAAATGACCTCCGGGTCTAGAGGAACCTCCGGGTTCCCGAACGACCTCCGGGTCCAAAATACGACCTCAGGGTCTGAAGGAACCTTCGGGTTCCCAAATGACCTTCGGGTCCTTACTCAGCCTATGTGTTCTAAAGGTGACCTTCGGGTCTAGGGCAGCCTCCAGGCTCCACAAACGACCTTCGGGTCCCAACAACATCTCTGGTTTCTGAAACAATACCACGGTTCTGTTCGATCCCATAATCCAGCTATTGAATCTCTGGGTCCATTAGAGAGACATGCTATCTCTTGGGAAAAATTCACGAGTAACCCATCTACGGAAGGTGGAATCTGACGCATCCACAAGCCATGAGTTTCAGAAGGATGTATCTCTAAATTTTCGGATTCTGGGAAAACATGCCTAGGATCCTCCAGGTTCCATGAAAGCACGACACAAGGTCATCGCAGCATTGATTATAACCTACCTGTGGGTGCAGATTGCAATATTACATGGTTTAGAGTGGCCAAGAATCAATGGCAGAGTTCAACTAATGGTTCCACCTTCTTTATTCGGCATGGGCACTACTGCTCACCACAAAAAACATGTCAAAGAGTTCTACTCAGATACCAAGAATCAACTAGGTTACCTCCATGTACCAAGACAAACATACTGAACGTCCCCCCTGTCAAAGTCAGGGTACAATCCTAAGACAACGCAAGAAGCTACAGCTATAACATCAAAACCTCAAGGAGCATCAAGTATGCTAAACTCAATAAGGAGACCGGTGCGAAGACCTGAATGAAAGTCCATTACAGCTTTTACAAGCTCAAGAGGCGCAAGCAAGGCCAGCGGAATCAAGCATGTGGATCCTCAGTTTCGGCCTCCGAGTCAGTCCATTACAGCTTTTACAAGCTCAAGAGGCGCAAGAAAGGCCAGGGGAATCAAGCATGAGGATCCTCAGTTTCGGCCTCTGGGTCTTATTAAACCTCCTCATCCCCCTAATCCTTAGCCTCGCCAAGATTCTCCCTCTCCGAATTCCTGGGTCCTGACCCATACACTCCTCCACACGATTCAGAGAGATTCAAGAAAAGTAAACTGAAGTCCTGCTTGAACTAAGGCCGAGTATAGCTACAGGAGCAGCACAGGCATCTGGGGTATGAGCGGAAGCATCACCCTTTATGCAGACGTTCCCGGCTTCTCCATCAAACTTTTGGCCAACTTCGACCAATCCCCACCATGGGGGCAACATCTCATCCTTATAATGGAGAAGAAATAAGTCTTACAGGCTCAACTTGATCCTACGCAACAGCGATGTCCGCCCTTAGGCATTTACTAGGTCCTACATGGTGGTTCTTCCCGATTATCCACTTCCAGGCCATCGGAATCAAGGGTACAACTACATCCACGTGACCATCCTCACTCAGCCCAAACACATGCCCATTGAAGCATGTCTGTAAGTCTATCTACATTCGTCTAGGCCATGACATCATGCCCACTGGGTTCACCGACGAATACACTACCTGATCTAGACCACGTGTCTGTATCGAGCCAAGGATTACTGCACATTCTCCAGGCCAGACATCTCCAATCAGGCTGTGAATTCTTTCAGACCGAGCGCAAGTACATCCGAGCACTATCGACAATAAAGTTTGATGGCCCAGGCTACTAGCCGACGTCCTACTCCAAACTCAACGAGGAACTTGATACTACGGTGCAAGTCACGAAGTCGTATGAAGAAAACCATGTTATTTCCTACCTTCAAACATGAAACCAGAAAATAAGGGGCAAACTATTGGGGAAAAATATTCCATGAAGAGATTACTCCAGCTTCTGGCTTCCAGGTTCCTGCCCCCGGGTCTGGGTCCCTTCCCCCGGGACTGGGTACCTGCCTCCAGCCTCCGGCTTCCAGGCCGAGTGATTTATCCTGCCTTAGGATAAATGGAAATCTTCCTTTAATAAAATAACCAGCTTGGACAAGAGGGAAAGAGAAGTATTCCAATACATATGACCTCCCTTAAGAAAAAGGGAAATATTTTATTATCTAAGGATATATTGAATATTTCCAAATCAAAAGAGAGAGGCACGGCCTCCACTATAAATATTGGTTCTGTAAACCTAAAAAAAAGGGTCGAAGACGTCCATAACCAGAGCTCACCAATTCTACAGCCGCCAAGGCAAGGTTTCGCACCTAGAAGACCATCTTCTTCTACAGGCTTATAACCAACGAATCCCTGATATTACTGTCAACTAGATGAAGATATATGCTCCATCCAGCACGTCTACAACTCTACTTACTGGCCCAGGCCACGATCTCCAGCTCATCAGCAAGGTCCCTCCATGCTCATTGAAGGACCTCGACACATCATGCTCATTGCAGCATATCGACAGGTCTACCATCTGTTCCGGCCATGTGCCCCCTAGAACAGATGACTCCTACCAACTACAGAGCTACGTGTTCCCAAGGCTACGTTCCTATTAGGCCATGTGCCCACTAGAGCCCCGTGCTCCCTAGGCCACATGCCTCCATTAGGCTACGCTCCTCCATCAGGCTACATGCCTCCATCAGGCACCGCGCCCGTCTAGGCTCCGTGCCTCCATATTCATGAACTGCGAACGGCTTGATCCCTCACTGAAGGGTATGTAGGCAATCCCCACTGAAGGATGCAGCTATAAACCCAAACACCTTCCACGGTTCCACACCTAGACGCTCAAGGACCGCCCCTAATGGTCGGAACCATCAACTACAGATCAGGAGGCACCCAAGGACCGACCCTGGTAGTCGGAACCATCGATCATAGATCAAGAAGACCCTGGGATCTTCACTATCGGTAGGCGGTGATAGACTATGGATTTGACCCATTCTCATCCATAGTTTATGAGTGTTTTTACTAATAATTATTATATTATAGAGTCTATTTACTATATTTATAGGATCAGAAGTGTTTTGGAGATAAGCGATGATTTTGGAGCATTTTGGAGATATTTTTAGCAAGCACCCGATATGACCATCGAGATCGACTATCGGTCGATATTGGAGAGTAAGAATCGATCGATACGCATGACTTGGTATCGTTCGACAGCGAAGCGCGCTGAAAGCCTGTTTGGTCACAGCCGACTTGAAGCCCAAGACTTCACTATCTTACAAGATTACCCCTGACGAGTTTTACCCTAATTATATAAGCTTTGCCGCCATGTTAGAGGCAAAGTGTACTTTCCTTGTGCTTTCATTGTTTTACAATTTTCACAGCAAAAGTTTTTAGGATTTTGATAGATTGGAGAGAAGATCCAAAGTTATAATTTGTGATTGGAACTCCATTAATATCTATTTACTATTCTAATGAAGTTTTTATACTTAACTGCTGTTATGAATTGCTTAGCCATGTCTGAGTAGTTCCATTGTTAGATTTTACGGTTAAATAGGTTAGGAGGGATTAGCCCCAACTATAGATTGCTGAGTTGTGATAATCATCTTTAGGATTGTTCATTAATGCATGTGTCTAGATTAGCTAACTAGAACCTGCCCTTGGATTGATTGATACAAGCGAGAGCTTTATTCTCATCCTGAAAAACATTCTAATAGAACTATGTTTCTTGCTATGAGCAAGGCGAGAGCTGATCCAGTGAGTATCAAATTTGGCGCCGTTGCCGGGGAGCTTTGATCGCCTATTTTTCTAATTTTTGTTAAGTTTTTGACATAATATCTTTTCTTGGATTTTCAGGTACATGCCCAGCAGTACTAGAAGCAACAAGGAAAATCAACTACTATTTTCACAATATCCTGCAGGTTTGGAACGCTCGATCCGCAAGGAAGCGCGCTCCTTATCAACCGACAACAACACTTCTGTGTCGCTCGATTCTGCTCAACCACCGTCGACCCAGACACCAGTCCCGTCGACCAATTCTCACCCACCCCTGTTGACCGACAACACAAACCTTTCGTCGACCGACATCATCCACTCGACATCGATCGACATTCCATCCCAGACATCGATCGATACTGAGCCGCGAAGTATGGTTGCGCCTTTGATACTTGTTCGAGACAACAATGGAGACCTGCATGACCAGGAGGGTCATCTGCGTAATGCAGCAGGTCAGAGAATAGATACTCAGGGGGCTGCAATCCTTGAGCCTGATTCTACTACTAAAGGTACTACCTTACCTGTAGATGAGCTGCGCAACCCAAGACATTGGGCGATTACAACCGTCCAGATCGATAGTACACCAATAGATCAGCCATCCTTCCTTCCACCATTGAGAGAGATTTTGAGTTGAAAGCGCAGTACTACACACTTGTGGGACAGGTACCCTACCATGGATTATCCCACGAGCATCCTATGGACCATCTAGAGAGGTTCGAGGATCTGATTTCTGCTATTAGAGTCGAGGGAGTCTCTGAGGACTACCTGTTATGCAAACTATTCAGGTACTAACTTGCTGGAGAAGCCATGCATTGGCTCAAGCAGTTACAACCAGGATCCCTTAAATCCTGGACCGACATCAAGAATGCATTCTTATGCAATTTCTTTGATGAGGCGCGTGCTGAAGACTTGAGGAGCAAGATTGCTACATTCACTCAAGAGCCTGCAGAATCATTCAGGGGCTCTTGGATCAGATTCAAGTCTTATCAGAGAGACTGTCCCCACCATGGATTCAATGAAGTACAACTGCTCAGTACTTTCTACTGAGGCATCGCGGTGCAGTACCAGATGGCTCTTGATGCTTCCAGCAATGGAAACTTCAACACCAGGAATCCAGAGGAGGCAGTCAAGGTTGTTGAAAACCTAGCATCCAGCAACAACACCAAGAACACTGATTTTGAGAGGAAAAGATCTGCCACCATCCTTGGGAATGATCAGATGGGTGAGGTGAAGGCAAAACTGGACAGTGTTCATAAGCTTCTCAGAAAGCAGGTCAGCTTTATTGAAGATGCAGAAGTTGTAGAGGGTAGAGCAGAAGAAGAAGAAGTGAACTACATTGGTGGAGCTAGATTCCAAGGTTCTGGAAACCAGGGTGGAAACAGAAACTCCTATGGAAATAGGAGTAACTTTAGCCAGAATTCACAATATCAGAAACCCTACAACAACAGCTACAGCAACAACAGGAATTATGGAAGTTCCTACTATCAGAAGCCACCGCCGCCTACTCAAGAGAGCAAAATTGAAGCGATGCTTGATAGGGTTCTTGAGGCACAGCAGGGAATGACAGTGGACTTTAATGGGAAGATAGATTCTGTCTACACCAACCTGAACACAAAGTTTGAGACTTTCAGCACCCATGTTAAGAAGATGGAGATGCAGGTTGTGCAGACAGGAGATGCTATTAGGAGGCAGGAAGCTTCAACAAGAGGAGTAGGGGATGATGTGATGACGCACCACGTGAATGCCATCATTGAGGATGACTTTTGGCAAGTGGTGAAAGAAGAGAAGCTGCAAGAAGGTGATTTCGAGGTAGAGAGTTTGATGAGTTTCGGCGGATCACATTGGTGTCGATCGACGCCATCGATCGACATACACCTACCCAAATCAATCGACAGGAACTCCAGAGCATCGATCGACAACGCCTACGGAGTCAACCGCGTCTTGCAATGCCGTGAAGATTCTAAGTCACGAGGAGTTCGCAGCAAAACACCCACATCCGCCCAGCCCTTATAACGTCCGAATCGATCGACATGCCAACAGCAATATCGATCGACACACAAAGGAAAATATCGATCGACAACCATCATCGCCTATCGATCGACGAGCCCCTATTACCTACCGAGTGCAGATGCCGAATATAGATGTTGCACGACTTAACGCACTCAGGCCCAAACCCAAACCTCCAGAACACCCATCAGAGCCTGTGAGGACACCTTCAGAAGATGGAGAAGATCCTATGGAAGAAGATAAGGTTACTACTGGAAGAACCCTAAGGAAAAAAAAGAAAAAGTGGCGAAACATCTGAAGAGGGGGGCTAATGAAAAGGAAAAGGATAATTTCCAAAAGAGAGTCTTCAGGATTCCTCTACATAAGCCATTTGAAGAAGCTTATTACACCCACAGATTGTGGATGCTCTTCAGAGAAACCAGAGAGAAAGAAGAAGACATCAGGAGAATGTTCTGGCTAGAGAAAAGATGAAGATGAGTATTACATTGAAGAAGAAGAGTGATCCTGGGCAATTTGCAATACCATGCACAGTGAAGGGTATTAAATTCCCACATGCCTTGTGCGACATAGGAGCATCAGTCATCATCCTACCGAGGGTTATGGCAGACCATCTAGGTCTGCAGGTGGAGCCTTCGCAGGAATTGTTCACTTTTGTGGATTGTTCCCAGAAGAACTCAGGAAGAATTGTGAGAGACCTAGAGGTGCATATTGGTAATGCCATAGTTCCAGTCTATTTTCATGTCTTGGACAGCAAGTTAAACTGGAACTCTTCTCTAGTACTTGGGAGAGCTTTCTTGTCAACAGTGGGAGCAGTGTGCAATTTGCAAACCAACCAGTTGTGTCTAACACTCATCGATCCTAATGCCCACTACGACCCTATCCCAGCCAAGAAGCCACAGATGATCTCCAAAAGAATCAATGATCCAGGAATCATTGCAGCATGCCACTGTGGAGACGAGTACGAGACGGACTACCCAGAATCAATCGACACCCTTCCGGTTACATCGATCGACAGTGCCCACAGAAAATCGACTGACATAGAAGGAGACAAATCGGCCGACACTTATCCAGATGAGTGGGAGAACGACTACTACGACCCCACTATTGACGCTTACAGCAGAAAAAATTTGCATACAGACGAGTATGATGAAGACCACGAGGAGGAACGAGCTACTGAGTACAGAGCCATCCTTGATGAGGAAGATAAACTCTTACATCATTCCTCTTGGAAAAGGAATGCACCATCGATCGACATGACAAGCTTGCCATCGATCGACACTCAACCTCAACAACGATACCGAAAGTGAGCATCGACCGACGCTGCTTACTACAAATCGGTCGACACTGACTTCAACCGTGTGCGAGATGGAGATTACTCGATTGGTAGTTGGGGAGATGAACACCACCACGAAAGCTTTGCAGTAGAAACAACAACCTAGGCCCAGAAGCAGATAAACTACAAGACAGTTTCACAGACAAGGAGTTGCTCGACATGCAAAGACGCGCCTTAGGGTAATTTGAGTGGTATCAACCGGCCTCCAGGTTCCTGTTGAGAGAAGCTCCGGCTCCGACCCCTGCATCCATCCCTTCCTCCAGATCAATAAAAGGGATTACTAGATCCTATGATCTTGCGCATAACTGGAAACCCACACATATGACGCATGGAAAATATTTGACAATCGCAGGAATGGGCTAGCACAAGCCATAGTATGCGGTCAAATATAGTACTCCTGCTCAAGAGCCTACTTCCATGAGGGATACGAAGTTAGTATAATGCAAGGTATTGCCTGAGGAGCTTACACGCATACTCTCAGGCAGGGAGCATATTACACATAATGCA
>NC_027754.1:9197647-9207623 GCF_000695525.1 Brassica oleracea var. oleracea
AATGGGTATGAGACATAAAGCAGGAATGGGTCTGCGCAAGCCTGAGTATGTTGTCGAAACTACCTAAAACCCCTGTGCAGGCTGAGGCGCATCAGGGTCCCTATAGTACCATTGTGAAAAGTACATGTATTAAAACGCTGCGTTTTACACAATACAGGGAACACATGGTGTAATTATTGCAAAAGTAATGTGAAATACAGGGAACAATTAAAACCCTGCTTCTCCAGACGTGGAAAGCAGCGAAGCCTGGCACTTGGGTCTTAACACCCACACCAGCACCCTCTAAGACTGTCAGTGACTTCCTGCAGAAGTAGAATACAGCATAGGAACTCGATAGTGGTCAGCTTCCGAGAGGATGAATACGAAATCTGAACAGGTACCTGGAGTAGTCTTGCCTAGGAAGGCGGAGTACGGTCCCTGCAAAACCAAATATTCCGAGTTCTTACGAACTACGGGTCTAAAGATAACCTCAGGGTTATTAGATCAGAACCCCCAGGTTATTAAGAACCTTCGGGTCCCCATGCAGTCTCCGGGTCCTGAAAAGATCTCAGGTCCTGGAAAAGGTAATCCTCCAGGTTCTTATATAACCCCGGGTTCAAAATGAGCTCCGGGTTAAGAGAAACCTCCGGGTTCAAAACGACCTCCGGGTCCAATAGAAATATCCGGGTTCAAAATGACCTCGGAGTCTAGAAGAACCTCCGGCTTGCCAAACGACCTCCGGGTCCAAAAGAAACCTCCAGGTTCAAAACGACCCTACCGGGTTCCAAAACGACCTCCGGGTTCAAAATGACCTTCGGGTCTAGAGGAACCACCGGGTTCCCAAACGACCTTCGGGTTCAAACCGACCTTCGGGTCCAAAAGAAACCTTCGGGTTCAAAATGACCTCCGGGTCTAGAGGAACCTTCGGTTTCCCGAACGACTTCCAGGTCCTAAATACGACCTCAGGGTCTGAATGAACCTCCGGGTTCCCAAATGACCTTTGGGTCCTTACTCAACCTTTGTGTTCTAAAGGTGACCTCCTGGTCTAGGGCAGCCTCCGGGCTCCACAAACGACCTTTGGGTCCCAACAACATCTCCGGTTTCTGAAACAATACCACGGTTCTGTTCGATCCCAGGATCCAGCTATTGAATCTCCGCGTCCATAAGAGAGACCTGCTATCTCCTGGGAAAAATTCACGAGTAACCCATCTACGGAAGGTGGAATGTGACGCATCCCTATACTCCATGTTCACGAACCTATCACATCTGGTTTCGTCTGTAAGTCTTCCCAAGGGTAGCTTGACGACGCATTGGAAGACACTCCCATTTTTTGATAAAGGAAGACATTGCTCTAAAAAGCCTACCTACCAATTAACGAGAGTCTTCCCGACGGAGGCGACTTCGAGTCGAAAAGATACACGAGAAGGTCCCCTTGAAGGTCAACACAACCATCAGGTTCCTGGACAAAAGTTCAACCAGCCTCCGGGTTCCAGGACGCAAGTCCATCCAGCCTCCGGGTTCCAAGACGAAAGTCCATCCAGCCTACAGGTTCCATGATGAAAGTCCATCCAGCCTACGGGTTCCAGGACGAAAGTCCATCCAGCCTCTGGGTTCCTGGACAAAAATCCATACAACCTCCGATTTATGAAGAATCGCATCCACAAGCCATGAGTTACAGAAGGATGTATCTCTAAATCTTCGGATTCTGGGAAAACATGCCCATGATCCTCCGGAG
Organism: Brassica oleracea var. oleracea; assembly: GCF_000695525.1. NCBI lineage: Eukaryota > Viridiplantae > Streptophyta > Magnoliopsida > Brassicales > Brassicaceae > Brassica > Brassica oleracea. The sequence goes on from NC_027754.1 coordinate 9,199,362, forward strand.
CATTGATTTTAGCCTACCTCTGGTTGCAGATTGCAATATTACATGGTTGAGAGTGGCCAAGAATCAATGGCAGAGTTCAACTTAGAGCATTTACTAGGTCCTACATGGTGGTTCTTCCTGACCATCCAGTTCTGAACCTAATCTGTCATACTAGGACTGCTAGAAAAAGGCTACCGCTGAACTAGACAGCTAGTGAGCATTATCAACCTGCGCCTAGGGCTTAACTAGAAGCATCGATCGATATTGTCTTCTGACAATCGATCGATATTTGTGAATGGTGTATCGATCGATATCCCAATAGGACCATCGATCAACACTTTCTTGTGATCAACAGACGGCAGTTTAGATCCAAGATCTAGTTACTTAACCAGTGAAACATTGCCATCGCTGATCACTTTGTTCAAGGGGTTGAGCTCTAATATATCATGAATGCAACTGATAGGCATCTATAGGATTATAATCGCCAACACCTGAATAGAAACCCTGCATCTAATACCTTTCCAATTAGTTACACCCCCAAATCATCTTGTTAGTCGAGAAATAGACTTGCTCAATTAGGATTGTTATTTACATTTATACAATAAAACAATAAACACTTAGAATTAATAAATTACTAGATTTAATAGGTTCCCTAGCTCCTTGTGGATTCGATCCCTAAGTACTACAATTGAACCTCTTATTTGAGAAAGTAATTCACTCCTTAGGGAATTTGAGTGGTATCAACCGGCCTCCAGGTTCCTGTTGAAAGAAGCTCCGGCTCCGACCCATGCATCCATCCCTGCCTCCAGATCAATAAAAGGGATTACTAGATCCTATGATCTTGCGCATAACTGGAAACCCACACATATGACGCATGGAAAATATTTGACAATCGCAGGAATGGGCTAGCACAAGCCATAGTATGCGGTCAAATATAGTACTCCTGCTCAAGAGCCTACTTCCATGAGGGATACGAAGTTAGTATAATGCAAGGTATTGCCTGAGGAGCTTACACGCATACTCTCAGGCAGGGAGCATATTACACATAATGCAAGGTACTGCCTAAGGACCTTACACGCTTACTCTTAGGCAGGGAGCATATTAAATACAAACGCAAAAGTACTATATTCAAACTCAGAGTTTGTACAGGGAGCGATAATGGGTATGAGACATAAAGCAGGAATGGGTCTGCGCAAGCCTGAGTATGTTGTCGAAACTACCTAAAACCCCTGTGCAGCCTAAGGCGCATCGGGGCCCTAGAGTACCATTGTGAAAAGTACATGTATTAAAACGCTACGTGCTACACAATACATGGAACACATGGTATAATTATTGGAAAAGTACTGTGAAATACATGGAGCAATTAAAACCGTACTTCTCCAAAAGTGGAAAGCAGCGAACCCTGGCACTTGGTTCATAACACCCACACCAGCACCCTCTAAGCCTGTCAGTGACTTCCTGCAGAAGTAGAATACAGCATAGGAACTCGATAGTGGCAAGCTTCCGAGCGGATGAATACGAAATCCGAACAGGTACCAGGAGTAGACTTGCCTAGGAAGGCGGCGTACGGTTCCTGCAAAACCAAATATTCCGGGTTCTTATGAACTCTGGGTCTAAAGATAACCTCAGGGTTATTAGATCAAAACCCCCACGTTATTAAGAACCTTCGGGTCCCCATGCAGTCTCCGGGTCCTGAAATGATCTCAGGGCCTGGAAAAGGTACACCTCCAGGTTCTTATATAACCCCGGGTTCAAAACGACCTCCGGGTCCAGAGAAACCTCCGGGTTCAAAACGACCTCCGTGTCCAAAAGAAATCTCCGGGTTCAAAACGACCTCCGAGTCTAGAGGAACCTCCGGCTTCCCAAACGACCTCCGGGTTCAAAACGACCTCTGGGTCCAAAAGAAACCTCCAGGTTCAAAACGAACTCTGGGTCTAGCGGAACTCCGGGTTCAAAACGACATCCGGGTCTAGAGGAACCTCCGGGTTCCCAAACAACCTCCGGGTTCAAAACGACCTATGGGTCCAAAAGAAACATTCCGGTTCAAATTGACCTCCGGGTCTAGAGGAACCTCCGGGTTCCCGAACGACCTCCGGGTCCAAAATACGACCTCAGGGTCTGAAGGAACCTCCGGGTTCCCAAATGACCTTCGGGTCCTTACTCAACCTCTGTGTTCTAAAGGTGACCTACGGGTCTAGGGCAGCCTCCGGGCTCCAAAAATGACCTTCGGGTCCCAACAACATCTCTGGTTTCTGAAACAATACCACGGTTCTGTTTGATCCCAGAATCCAGCTATTGAATCTCCGGGTCCATTAGAGAGACCTCCTATCTCTTGGGAAAAATTCACGAGTAACCCATCTACGGAAGGTGGAATGTGACGCATCCCTATACTCCAAGTTCACGAACCTAACACATCTGGTTCCATTTGTAAGTCTTCCCAAGGGTAGCTGGAGGACGCATTGGAAGACGCTAACATTTTTTTGATAAAGGAAGACATTGCTCTAAAAAGCCTACCTACCAATTAACGAGAGTCTTCCCGACGGAGGCGACTTGGAGTCGAAGAGATATACGATAAGGTCCACACAACCATCAGGTTCCTGGACAAAAGTTCAACCAGCCTCCGGGTTCCAGGACGCTAGTCCATCCAGCCTCCGGGTTCCAGGACGAAAATCCATCCAGCCTCCGGGTTCCTGGACGAAAATCCATACAACCTCTGATTTATGAAGAATCGCATCCACAAGCCATGAGTTTCAGAAGGATGTATCTCTAAATCTTCGGATTCTGGGAAAACATGCCCATGATCCTCCGGGTTCCAAGAAAGCACGACACAAGGTCATCGCAGCATTAATTTTAGCCTACCTCTGGTTGCAGATTGCAATATTACATGGTTGAGAGTGGCCAAGAATCAATGGCAGAGTTCAACTAATGGTTCCACCTTCTTTATTCGGCATGGGCACTACTGCTCACCGCAAACAACATGTCCAAGAGTTCTACTCCGGTACCAAGAATCAACTAGGTTATCTCCAAGTACCAAGACGAACATATTGAACGTCCCCCCTGTCAAAAGTCAGGGTACAATCCTAAGACAACATAAGAAGCTACAACTATAACATCAAAACCTCAATGAGCATCAAGTATGGTAAACTCAATAAGGAGACCGGTGCGAAGACCTGAATGAAAGTCCATTACAGCTCTTACAAGCTCAAAAGGCGCAAGCAAGGCCAGCGGAATCAAGCATGAAGATCCTTAGTTTCGGCCTCCGGGTCTTATTAAACCTCCTCATCCCCCTAATCCTTAGCCTCGCCAAGATTCTCCCTCTCAGAATTCCTGGGTCCTGACCCATACACTCCTCCACCCGATTCAGAGAGCCTTAAGAAATGCAAACTGAAGTCCTGCTTGAACTAAGGCTGAGTATAGCTACAGGAGCAGCACAAGCATATGGGGTATGAGCGGAAGCATCACCCTTTATGCAGACGTTCCCGGCTTCTCCATCAAACTTTCGGCCAACTCCAACCAATCCTCACCATAGGGGCAACGTCTCATCCTTTTAAAGGGGACGATGAAAGTCTTACAGGCTCAACTTGATCCTACGCAACAGCGATGTCCGCCCTTAGAGCATTTATTAGGTCCTACATAGTGGTTCTTCCTTATTATCCACTTCCAGGCAATCGGAATGAAGGGTACAACTACATCCACATGACCATCCTCACTCAGACCAAACACATGCCCATTGAAGCATGTCTGTAAGTCTATCTACATTCGTCCAGGCCATGACATCATGCCCACTGGGTTCACCGACGAATACACTACCTGATCTAGACCACGTGTCTGTATCGAGTCAAGGATTACTGCACATTCTCCAGGCCATACATCTCCAATCAGGCTGTGAATTCTTTCAGACCGAGCGCAAGTACATCCGAGCACTATCGACAATAAAATTTGATGGCCCAGGCTACGAGCCGACGTCCTACTCCAAACTCAATGAGGATCTTGATACTACGGTGCAAATCACGAAGTCCTATGAAGAAAAAAATGTTATTTCCTACCTTCAAACATGAAACCAGAAAATAAGGGGCAAACTGTTGGGGAAAAATATTCCATGAAGAGATTACTCCAGCTTCCGGCTTCCAGGTTCCTGCCCCCGGGTCTGGGTCCCTGCCTCCAGCCTCCGGCTTCCAGGCCGAGTGATTTATCCTGCCTTAGGATAATTGGAAATATTCCTTTAATAAGATAACCAGCTTGGAGAATAGGGAAAGAGGAAGTATTCCAATACATATGACCTCCCTTCAGAAAAAGAGAAATATTCTATTATCTAAGGATATAATGAATATCTCCAAATCAAAAGAGAGAGGCACGACCTCCACTATAAATATATGTTTCTAAACCTAAAAAAAAGGGTCGAAGACGTCCATAACCAGAGCTCACCAATTCTACAGCCACTAAGGCAAGGTTTCGCACCTAGAAGACCATCTTCATCTACAGGCTTATAACCGACGAATCCCTGCGATTATTGTCAACTAGATGAATATATATGCTCCCTGCAGCACGTCTACAACTCTACTTACTGGCTCAGGTCACGATCTCCAGCTCATCAGCAGGGTCCCTCCATACTCATTGAAGCACCTCGACACATCATGCTCACTGCAGCATATCGACAGGTCTACCATCTATTCCGCCCATGTGCCCCCTAGAACAGATGACTCCTACCAACTACAGAACTACGTGCCCATTAGGCCATGTTCCCACTGGAGCCCCGTGCTCCCAAGGCTACATGCCCATTAGGCCATGTGCCCACTAGAGCCCCGTGCTCCCTAGGCCACATGCCTCCATCAGGCTACGTGCCTCCATCAGGCTCCGCGAGCATCTTGGCTCCGTGCCTCCATATACATGAACTACGAACTGCTTGATCCCTCACTTAAGGGTACATACGCAATCCCAACTGAAGGATGCAGCTATAAACCCAAACACGTTCCACGGTTCCACACCTAGACGCTCAGGGACCACACCTAATGGTAGGAACCATAAACTACAGATCAGGAGGCACCCAAGGACCGACCCTGGTAGTCGAAACCATCGATCATAGATCAAGAAGACCCTGGGATCTTCACTATCGGTAGGCGGCCCCTGCCTAACGACCAATCTCTCCTTCTGCTACTAAGGCACCAACGACATAAACTGGCCCATACCCATATGGCAGTATCCTAAGAGCAGGATCTCTCGGTTTATCAACTATCGAAGTAGGAGAATAAACTCAACGACGCGTCTCCTTCCTCCTATCATTCCGTAGAGCTGAGCACTGATCGCTTGTACACAAAAATACCCTAACAAACGCCTCGCGGTCTCACTTAAGTCGACATTAGGTCTACATTTTAGCAAACCCGAAAACTCTTCGAAACAGCCTCCACTCTTTTTCTCTCTCGTTTCTCGGCCAAATCAAGTGATTCTTCCGCCTAATCCACTCGATTTTCAACTCTCTATCCGTTTCAATCCCTTATCCTTTGATTCAACATGGTATGAACCAGAAATTTTCTAAATTTTTGTTCTTGTTAGGGTTAAGATAAAACATGAACTAGAACCGAGATTTTAGGGCTTGCATGGATCGATTCGTTACAGTGGAATTCTAGAATAGAGATTACGGCTCGATTCAACCGATTGTTAGGCTTTGCAAATCAAAATTGCTTCGTATGAGTTTTTGCAGGTTCCCGTGGAGGAGAAATCGATCGATGATACACAACTTTCATCGATCGATTATCACACCGAATATTGATTGACATCGATCCGTTACCGTCGATCGATATCGCACCAAGCCATCGAACCGAACTGAATTCCTATTTTTGTTTATGGTTTTTGGTTGCAGATGTATGAAAGGAGGACGAAGCAGAGGTTCGACGTAGGCGGCTGTAGCACCAAGCGAGCCAGGACCCTTGGCCACGCGAGCGCGAAAACAAACCCATACCGCTCTTTGACCGCTTCGATGACACGCGCAAAGCAGCAAAGAGCTCGGAATGCAGAAACCACGCAATATCAGGCTCGTGGGACGACTACGACAGCATATTCTTCAACGAGTGGCTGAGAGTTTCTATCGAGCCAACACGATTCGTCGACCCGGACGTGATTCGCTCGCTCGACATCAGATCAGACCTCAAGGACATGTTCGTGGAGCTGGGTATGGGAAACATGGCCACCAACCCACATGTCCTCTACTCGGAGCTGGTTCGTCAGTTCATTGCCACAGTGCAGGTCTACTACCGCAACGATAGGGCAAAGCGAGCGAGCGAGGGCACCTTGACCTTCTTCATCTGTGGCATCTGTTACAGAGTCCCTCTCTCGACCCTCTGCACTATGTACGGGTTCCAGAACGCGGAGCTCGAGCACACCATAGAACCCGGTTTCGAAGGGAGATCGGCGTCTTAGGGGCACATTGCTACAGGCTTCTTCGACTCGACCTCAGCTCTTCAGACGGACATCCGTCACCCTACTCTGTGCTACTTCATGAAGGTCCTTTCCAACACTCTGTTGTGCAAGATGGAACCTAGCAAGGTTAGGGTTCAGGAGCTCACATTGGTCTATTACGCGGTTAGGAGCTTGGTTCACTTGGAGGGCCTCGAGGAGCCCACAGACGACGTGTGGCCCAACCTCGGAGCCATTTTTGCTGAGCATCTAGTCAAGCTCAAGATGTGGCCATTCTAGTCACCGGGGAAGAAGAAGGAGACGGTCTGGAGTCTACATACACCGATCTTCATACACTGCGGAGTACCGCTAGATGCTGCTGCGATGGATGACCATATCATCTACATGGATGCAGCGCACCTGACGAGCGCACAATGGCTCAAGGATAACCGTTACTGGAGCTTCAGGGACGCGGGACGGCACGCACTTGGTGGAGCTGCCACTTCTTACACTCACAGACATTTACACAGCCTTACCAACATCCAGTTCCGTCCTGACCCGCACCTCCTCCGTGCCCCATCGACCATGCCACGACGCTACACGGTCCAGCGACCTGGAGGACCTCAGCCGCACCAGCCCGAGGCCGCACTCTTGGCATTCCCGCCTATGCCAGACATGTCTACACGCCCTGAGGGAGATTTCCAGCGCGTAGTAGTCAATACTCTCACCGCCATCTGGGCTAGAGTATCAAGATGTCGCTGTTCGAGTAGGAGGAGTGTGCGAGCCAGCTCACCATCAGCAGCAGGCCCATCACGCCAGCGCAGAGGCGCCTCCGAGGAGACCACCGACGAGACTACTGATGAGGACTAGTCCTCATATTTCTATCCCTATCTACTTATGTTTTCTTCTGTTCCCATACTTTTAGGATATATTCTCGGATTTATTATCTTATGTTATGACTGGAGTTTATCTTTTGCTAATCTTGCATATGTTTGGATTGTCTAACCGAGCTAACCTGGCTGCAGCTAGCATAGAAATTTTCTGTCTCTTCACCGTCGAACGACGAAGAGGTGTTTACGTTGATCGACGGTAGGGCAGTTATGTCGATTGATTACATGGTGTTTATGTCAATCGACATTCGAGGCCGAAGGGTGCGAATATGCTTTTCTCTTTTCTAACATCTAACTCAATAATTATGATTTATTCTCTACCCGATCTAAGACTGATTATCACTGGGGACAGTGAAATTTAAGTCTGGGGGATGTACTTACTAATATTAGTTTGCTATATGATTTCTATCTAAAAAAAAAAAAAAATTCAAATCGTTTTATCGACTTAAGAAGGGGATAATGATCTTATTAAATTTTTGCTTGTTATCTAACCAATCTTTAGCACCATTCTAGACTTACTAATTGCAGATAGTACTGAGATTGTTTGAAGGAACTGAGATTGTTTGAAAGAACCAAAGCTGACCTCCAACACTAAACTTGACACAACTGCTTTTCTTGGGGCTTGGTATACGTGGGATCGGATTCTTCAAACAAGTCTGGAAGGTAAAGCCTTGTGTAGATAGATTTATCACCCTCGCTCTCTCAATTTTTGAAATATATATTAAAAAATATATATATATATAGAGAGATTTATTAGGAAGGAATTCGAACTGGACTTGGTGGCTACAACCATTAAGGCTTGCTTCATAAGAATTCTATAGGTAAAGGATTAGAACAGGACTTGGTGGATACAACCATTAAGGCTTGCTTCACAAATAATCATTGTATATATGTCAAAAAGAAGTGAACAGGCCACTTGGTGGCAACCACCAGTAAGGCTTGATTCATGAAATCCTGTCCAATCTTGGTCAATGATCTTGCAAATATAAGCAGACTTTGACTA
>NC_027754.1:9207691-9220564 GCF_000695525.1 Brassica oleracea var. oleracea
TCCTTGCATCCTGTGATCGATACTCCCAAGGTAAAGCCTGCACTTTTATTTATGCTAAGAAATGAGGTTGGTAGAGGGGAATGTCAGACATGATTTGCTAAATTGCTGGCAAGGTGAATTTGGTTGCTAAGCTAGGATATGGTATAATGTGCTTTTGTGATTAGGACTTTTTAGATGTGGATTGCATTATTGTAGAGGTGATGATTCTAAGTTTTAAATCATGAGAATCTCTGCTGTTTTCAAACCTCTCTCAGAGAGACTGCTCTAGCATGTTTTGCTTGAGGACAAGCAAAAGAGTAAGTCTGGGGGAGTTGATAGACCATGGATTTTACCCATTATCAACCATGGTTTATAAGTGTTTTAAGATATATTTACTACTATATAGAGTCTATTTAGAGTAATTACAGGTTCAGGTACTAACTGGAAGAAAATGATGTATTTGGAGCTATTTGGAGACCTTTTGAGCTTTGCAACATGATCGATTATTTATCAGAATATCGATCGACAGTTAGCAGGAAATATCGATCGATGATGAGCTCTTCTCATCGATCGACAGCGAAGCCACCCGAGAGTTAATGACAAAATTAGAAGATTGCAAGTTTCACAAAAGTTTCAATAATTACATTTTAAGTCCATGGCCGCCTGTTAGGCTATATTATTAGGGTTTTGTATCATTTTAGAGGCAGACATGCCTAGAGACCTTTTAGACCTAGTTTGTAGGAAGCAAGAAGCCACCATTGAGAGGAGAGAGCTTAGGATTGGAGAGATAGATCAACACTGCAAAACAAAGAAGATCTTGAACTACCTTGTTTTCACTTATTTTGTTGCTTACTCTTATTATTCATTCTATTTAAGTATTATTCAGACCACCATAACTATGTGTTTCATGAATATGTCTGAGTAGTGCTTACTGTTAGATTTAGGTTTCTCAATAGGTTGATAAATGTATTACTGATACAAACAGTTGTTTGGGTGTTTAAAAAAATAGTTCTTCATCTAGTTGCCCTCAAAGCTAAGTTTAGGATTGATCACCCTTTAAAGTTAGTTCTTAGGATTAATTGAGATCAAGCCATTGCTTGACTCAATACCTGGAAATTAACTAGTATGATCTAACTAACTAGATATAGACGAGAGTTGATCTAGTGAGTTAGAGAATATAAATCAAACATGTCCGTAAAGCTTTCTGGAAGAAGCATCGATCGACGCAGCGACAGTTCTATCGATCGATATTTTGAAAGGTGTATCGATCGATGTTCTTAATGAATCATCGATCGACATTTTCTCGTGATTAACATACGACAGTGGAAATCCGAGATCCAGATTAGATAATCAGATTGATTATATCTTAGTTTCAATTCAAGAACAAATAATATCAATAAACCCCTAGAAACCCCTAATTAAGTATTTACTTATCATACCTGAGAATATACATGAATTTAGCTATTCTCCCAACTGTTAACAACCTCAAACAAACCAATCGAGCAATAACTTTGCTCACCAATTCATTTACTGCTTTAAAACCTATAAACCAATTAATCCAGCATACTTCAAAGACCATAATCTATTGTATAATCATAGAGTCTCTGTGGATTTGATCCCTAAGTACTACATCTGAACCTCTTATTTGAGAGAATAATTCACTCCTTAGGGTAATTTGAGTGATATCATGCTCCCCCCATTCGGAAGAGTAACCCTAATTCCTACGCCGATACTCCTTTGACGGATGAGATCACCCTGATCGAGATGCCCATGAAGTTCTCCTTTCCCAACATAATGGCGTATGACGGTACCAGCGATCCGGACGATCATGTCGCCCAATACAGACGAAGGATGCTCGCCGTAGCACTCGCAAAGGAGTCACGTGAAGCAACCATGTGCAAAGGATTCGGCTCAACCCTGACCAGACCCGCCTTGCAATGGTACATCAACCTACCCTCCAGGTCCATAGCCTCCTTTGCTATCCTCAGCGACAAGTTCGTGGAACAATTCGCTAGCAGCAGAGACGTGGAGAAAACCTGTGATGGTCTATACGAAATCCTCCAGCATCGGGCATAATCCCTACGAAGCTACATAGTCCGCTTCAATCAAAAGAAGGTGGCCATTCCCGAATGCAGCATCCCCACTGCCATCTCTGCCTTCAAGAGAGGCTTACTCCCCGACGGGGACCTCTATAAAGAGCTGACCAAGTACCAGTGCAAGACTATGGAAGATGTTCTGTCCCAAGCCTAGGCACAAGTAAAATGGGAAGAAGATGTCGCCAGCCACGCTAAGGCGCAGCTAAAGCATGACCCCAAGGCGGTCAGACCGGACCGAATCAAGCGAGATGAAAAACCCTCTCCGAGACCAGCCAGGGATTCCGGGAACAGAAACCGGGGCTGATACCAAAACCATCCTATCGAGAAGGAAGAAGGGATGGCAGTGTCCACGTGGCAAGACATCTCACCTCTCCATCTCAAGGCCGGAGCTGATCAATGTTCTGAGGCAGATGAGCCAACAGGTCAAGTGGCTTCAGAAGATGAAAGCACCCGATTCTTTCTGGAACTCTAGTCTCTGGTGCGACTTCCACCGTGACCACGGTCACAAAACAGAGGACTGCATCGCACTGAAGATCGAGGTCAACAAATTGCTTAAGAAAGGACACCTCAGGGAGTTCCTTTCCGCAAAGGCCAAGAGCCATATAAGCAAGGAGACAACGGGAAAGCCCACTGAAGATGCTCCTGTCTCGCCACCTCGACAGTACCGAGTGATCCACGTCATATCAGGTGTTCAGAAATCAGCGGTGTAAGCCACACTGCCACGAAGAAAAGCACCTGGAACGCCAAGCACGGCCTAGAGGCAGCCAAGCCGAAACGCCCGCTCCTCGGTACGGATAAGATAAGCTTCACGGCCAAGGAGCAGGAAAGGGTTCTCACCCCACATAATGACGCTCTGGTCATAACGCTCATTGTAGCGAATTGCATGGTTAAAAGGATATTAGTGGAGAATGGAAGCTCCGGCAACATCATCTTCCAGGCCCCATAAAAGAATCTAGGGCTGGAGGAAAGCGCTCTAACTCGGAGGATATCCCCACTCATAGGATTCAGAGGAGAAGTCAAGTAGACTGCTGGAGAGGTGACCCTCCCGGTACATGATATCACTCAAATTACCCTAAGGTGTGAATTACTTTCTCAAATAAGAGGTTCAAATGTAGTACTTAGGGATCGAATCCACAGAGACTCTAAGATTATACAATAGATTTATAGTCTTTGAACAAAGGCTAGATTAATAGGTTTATAGGTTTTAAAGCAGTAAATGAATTGGTGAGGAAGGTTATTGCTCGATTAGTTTGTTTTGAGGTGGTTAACAGTTGGGAGAATAGCTAGATTTAGGTATATTCTCAGATGGGATAAGTAAATAACTTAATTTGGGTTTTTAGGGGTTTATTTATATTAATTGTTCTTGAATTCAAACTCAGATATAATCCATTTGATTGTCTAATCTGGATCTCGGATTTCAACTATCGTATGTAAATCGCGAGAAAGTGTCGATCGATGATTCGTCAAGAATATCTATCGAAACACCTTTCAAAATAGTGACAATCGATGATTCGTTAAGAATATCTATCGAAACACCTTTCAAAAGGTCTCCAAATAGCTCCAATATAACTTAAAACACTTTTATATCATGGCTAATAATGGTTAAAATCCATGGTCTATCAACTCCCCCAGACTAACTCTTTTGCTTGTCCTCAAGCAAAACATACTAGAGCAATCTCTCTGAGAGAGGTTTGAAAACAGCGGGGACTCACAGAGTTAAAACTTAGAATCATCACTTCTATAATGTTGCTAACCACATCAATGAAATCCCAACTTTAGAAACACATCATACATTATCCTAGTATAGGAACCAAATTCATCTAGCCAACAACTCAACAGATCTTATCTGACATTCCCCTCTACTAACCTCATTTCTTTCATAAATAAAAGTGTAGGCTGAATCTTTGGAGTATCGATCAAAAGATACATGGACTCTTACCCTAGCAGGAATCAGAGTAAACAGGTAGTCTTATTCTTGTTTCTTTTCTCCCTATATCTCTCTTCTCTGAATCTTTTTATCTCAAATCCAATGAATAATGATGCTGATGCAGTCCATCTCATTCAACTTCTTTTCGATTTTTTTTTTTTAACAAAGTGTAGCGAATACTGGGTCATAGGAGACACTCCTACCCCTTGTTTCCACAATGTGTGATCATTCCTGTTGGGGAAAAATACTCAGGTATTAAAGTCCTCCAGACCCTAGGCAGGACACCGACATTTGGGTCCCCGCTAAGAGGTACCCCGGTTCCCCGTTACGGAGTACTCCGGGTTCGGTCCCTGGGACCGCCCCCCTTCCCCCGGGAAAAGGAAAGCTTCTGATAAGGAGAACCTTCCATATTTCCAAATATGGAAGAGTTTAACCTACTCCAACCGACTAAGGCCCGCCTTAAGAAGACTATATAAAGGGAATCTAAACCCTAAAGCAAGGGATCGACACTTCAAAACTTAGAGGTTATAGCTAGGCGGCTAGAACTAGGGTTTATACACCAATCATTGTAGTTCCGGCTTGTTCTATCTAATAAAACTTCTCTTCAAGTGTATTTCTCTCAAATACTCACGAAATCTAAGCCTTGTCCATCGTTCTGTGGTACTCGCAAAAATCAACTAGGGTTTATACACCAATCATTGTAGTTCCGACTTGTTCTATCTAATAAAACATATCTTCGAGTCTATTTCTCCTAAACTGTATACGAAATCTATACAAATACCAGGCTTGTCCATCGTTATGTGGTACTCACAAAGATCCTACACAAAAATCCTCTAACAATTTGGCGCTAGAAGGAGGGGAGTAATCTAAACTATGTGATAATGGCGGTGGATAAGCAGGATGAGCTACCTGAAGCTACCCAAAGAGAACCCGAACTCCAGAGGCAAATCGATGGTCTGCAGAGTCAAGTAACCGAGTTGCATAAAACTCGAGAGGAGACCAATCCCGAGCTCTCATCGGAGTTCCAGAGCCTGAAGGAGAAGCTCAACGAACACTCCAAGCAACTGGAGCAGAGCGTTGAGAAGCTCAGCCAGCTCGAATCGGAGAATCTTAACCTCCGTGATGAGAACCAAGCCCTCAACACGGCGAGTAACAAGAAGCGTCGATTTTGGGCTTAGGTCCGCCCTATGCCGACTCTGGAGACAGCCAACTCTGGAACGGGTGCGAATCTCCCACCTACGGCGTCGGGAGGAGACGCGTCAACGCACGAGAAGGCTAAGGACGCCCAGAGCTACGACATGTAAGATAGCGAATCTGAGCCGAAACCTGATAAGGAAGCACTTGATGGAGCAACGAAAGAGGAGTCTCCCATGGTCGCTTACCTGGAACAAATTTTCTCCAAGAGGCTCGATGCTGTGCAGTCCTTGGTAGAGAGGCTCCCAGGAGTAGCTCCCCCCATCCGGAAGAGCAACCCCGACTCTTATGCTGATACTCCTTTCACGGATGAGATCACCTTGATCGAGATGCCTAGGAAATTCTCCTTGCCCAGCATAAGGGTGTATGACAGCACCACTGATCCGGATGACCACCTCCCCCAATACAGACAAAGGATGCTCGCCGTAGCACTCCCAAAGGGGTCGCACGAAACTACCATGTGCAAAGGGTTCGGCTCCACCCTGACCGGACCCGCTCTACAATGGTATATCAACTTACCCTCCAGGTCCATAGCCTCCTTCGCGGCTCTCAGCGATAAATTCGTGGAACAATTCGCCAGCAGCAGGGACCAGGAGAAAACCTCTGATGGCCTCTACGAACTCCTCCAGCATCGGGTGGAACCCCTACGAGGCTACATAGCCCGCTTCAATCAAGAGAAGGTGGCTATTCCCGAATGCAGCATCCCCACTGCTATCTCTGCCTTCAAGAGAGGCATGCTCCCCGATGGATACCTCTATAAGGAGTTAACCAAATACCAGTGTAAAACCATGGAAGACATCCTATCTCCAGCCTGGGTGCAGGTAAAATGGGAGGAAGATGTCGCCAGCCGCGCTAAGGCGCAACAAAAACAAGACCCCAAGACGATCAGACAAGACCGAATCGAGCGAGATGAGAAACCTCTCAAAGGCCAGCCAGGGACACCGGAAATCAAAACCGGGGCAGATACCAGAACCGGCCGATCGAGAAGGCAGAAGGGATGGCAGTGTCCACGTGGCCAGACATCTCTCACCTCTCCGTCTCAAGGCCGGAGTTAATCAATGTTATGAGGCAGATGGCCAACAGGTCAACTGGCCTCAGAAGATGTAAGCACCCCACTCTTTCCGGAACCCTGGTTTCTGGTGCGACTTCCACCAAGACTGATACAACTCAAATTACCTTAAGGAGTGATTTATACTCTCTCAAATAAGAGGCCGAGTTGTAGTACTTAGGGATCGAATTCAGAGGGAACTAGGGAACCTAGAGATTCTAATATCATTTGTTAAGCAAGATGTTTTAAGATTTTTGAAAGTAAATTGCAGTTTTATATTGAACAAGTATTTGTTCAATAGCAAGTTTTGGGGTTTTGTTGCTTAAAAAGGAAATAGCTAGACTTAGGGTTTTTATTCATGAAATTTGGAATTATAATCATATAGATGCCTAATGATTTGCATGCATGATAATGTAAAGCTCAACTATTTGATCAACAAGTCTTTCGGCCTTTGCGAGAATTGACTTGTTGACTATTAACTAGATCTATGATCTCAACTCTCGTTATATTGATCTATAGAAAGTAGTAATCCCTCCTAACCTATTTAAACCCTAAAATCTAACAAGAGAACTACTCAGACATGACTAAGCAATTCATAACAATGGTTAAGGATAAAAACTTCATAGAATAAATAAGATAAATATCAATGGAGTTCCAATCACAAATTATAACTTTGGATCTTCTCTCCTATCTATCAATAAAACAATGAAACACCAAGAAAAGCACACTTTGCCTCTAACATGGCGGCAAAACTTATATAATTAGGGTAAAACACGTCAGGGGCAATCTTGTAAAATAGTGAAACTTGGGCTTCATGTCGGCTGTGACCAAACGGGCTTACGCGCGTTTCGCTATCGATCGACACCATGACTTATCGATCGACACTATGACTTCTGTATCGATCAATTCTGGCTCTCCAATATCGACCGATTGTCGATCTCGATGATCATCTCGGGTGCTTGCTCTAAATATTTCCAAAATGCTCCAAAATTATCACTTATCTCCAAAACATTCCTGATCTTATAAATATAATAAATAGACTCTATAATAATATAAATTATAGTAAAAACACCTATAAACTATGGATGAAAACGGGTCAAATACATAGTATATCAATGGTCGGATGTCGCTATCGATCGACGTTGAAGTCGCATGTGCAAACGATAGGTTTTAAAAAAAAAAACAGCAGGGACTCACATGATTTAAAACTTAAAATCATCACCTCTACAATATTGCAATCCACATCTAAGAAATCCTAATCACAAAAGCACATCATACCATATCGTAGCTTAGCAACCAAATTCATCTAGCCAACAACTTAGCATAATCTTGTCTTTCATTCCCCTCCACCAACCTCATTTCTTAGCATAAAATAGAAGTGAAGGCTTTACCTTGGGAGTATCGATCACAGGATTCAAGGATTGTCAAACAAGTATCTGGACTTGTAGGTAAACATTAATTTCTATCCTTTCTCTCTACTAATTTTCTCTCTAGGTTAAAAATCTGCTTATATGCAAGATCATTAACCAAAATTGGACAGGCTTCCATGAATCAAGCCTTAATGGTGGTTGCCTTTATGGTTGTAGCCACCAAGTCCTGTTCTAATCCTTTACCTATGAAATTCTTATGAAGCAAGCCTTAATGGTTGTAGCCACCACGTCCTGTTCGAATTCCTTCCTAATAAATCTCTAATATACACATTTTTTTTTAATCAAAATTTCAAAAATAGAGAGAGAAAGGGTGATAAATCTATATACACAAGGCTGTACCTTCCAGACTTGTTTGAAGAATCCGATCTCATGTATACCAAGCCCCAAGACAAGCAGTTGTGTCAGTTTTAGTGTTGGAGGTCAACTTTGGTTCCTTCAAAACAATCTTAGTAAGAGTGGTTAGTTGACATGTAGATCCACTTTAGTATCTTTAGTACTATCTGCAATCAGTAAGTCTAGAATGGTACTAAAGAGTGGTTAGATATCTAGCAAAATCTATAAGTTCATAATCCCTTTCTTGACTCAATAATAACTTAATTTGAAAACAATTTTAAGAAGACTAATAAGTAAATAAATATCAGTAAACCTCAGACTTAAACTACACTATCCCCAGTGTAAATTCATTCGAAATTATGTTGAGAAATAAATCATAAGGACACAATTGAACAAGTAGGAACGATATACCAGACCGGAATATATGTCGACCGATGTAAGGATATTGATAAGGAAATGTCTATCGATGTCGACTTGTTCGCGTCGGTCGATACAGATGGCAATCGTCTACTCGGATCTTTTTTTTTTTTTGACCTGCAATAATTAAAAACCAAAATAAATAGTAAATCAATGAAAACTTAACAAATATTACCTAATAGTGGGTTGCCTCCCACTCAGCGCTTTGTTATAGTCAGTTAGCTTCACTTTGGAGGTGTTTTGGCTAGTAGTGTTGAGAACTGGGACTTGTTAGGAAGCAAGTATCCATCTCCTCTTTGTGCTTGTTGAACCATGTACCAGTGAAGTCTCTCATTGCTTCATCCCCTCTGCGCCATTTATCCTTCATTGCTGCAGTTGTGTTTTCAATCCTCTGCAATCTTTCACCAAGACTCTCAAGGTTGAATTGATGTCTGGTACGTGTGGCATAAGTGTCAGCTGAGATCTCCTTTCTATGGTAAGGTGAGTTGGACATGTCGGATGTCGTCATTGGTACTAGCTGGCCTCGGTTTGTATCACTGTCGATCGATGCTGAATGGTTGGTGTCGATTGATTTGGTGATGCGTCTGTTGATCGATATCGATGCTTCTGGTCGACGTGCAATGTAACTCTGAATCTCCACCAACTCCCCTTGTATAGCTTCAACCTTAGAGATCAATTCACTGATGGTAAGGTCCATTGGAAAATAGATGTCATCACATCTCCCATCAAGCCTCTCCTCTGTAGTTTCCAGAGCTCTGTAGATCCCTTCTACCAACTGATCTATCTCTTCACTGGTGTGTAATTCCGACTGAGACTTAATTGTGTGTGGGCGTGGCGGACTGGTGTCAATCGATGCGGCCAGGCGGTTGTCGATCGATGCGTGATGGTGGCTGTCGAGCGATGGTGGTTGTCTGCTATCGATTGATTGGGGTCGTCTTCTATCGATCGATGGAGGTCGAACAGTGCTGGTCGCGTTCTGATTTCTGGCTATGTCCTTCTTCATCTCCTCCATGCAAGTAGTTAGCAAACTTATACTATCATTCAATGGATAGTAGACACCATCAAGCTTCATCTGGAAGGCTTCTTTGTTCCTATCATGTTCACCACAGACTCCATAGAACATATCCTTGATCTCGTCCTTGGTGTAGATTTCTGGTACCAACTTTGTCTGTGTGAATTGGCTAGCATGCTCAGGAAGACATATGTAGGCTTGGTCATCTCTTGAAGCTCATTCCAGAAGTCTTCTGATATCCTTGTTGTGAACAGGAATGGTGCGTCCATCTAGATCTCTGGCAAATTCTCGATCATCTCTGTAGACTCCATACTCATCTTTCTCTTCCCAGTAAAATCTCTTGTTACCATAAGAATCATAAGCTCTTTTGCCGAATTCTGGCTGTCTGGTGATCGTTGGGATGTCTATGTTGATTGATGGATGGGTTGTACTGCGAGATTGTTGTTTGAAGCTGTTTTCTATGCCACCAGCTGTGTCATAGAACTCATTTGTAGTCTTCTGTTCGCTCTTGCTGCGTTGATGCATGAACAGATTGTCTGCTCCATTAGCTGTCTGAAGGACATCTGCGATATCTTCTCGAGATACGTGTAGTGTGTGGCAGTCTATTGCTTTTGCGAAGCCATAAGGGTCCCTGAAAATACCAAATTCGTTTGGAGTTAGATACTGGTTAGCTAATTTATCTTTCTCGCTTACAGTGGTTTTCGGTATTGAATGGTTGTTGATCGATGTGGTATTGTTGATGTCGATTGATTGTTGAGGAAGCGTGTCAATCGATTTCTGATGACGAGTGTCGATCGATTGGCTGAAACGAGTTCTTGCCCAGGCAGTTTCTGCTTGAATCTGATCTGTATCATCACGTTTTTTCATGTTGAGCAGCTCCTCGTCTGTGAAGCTATCTTGTAGTTTATCTGCTCCTGGTGTGAAGGTTATTGTTTCTACTGCAAAGCTCTCGTGGTGGTGTTCATCTGTCCAACTACCAATCGAATAGTCTCCGTCTCGCACACGGTTGAAATCAGTGTCGACCGATTTGTAGTAAGCAGTGTCGATCGATGCTCGCTTTCGGCATCGTTGTTGAGGTTGAGTGTCGATCGATGGCCAGCTCGTCCTATCAATCGATGGTGTAGTCCTTTTCGAAGAGGAATGGTGTAAGAGTTTATCATCCTCATCAAGGATGGCTCTGTACTCAATGGCTCGTTCCTCCTCATAGTCTTCATCATACGCATCTGTATGCATATTTTATTTGGTGTCAGCGTAAATAGTGGGGTTGTAGTAGTCATTCTCCCACTCATCAGGAATGCTATCGACCGATTCGTCATGTGGTATGTCGGTCGATTTCTGGTTACTACTGTCGATCGATGTTGCTGTGTGAGTCTCGATCGATTCTGAATATTCAGTTTCGTACTCATCTCCACAGTAGCAAGCTGCAATGATTCCAGGATCATTGATTCTTCTGGAGATCATCTGTGGCTTCTTGACTGGGATAGGGTCATCGTGGGCATTAGGATCGATGAGTGTTAGACACAACTGGTTGGTTTGCAAGTTGCACACTGCTCCCACTGTTGACAAGGAAGCTATCCCAAGTAGTAGAGAAGAGTTACAGTTTAACTTGATGTCCAAGACATGAAAATCAACTGGAACTAAGGCATTACCAATCTGCACCTCTAGGTCTCTCACAATTCCTCGTGAGCTCTTCTGGGAACAATCCACAAAAGTGAACAATTCCTGCAAAGGCTCTACCTGTAGACCCAGATGGTCTGCCATAACCCTAGGTATGATGCTGACTGATGCTCCTGTGTCACACAAAGCATGTGGGAATTCAATACCCTGCACTGTGCATGATATTGCAAATTGTCCTGGATCACTCTTCTTCTTCAACGTAATCCTTCTCCTCATCTTTTCTCTGGCTTCACAGAACATTTTCCTAATGTCTTCTTCTTTCTCTCTGGTTTCTCTGAAGAACATCCATAATCTGTGTCTGTTATAAGCTTCTTCGAATGGCTTATGTAGAGGAATCCTGAAGACTCTCTTTTGGAAATTTTCCTTTTCCTTTTCATTGGCCCTCCACTTCAGATGTTTCGTTACTTTTTCCTTTCTTCTCCTTAGGTTTCTTCCAGTAGAAACCCTATCCTCTTCCGTAGGATCATCTCCATCATCTGAAGGTGTCCTGACAGGCTCCAGTGGTTGTTCTGAAGGTTTAGGTTTGGGCCTGAGTGCGTTAAGTTGTGCCACATCTATCTTCGGCATTTGCACTCGGTAGGTGATATGGGCTCGTCGATCGATAGGAGGTGATGGTTGTTGATCGATATTAGATTTTGAGTATCGATCGACGTTGCTGTTGGCATGTCGATTGATTCGGACATTGTAGGGCTGGGCGGATGTGGGTTTTTTGCTGCGAAATCCTCGTGAGCTAGAATCTTCACGGCATTGCAAGATGCGGTTGACTCCGTAGGTGTTGTCGATCGATTTTGATTGGTGTATGTCGATCGATGCTCGGTGGTTGGTTTCGATCGACACCAATGTGACCCGCCGAAACTCATCAAACTTTCTACCTCGAAATCGCCTTCTTGCAGCTTCTCTTCCTTCACCACTTGCCAAAAGTCATCCTCAATAATGGAATTCATGTGGTTCTTCATCACATTATCCCCTACTCCTCTTGCTGAAGCTTCCTGCCTCCTAATAGCATCTCCTGTCTGCACAACTTGTATCTCCATCTTCTTCACATGAGAGCTCAAAGTCTCAAACTTTGTGTTCAGGTTGTTGTAGACAGAATCTATCTTCCCATTGAAATCCACTGTCATTCGCTGTTATGCCTCAAGAACTCTATCAAGCATCTCTTCAATCTTGCTCTCCTGAGTAGGCGTTGGTGGCTTCTGGTAGTAAGAACTTCCAAAATTCATGTTGTTGCTGTAGCTGTTGTTATAGGGTTTCTGGTACTGCGAGTTTTGGTTGAAGTTACTCCTATTTCCATAGGAGTTTCTGCTTCCACCCTGGTTTCCTTGGAATCCAGCTCCACCAATTGTGGGAACCGAAATTCACACCGTCGAGATTTGTTAATCGGAGGAAAGCCAAGCTAACCTAACATTCCCTGAAGGTCCCGGTTATCTGCTGGGCCACGCACAACACACTCAACATGAAAGATTTGCAAGTTATAAATCGTAAAAGAGCGAAAAGAGAACAAAGAGGTCTTATTTCCGAATTCGCGTTTGAGCGTGAACAACAGGTAAGATCCTAGGCCACGAGAGCTGTCAGTATGTTCGCTGGTCTAGCCACCTAAGTTCTAACCTAGTCGAGTCGCAGCTAGATAGTAAAAATGGAAAAATACCTAAATTGCTCTAAGTATTAAGTTTGCTCTGAGAATGCTTTTTTTTTCTCCTCCCTCTTCGTCCTAGGTCCTCCTTATATACTCCTCCTTAGGTCGGTTTACCTCTTCTCGGGCC
>NC_027754.1:9220762-9228775 GCF_000695525.1 Brassica oleracea var. oleracea
GGAGTCGACGGGCAACACGGTCGTGCTCGCCGGGCGAGCTGGCTCGTGTCGCGGCCGAGCTCGCCGGCGAGTCGACCGACGACACGGTCGTGCTCGCCGGGCGAGCTGGCTCGTGTCGCGGCCGAGATAGCCGGCGAGTCGACCGGCAACACGGTCGTGCTCGTCAGGCGAGCTGGCTCGTGTCATGGTCGAGCTCGACGGGCGATCCGTTTCGGCTATTCGTTTCCTCGACTTTTGAAGTTTTGAACGAGATTCAGTTTTTCTGAGGACTTTCGGACATCGATTCCGTCGTGACCGATTTTGACCGCAACACCAATTTAGTTTACTTCTTCTTCCTCTGTTCTACCCTCTACAGCTTCTGCATCTTCAACAAAGCTGACCTGCTTCTTGAGAAGCTTGTGAACACTGTCCAGTTTTGCCTTCACCTCATCCATCTGATCATTCCCAGGTGGCAGATCTCTTCCTCTCAAAATCAGTGTTCTTGGTGCTATTGTTGGATGCTAGATTTTCAATCACTTTGACTGCCTCCTTTGGATTCCTGGTGTTGAAGTTCCATTACCGGAAGCATCAAGAGCCATCTGGTACTGCACCGTGATGCCTCTGTAGAAAGTACTGAGTAGCTGTACTTCATTGAATCCGTGGTGTGGACAGACTCTCTAGTAAGACTTGAATCTGATCCAATATCCTCAGAATGATTCTGCAGGCTCCTGAGTGAATGTTGCAATCTTGCTCCTCAAGTCTTCAGCACGCGCCTCATCAAAGAAATTGCATAAGAATGCATTCTTGATTTCGCTCCAGGATTTAAGAGATTCTGGTTGTAACTGCTTGAGCCAATGTAGAGCTTCTCTACCAAGTGAATATCTGAAAATCTTGCATAATAGGTAGTCTTCAGAGACCCCCTTGACTCTAATAGTAGAAATCAGATCCTCGAACCTCTCCAGATGGTCCATAGGATACTCGTGGGATAGTCCATGGTAGAACAACTATCCCACAAGTGTGTAGTACTGTGCTTTCAGCTCAAAATCCCTCTCAATGGTAGGAGGAAGGATGGCTGATCTGTTGGTGTAGTAGCGATTTGGACGGTTGTAGTCAGCCAACGTCCTGGGTTGCGAAGCCTCATCTACAGGTAAGGTAGTACCTGTAGTAATAGCATTAGGCTCAGGGATTGCAGCCCCCTGGGCATCTATTCTCTGACCTGCTGCATTACGCAGATGACCCTCCTGGTCATGTAGGTCTCCATTGTTTTCCCGAACAAGTATCAAAGGCGCAACGATTGCTAGCGGTTCAGTATCG
The DNA here is from genome assembly GCF_000695525.1 of Brassica oleracea var. oleracea. Lineage (NCBI taxonomy): Eukaryota > Viridiplantae > Streptophyta > Magnoliopsida > Brassicales > Brassicaceae > Brassica > Brassica oleracea. Next base: position 9,222,056 of record NC_027754.1, read on the forward strand.
ATCGATGTCTGAGACGGAATGTCGATCGATGTCGGGTTAAGGGTATCGGTCGACGGAAGGTTTGTGTTGTCGATCGATAGGGGTGAGCGAGAATCTGTCGACATGACTGGTGTCTGGGTCGACGGTTGTTGAGCATAATCGAGCGACACGGAGTTGTTGTTGTCAGTCGATAGGGAGCGCCCTTCCTTACGGATCGTGCGTTCCAGACTTGCAGGATCTGGTGAGAATATCAGTTGTGATTCCTTGTTGCTTCTGGAACTGCTGGACATGTACCTGAAAATCATGTATGAATACTTAACAAAAATTAGAAAATAAGCGATCAAAGCTCACCAGCAACGGCGCCAAAGGAGTGATTTATACTGTCGAGTTGTAGTACTTTGGGATCGAATTCACAGAGAGCTAGGGAACCTAGAGATTCTAATATGATTTGTTAAGCAAGATGTTTTAAGAGTTCTAAAAGTAAATTGCAGTTTTATATTGAACAAGCATTTGTTCAATAGCAAGTTTTGGGGTTTTGGTGCTTAAAAAGGAAATAGCTAGACTTAGGGTTTTTATTCAGGAAAGTTGGAATTATAATCCTATAGATGCCTAATGAGTTGCATGCATGATAATGTAAAGCTCAACTATTTGATCAACAAGTCTTTCGGCCTTTGTGAGCATTGACTTGTTGACTATTAACTAGATCTATGATCTCAACTCTCGTCATATTGATCTATAGAAAGTGTCGATCGATATTCCAATGGGAGTATCGATCCATACACATTTTGCACTGTCGATCGATTATTCAAGTATGATATCGATCGACGCGCTCAAGTCACGCTTTATGCGCATGTTGAATGAATGCTTACTAAGCTCACTAGATCAGCTCTCGCCTTGCTCATAGAAAAAAACAAAGTTCAATTAGAATGTTTTCAGGATAAAAATTGGCTATGGCTTTTATCAATCAATCCTAGGGCAAGTTCTAGGTAGCTAATCTAGAAACATGCATTAATGAACAATTCTAAAGATGATTATCATAACTCAGCAATCTATAGTTGGGGCTAATCCCTCCTAACCTATTTAAGATTGACACCATGACTTGTGTATTGATCGATTCGAGCTCTCCAATATCGACCGATTGTCGATCTTGATGGTCATCTCGGGTGCTAGCTCCAAATATCTCCAAAATGCTCCAAAATCATCACTTATCTCCAAAACATTTCTGATCTTATAAATATAATAGATAGACTCTACAATAATATAAATATTAGTAAAAAACAATATAAACTATGGTCACAAAACGGAGGACTGCGTTGCACTGATCGAGGTCAACGAGCTGCTTAAGAAAGGACACCTCAGGGAGTTCCTTTCCGAGAAGGCCAAGAGCAATCCAAGCAAGGAGACAACGGGAAAGGCCACTGAAGTTGCTCCCATCTCGCCACATCGACAGGACCGAGTGATTCATGTCATATCGGGTGGTTCGGAGACCAGTGGCATAAGCCATGCAGCCACGTAGAAAAGCACCATGATCACTAAGCACGACCTAGAGGCAACCAAGCCAAAACGCCTGCTCCTAGGCACGAACGAAATAAGTTTCACGGCGAAGGAGCAGGAGAAAGTTCTCACCCCGCATCACGACGCCATGGTCATGTCGCTCACTGTAGAGAACTGCCTGGTGAAAAGGATACTGGTAGATAATGGAAGCTCCGGCAACATCATCTTCCAGGCCGCATACAAAGACCTGGGGCTGGAAGAAAGCGCTCTGACTCGGAGGATAACCCCACTTATAGGGTTCAGCGGGGAAGTCAAACAAACCGCCAGAGAGGTGACCCTCCCCGTATACACCAAAGGAATCAACATGTCAACCAAGTTCCTCATTGTTGACTGCGACTCGTCCTACAATATGATCCTAGGACGGCCCTGGATTCACGGCATGGGAGCCGTCCCCTCGACTCTTCACCAGATGGTGAGATTCCCTACACCCTGGGGCATAAAGGCGATCAGAGGGGATCAGGAGTATTACCGCTCCTACTACCAGACTACCCTGAAGGGAAAGACCAAGGTCTTATAACAATTACAGAGTAAGCCTCAGGTTCATCACACCGAGGAACCGGAGGTAGAGGAAATGGACGACGTGCCATTAACCAAAGGAGATCAGACCCGACATCTCAAGATCGGCTCCAAGCTGGCCGAAGGATTGAGGAGAAGACTGATAGACTTCCTCATGTCTAACTCCAACTACTTCGCTTGGTCCCACGCAGATATGCATGGGATCGATCCGAAAATCATCATGCACAAGCTGCAGGTGGATCCCCTACATCAACCCGTCAGACAAAAGAGAAGGAAGTTTGCTCTCGAAAGAGACGCAATCATCAACGATGAAGTCAAAAACCTGCTCGGCGCGGGGTTCGTTCGTTAGGTGCAATATCTGGAATGGCTAGCCAACGTCGTCGTGGTCAAGAAAAAGAACGGGAAGTGGAGGGTCTGCATCGACTTCACGGACCTCAACAAGTCATGTCCAAAGGACCCATTCCCGCTACCTCATATCGACAAGCTGTTGGACGCCATCGCAGGGCATCAGCTGATGAGCTTCATGGACGCGTTCTAAGGCTATAATCAAATACTTATGCATCCGGAAGACCAGGAGAAAACATCCTTCATGACGTCAAGAGGGATCTACTGCTACAAGGTTATGCCCTTCGGCCTAAAGAACGCAGGATCAACCTACCAACGACTGGTGAACATGATGTTTGCGGACCAGATCGGGCGAACCATGGAGGTCTACATCGACGACATGCTGGTCAAGTCCCTGGAGGCGGAGGACCACATATCTCACCTACAGCAAGCCTTCTCCACCATCCGGAAGTATAACATGAAGCTCAACCTAGCTAAATGCTCATTCGGGGTCAGTTCTAGCAAGTTCCTTGGGTACATTGTAACCCACTGGGGCATCGAGGCAAACCCAGAACAAATCAGGGCCATTCATTCAATCTCTTCCCCGAAGAACGTCAAGGAAGTTCAAAAGCTAACGGGAAGGATGGCGGCCCTAAGCAGGTTCATCTCCAGACTCTCCGACAAATCTTATGCCTTCTTCGGAACCCTCAAAAATCCAAAAGACTTCCAGTGGACGGAAGAATGCGAATCCGCTCTCCATAAGCTAAAGGCGTATCTCACCACTCGGTGAGGTCCTACTGCTATATCTAGCAGTCACCAAACACGCTGTGAGCACCGTCTTAGTCAACGAGGAGGGAAACAAGCAGCTACCAATCTATTATGTAAGTAAGGCTCTCCTGGACGCGGAAAACCGCTATAGCCATCTAGAGAAGCTGGCCTTAGCCCTCATAGTCGCCGCACGCAAGCTCTGACCCTACTTCCAGGCTCCTTCCCTGTAAAGTTGGTCCTCCACAAACCTGAACTCTCTGGACGCCTAGCCAAATGGGCTGTGGAACTAGGGGAATACGATGTAATTTTTTGACCAGCCACAGCTCTAAAGTCACAGGTCCTGGCAGACTTTGTGGCCGAATTCTCCCCTACCTTGCTCCCGGCTCTGGAGCAAGAATTACGCCTCCGAAGCGAAAAAAAGAAAGAGGGGGAATGGGTCCTGCATGTCGATGGATCCAGCAACATCAGAGGAGCCGGGGTAAGAATAGTGCTTACCTCGCCAACAGGAAATACGGCCTCAAGGGCCATGAGGTGCAACTTCAAAGCAACCAACAACGACATCAAGTACGAGGCCTTAATCGCAGGGCTAACACTCCTACACAAAAATCCCCTAACAGTTTGGCGCTAGAAGGAGGGGAGTAATCTAAACTACGTGATAATGGCGTTGGACGAGCAGGATGAGCTACCCGAACCTACCCAAAGAGAAGCCGAACTCCAGAGGCAAATCGATGTTCTGCAGAGTCAAGTAACCGAGTTGAATAAAACTCGGGAGGAGACCAATCCTGAGCTCTCCTCGGAGTTCTAGAGCCTGAAGGAGAAGCCCAACGAACACTCTAAGAACCTGGAGTAGAGCGCCGAGAAGCTCAGCCAGCTCGAATCGGAGAATCTGAACCTCTGAGACGAGAACCAAGCCCTCAACATGGCGAGTAACAAGAAGAGTCGATTCTGGACTCAGGTCCGCCCCATCCTGACTCTGGAGACACCTAACTACGGAACGGGTGCTAATATCCCACCTACGGCGTTGGGAGGAGATGTGTCAATGCATGAAAAGGCTAAGGATGCTCAGACCCACGACGTGGAAGATAGCGAATCTGAGCCAGAACCCGATAAAGAAGCACCTGACGGAGCAACCAAAGCAGAGTCTCCTATGGTCGCTTACCTTCACCAGATGTTCTCCAAGAGGCTCGACACCATGCAGTCCATGGTAGAGAGGATCCCAGGAGTAGCTCACCCCATCCGGAAGAGCGACCCCGACTCTTATGCCGATACTCCATTCACAGATGAGATCACCTTGATCGAGATGCCCAGGAAGTTTTCCTTCCCCAGCATAAAGGGGTATGACGGCACCACTGATCCGGACGACCACGTCGCCCAATACAGAAAAAGGATGCTCGCCGTAGCACTCCCAAAGGAGTCGCGGGAATCTACCATGTGCAAAGGGTTCGGCTCCACCCCTAGGTACGGATGAAATAAGTTTCACAGCCAAGGAGCAGGAGAAAGTTCTCACCCCGCATCACGATGCACTGGTCATATCGCTCACTGTAGCGAACTTCTTGGTGAAAAGTATACTTGTAGATAATGGAAGCTCCGGCAACATCATCTTGCAGGACGCATACATGGACCAGGGGCTGGAGGAAAGAGCTCTAACTCGGAGGATAACCCCACTTATAGGGTTCAGCGGGGAAGTCAAACAAACAGCCGGAGATGTGACCCTCCCCGTATACGCCGAAGGAATCAACATGTAAACCAAGTTCCTCGTTTTTGAGTGCGACTCGTCTAACAATATGATCCTAGGACGGCTCTAGATTCACGGCATGGGAGCCGTCCAATTAGGCAACTTAGACCAATTAGGCAACTTTCCGTTTTTGTTATTTCGAGCTGCGACTCAACTAAGGTTTACAGTCTTAGGTTTTTAGAACTAGGAATCTCACCGACAGCTCTCATAGCCGAGGCTTCTACCTTGTTGTAACGCTCATGCGCGAATTCGAGGTAAAATTCCTTTTGCTCTCTTTTACGATTTCTTATTTCTTTTTGTCTTTCATTGCGTGTTCTGATTGTTTGGCGTTTGGTTTAACAGATATCCGGGACCTTTAGGAAATTAGGGTTTTCCTAACTTTCCTAATTTAAACAGAAATCGACAGTGCGAATTTTGGTTCCCACAGTTTGGCGCTAGAAGGAGGGGGATACCGGATCAATCTAACTCTCAACCACATCACGCTCAACCAGACATGTCAACTGACGACGCGGATAACGTGCAGACTCCTCTTAACGGAAGCAGTGGCACTGATCTCCACACTCCCGCAGCAGACGTATCCGCGGCCAACGCACCAGCCAACGCCGCGGCGCTCGAGGAGTTTAAAAAGATGTTCGCCACCTACGAAAAAAGGTCGGAAGAACAGGATAAACTCGTGAGCACCTTGACCAAACAAGTTGAAACTTTAACGGCAAGGACTCGAGAAATCCGCCCCCGCGGAACCACTAAAGTCTGTGGGAAAAGACTCAACTTCGCAACCCCACTCAACAGGCCTGGATCCGCGCAGGAACGACCTTCGGGTCAAAACCCTAGCGAGAAATCTCTCGTCAAAAAGGGGAACCCTGAAAGACCTCCACCTCCCGCGAAAAATTCGGAGGATTACGAAGTCGAGCATGTTGACCTGGATCCAACGATACCGATGAGGACGTCGACAGACATCCAAGAAGGACCCGAAGCCGATCTGCTCGGGAAAGCTCTCCGTTCGACAAACCAATGACAGAAGAGGAGGAAATCCTCTATTGGAACGAACAAGAAGAGCTGGCTGAAAAGCAAACCGAGCTCACTCGCAGTAAACGCCGACAAGCGCAGAAATCTGCTGACGAGACGTCGGATATACGCGATCTTAGCGACTATATCACCAAGACTGCGGCAGAAGTAAGGGCCGTAAAATGCCAAATCCATCACGCTACCAGCGCGGCCCCCGAGATCGATAGGCTGCGGGAAGGGGCTCGGAAGACCCCCTTCACCACTTGCATCTCAGATATGAGGGTATCCAATCCAGGAAAAATCAAAGTACCGAAGTATGATGGTACGACCGATCACGATGGGAAGAGCGAGAGTGAAGGACGGCGAAAATGACACCGGCTATTGCCGCCTGTTCGTCGAGAATCTGGAAGGGGCAGCCCTCGAATGGTTCGCACACCTTAAGTCAAACTCTATCGGAAGATTCCAACAGCTCGCATCGGAATTTCTCAAGCAATACTCTATGTTCATAGATACAGAAACTTCCGATGTCGATCTCTGGAGTCTGTCCCAGAGGGAAGACGAACCCCTCCGCGAGGTCATCAGCCGATTCACAGGGTCAGCGGGATAAGCGACAAGGTGGCCAATGATGCGCTCAGAAAGGCGCTCTGGTACAAGTCGAAATTCAGAAAATGGATAGCCTCGACAAACCGCGGACGATCCAGGACGCCCTCCACAAGTATGTTCATCACGAGGGGGAAGATCTCCAAGGAGCACACAATTACGCGATCAGCTCGGACCAGGGCCGAACCACGGGTAATACGTGGACTCGCAATCAAGGATATGATGAAAACACCTTCTGC
>NC_027754.1:9228951-9229412 GCF_000695525.1 Brassica oleracea var. oleracea
GCAGACAAAAATCCTCCCGCGGAGAAATCTCCTCAAAGAAACCAATCTGGGGATAAACGCGGCAGAAGGCCGGACGACAAGGGGGATGATAACAATCATCGCAGAGTCAACATGATCATTGGAGGATCACAATTCGGCAACGATACGGTTTCGGCCATCAAGGCTTACCAGCGGAAGGCGGAGTCAAGAGCAAACTGGCTTACATGGTCTCCTACCCGAGATGATCAGAATTACTCAATCACCTTCACGAAGGAGGAAGCCGGCGGGATCGATCAACCTCACTGCGATCCGCTCGTCATAGATCTCTTCATACGAGATCTGGAAGTTGGCAGAGTACTCATTGACACGGGAAGCACGGTCAATGTAATCTTCCGCGACACTCTCAATCAGATGAGCATCAAACTAGGAGAAGTAACTCCAACGCCGAAACCGCTCACGGGTTTTTCAGGCAAAGTATCGAT
>NC_027754.1:9229485-9231089 GCF_000695525.1 Brassica oleracea var. oleracea
CGTGATCATGGGAACCCCATGGCTCAACGCTATGCAAGCCGTTTCATCGACGTACCACCTGGGTGTCAAATTCCCGACCCCAAACGGAGTCGCAGCTATCTAGGGATGTAAGAAACAGTCGCGACGATGCTTCCTCGCAGAGCACAAGTTAAGGCAGATGATGACCTCTGCAACGGAAAATCGCAAGTGCACGAAGATAGATAAATCTTCGGCCAAAAACGTTTCAAGAAAAGACGATTTAACATTGTCTGCTGACGCAAACGCTTCGGGTGTCGAAACTCAACACGAGTCCGAAGCCGACACTACGACTCAACTAGAATATCCGGAAGAGAACGCTGACCCGGCCATGGTCATCACGTTCAAGGCGGTCAGCACGGCGACAATCACCGAGTAAAAACGCTCGCGCCATAAAATAGAACTACGAGATGGCTTGATCCTCGAAAGAGGTACGTAGGCAGCTCGTTGAAAGACGAGTTCAGCTATCCCCCTCTCTAAAAGGGGGGGGGGAGTGGGTGCGTATACTCGTATACTCCCACATAGGAAAAGATGCGTTATTGTAATCGAGTTTTTAAGAGATTTCGAAATTTTTTACTACAATATGCGTCGCTCCTTTTTAAGACACTTGCTCTTCAATTAACGCAAAAGTCTCAGAACACGCTTAGAAAATCTACAAACGTTAAGACTCTTGTTCGTCGATTGGCCCCGACGAACACATCAGCCGTCTTAAACAAACGCAACTTGATCACTCTTTTGATCTTCAAACGTCCAACACAAAGACGAAAGCGCGCTACAAAAAAAAATCCGAATTTTGGTCTAGCACTTTCAGTTGGCTTAAAAATTATCTCTGGAATGATGCTCGATTCGTACCATACAAGTCATATAAGCCAAGAACCTATCGCGGACTTTAAATCGGTACGAATCAGGTAGAAATCACAACAGGAAAATCGATAGCCGGCTAGTCACCGCACAAACCTTAAAACAGAGAGTAAACCTTGGTTCTGCCCTAGATCCATCGCATTGGTCTCAGACATCTCAAAGACATGATATCTAAACGATACGAGATCCTAAAACATGTCTCTCCGTTCATATCTCAACTTTCCCGAAATTTTGTAAGAATAAATAATTTTTACGAAAACTCACGTCTGGAACAAACCAACAGATTGAACGCCTCAACAAATTTAAATATGAGAAGACAACTCATGTGTACTTCAAACCCACTCGAAACAAAGTAACTCAAACAAACACCCATTATATATATAAACCGCATAGCGGTAGGGGTTCAAAGCCACCAACGGCCAGTCCCGATAAAAATAAAAGCGGCCAAAAAAAGCCCATACAAAGTTCGAAGGCCACACTCGGCCGGACATATATGAACGAAGGCCACACTTGGCCGCAGAATACTAGATAAGGGAAAAACTTCTTCCCGTCAAACCCTCACCTCTCACAGATAAAAGTTAAAATTCCCGGACAAGGAAGCTCCGAATGCATCCGCGGGATAGTTCACTTCCTCATCATCACCAGCAAACTCGGTCGTGGTCTCTACGATATCAGGAGAATCCGGGATGGGATCCCAGAATCCTTGAATCCTCCCATCGATCGGAGAA
>NC_027754.1:9231189-9242399 GCF_000695525.1 Brassica oleracea var. oleracea
GCATCTCGCGCCAACATCTCGTCTCGCATGCGAGCAAGATCCTTTTCAAACTTCTCCGGTTTGAAGCGATAGATCATGGCTTCTCTATGGCTCGCCTCAATGGCCGATCAAAGCAAGTTCAAGCCCTGTAAAACCGATTGACACGTTATAAGCAAAAAAAAAAAAATATATATATATATATATACACTTCAAACGATCATCAAAATTCTTAAAGCCTATACCTCGTTGATGATACGAGATCCTTCCGCGACAACTTTAGGCCTCCCCGACTCGTTCGTGGACGGAGGAGCATCGAAGCCCGAGGGAAGACCAGCGAAGAAATCATCGAAGTCCGGAATAGGGACCTCGCTCGTACCGCTTCCATTGCCGAAAGCAAGGTCCGGATCCCATCCTGGAAGCATGCAATCGTCCACCGAAAACTCCAGGTCACCGAGGTCAATATCTTTCCCCTTCGAAGAATTCAGCCCCGTCGCAACCGTGGGAGCAGCGTCGGGACCTTGGTCATCAGGCTCGGAATCACTCCCTGTTTCCCCGCCCAAAGCAGGACTAGGATGCACAAACCTCAACACCTTTCGAACTCTCTTCGGCGTAAAGGAAAGTCCAGAAAAAAGGACCGTTCCTGAGATAAAGGAAGTCCAGAAAAAGGACCGTTCCGGAGCAGATCCCTCACCGCGATAATGTCCTCAGGAAACAGAGCAAGAGGATTGGTGAAGGGACGATCATTCGGCAACCTCCGGAACAATGGGATACAACTATTTTCGACAGACGCAGCGTCCACACGAACGAAGAAGAAAAACTTCTTCCACGAGTTGAAGTTAGAAGTAAACCTCTTAACCACTGACATGAAGTTCCGAGGGACCATCATGTACTTGTTCGTATCCTTGATGATCTGCAACCTAAGAAGCGCTTCAAAATGATCGACGGTAAGAGAGAGACCATGCTTATAGCTCAGGATCACGACTCCAATGAGGTGCTGGATGCCAACGTGATTCAGTTGGCTTATCGCCGCCCCGAAACGATCCAACACACAAACGATAATTTCGGGAATCGGGAACCACAAATGACAGCGCACTACGAATGCTTCGTAACAAGTAAAGTAACCCTCCAGGGGACTACTAGCGCGCTCTCCTTGATGAGGAACCCTGAACTCCACCGCATCCGAAATCTGGTAGAACGACCGCATGATCTCGAGTAATTTGCTAGTACTCCTACTTGGTGCACCTTCCTCGACCGGGCGACGGTTCATGACTGGGAACGATTTCTCTTGGGGAAGCGTGATCGAACCATAACACGCCAACCAACCTGCCTCGTTCTCGGCCGGGTCTACCGATTGAGGAACGAGTTCTATCATTGGCACACGGCGCTCTTCAGAAACGTTCGTGGGCAAGGACCCTTTCTTCGAACTCCTCTTCTTACTCGACATCTCGTGTTTTTCTTTTTTAAGAAGGAAGTGATAGAGAGAAAGAATTTTTCAAGAAACCTCTCTATGAGAATGAGTAAGTGTAAAGGTTGTGAAGAAATTACCTCCCTTCTTATAGGCATTAGAAATTACTATTTACTTGCGGATTTTCGGACACGAACTTCGCCCAAACACACCAATCTCCTCCGAACTCGCCATACCGCACGTTGGAATCTCACTTGAAATCCACGATCCTAGCGAGCTGGGGGGCTAATTGTTGGGGTCGAAAACGGTTACGACGAAGTTAACGTCCAAATCCCCGCAAAATACAAGTATGTCTTCTCGCAACAAATCATGCTCGATCAAGAGAACGTCGCAACGTATGTTCCCGAGATAAAGCTTCGTTCGAATTTTGTTTAGATCAAACATAAGCCATCGAAAACATTCCCAGACCAGTTACGGATAGGTCCGAGTATGACGATCGGAACACGGACGAACAAAGCTCAGTCATTACGCTACTACCACACATGCACGCTGTCAGGTCGCTACGTAGCGACCGAGCGTTCGTCCAGCTTGGTCGCTACGTAGCGACCGAGCCCGAGCTGAAGCTCGGTCGCTACGTAGCGATCGAGCGTCCGTTCCGCTCGATCGCTACGTAGCAGCCGAGCTCTTATGAAACCTCGATACGACAATTAGTCCATGCATTCTCGTCTACCCTTCGATGCTATTCCATGCATTCTAGTCTACCATTCGATGCTATCTCCCGAAGACCGTACCGAACCCATTTCATGTTTCCCTGCTATTCTAAGTTATCGATCAAACTTTACCGTAAAAACCGCGGAAAGTTCGTTCTTTATCGAAAGAAGCTGTAATAAACGCTTTGAGTCAGAAGACGACCCAAAGGGACCTAAGACATGACTCGAGGCCTGTTCTTTATCGAATGAAGTTGTAATAAACGCTTCGAGTCAGAAGACGGCCCAAAGGGACCTAAGACATGACTCGAGGCCCAACTTACGATTTCTTAACCAACAGCCCCTAAGCCGCATGACGGTTTACGCTTGGTTCACAAGGAAAGATAAATGCCAAGTTTCCGCGGATAAATACGAAATTTTGAAGATAATTACGAAGATCGGAAAAAATGGAATATTTCCATTTTTACGCTATGACGGCTTAAGGGCAGAAGAGGAAAATCGCAAACCGACCTTGGAGCCAGTATATAAGGAGTCCTAAGCGAGAAGCATGGAGAGGGGCTTTTTCACAGAAAACTTAGCACTTAGAGCAATTAGGCAACTTTCCGTTTTTGTTATTTCGAGCTGCGACTCAACTAGGTTTTGCAGACTTAGGTTGTTAGAACTAGGAATATTGCCGACAGCTTTCATAGCCGAGGCTTCTACCTTGTTGTAACGCTCATACGCAAATTCGAAATAAAACTCCTTTTGCTCTCTTCTACGATTTTTTATTTCTTTTCGTCTTTAATTGCGTGTTCTGATTGCTTGGCGTGTGTGTTAACAGATATCCGGGACCTCTGGGAAATTAGGGTTTTCCTAACTTTCCTAATTTAAACGGAAATCGACTGTGCGAATTTCGGTTCCCACAAGGAGTATTCCCGTTCCTGCTACCAGACTACTCTGAAAGGAAAGACTAAGGTCTTATAGCAATTACAGAGTAATCCTCCGGCTCACACCGAGGAACCGGAGGTAGAGGAAATGGACGACGGACCATTAACCGAAGGAGATCAGACCCGATATCTCAAGATCGGCTCCAAGCTGACCGAAGGATTGAGGAGAAGACTGGTAGACTTCCTCAGGTCTAACTCTGACTGCTTCGCTTGGTCCCATGCAGATATGCCTGGGATCGATCCGGAAATCATCATGCACAAGCTACAGGTGGATCCCCTACATCAACCCTTCAAACAAAAGAGAAGGAAGTTTGCTCCCAAAAGATGATGTCAAAAGCCTGCTCGGCGCGGTCAAGAAAAAGAACGGGAAGTGGAGAGTCTGCATAGACCTCAAGGACCTCAACAAGTCCTGCCCAAAGGACCCCTTCCCGCTACCTCATATCGACAAGCTGGTAGACGCCACCGCGGGGCAACAGCTGATGAGCTTCATGGACGCATTCTCCGGCTTCAATCAAATATTTATGCATCCGGAAGACCAGGAGAAAACATCCTTCATGATGTCCAGAGGGATCTACTGCTACAAGGTATCCCCTTCGGCCTAAAGAATGCATGATCAACCTACCAACGACTGGTGAACATGATGTTTACGGACCAGATAGGGCGAACCATGGAGGTCTACCCACCGGGGCATCGAGGCCAACCCGGAGAAAATAAGGGCCATTCATTCAATCCCTTCCCCGAAAAACGTCAAGGAAGTCCAAAAGCTAACATGAAGGATGGCGGCCTTGAATAGGTTCATCTCCAGACTCTCCGACAAATCTCATGCCTTCTTCGGAACCCTCAAGAATCCAAAGGACTTCCAGTGGACGGAAGAATTTGAATCCGCTCTCCATGAGCTAAAGGCATATCTCACCACTCCTCCTCTCCTATCCAAGCCACTACTCGGTGAGGTCCTGCTGCTATATCTAGAAATCTCCGAACACGCCGTGAGCGCCGTCCTAGTCGGCGAGGGGGGGAAACAAGCAGCTACCAATCTATTACGTAAGTAAGTCTCTCCTGGACGCGGAAACCCGCTATAGCCATCTAGAGATACTGGCCTTAGCTCTGATAGTCGCCGCTCGCAAGCTCCGACCCTACTTCCAGGCTCATCCAATCATGGTTTTCACCTCCTTCCCTGTAAAGTTGGTCCTCCATAAACCCGAAGTCTCCGGACGCCTAGCCAAATGGGCCGTAGAATTAGGGAAGTACGACGTAATATTTTGACCTGCCACGACAATAAAGTCACAGGTCCTAGCGGACTTCGTGGCTGAATTCTCCCCTGCCTTACTCCCAGCTTTGGAGCAAGAGGTACGCCTCCGAGGCGAAACCAAGGAAGAGGGAGAATGAATCCTTCACGTTGATGGATCCAGCAACGTCAGAGGAGCTGGATTGGGAATAGTGCTTACCTCGCCGACGGGGAACACGGCCTCAAGGGCCATGAGATGTAACTTCAAAGCGACCAATAGCGAAAGCGAGATAATCGCAGGTCTAACTCGCCCACCAAATTGAGGCAGAAAAAATCCTGGTCTTCGGCGACTCCCAGCTGATAATCAACAACGTACAGGAAGAGTACCAAGCAAAAGACGACAGCATGATCCAGTATATGGCAGTCGCCCAGAGACTGATCAAGAAGTTCAAGAGCTGCAAGCTCACTCAAATCCCCCGGGAACAAAACTCGCAAGCGCATGCCCTGGCTAATCTGGGATCCGCCCTCGAAACAAATAGCCAGATGAGTATACCCTTGCTTGTGCTTCAATTGCCAGCCACCCTGGAAGAACCCCGTCAAAGGAGGTCTCCACTGTCGAGGAAGGCGAAAACTGGATGACCCCCCTAGTCCGGTACCTGGAGGCCGACATTCTCCCAGAAGATCGCAACGAGGCCAGGAAAAAATTAAGAAGCAAGCCGCAAGGTACTGTATCTCCCATGAGAAGCTGTACCGGAGATCCTTCTCTGGCCCGTACCTAAGGTGTGTCACACCGATAGAAGCCACTAGAATCCTTGTAGAACCACATGAAGGAGATTGTGGACCCCACTCTAGCGGAAGAAGCCTGGTGCTTAGAGCCAGAAGGGCAGGTTACTACTGGCCCACGATGGCGTCCGACGCCGACAAACAAGCCAAACACTGCGACCAGTGTCAGAGGTACGCTCCAGTTTCCAAGCTTCCCCCGAAGAACCTCAACTCCATAAGCTCACTGTGGCCCTTCAGAAAATGGGGCATGGACATAGTAGGGAAATTCCCTATGGCGCTGGGGAAGAAGGTCTTCCTTCTGATAGTCACTGACTACTTCTCCAAATGGGTCGAAGCAAAAGCGCTCAGCCGCATAACAGACCTCCAGATCCGCAAATTCATGTGGACCTACGTAATTACTCGCTTCGGGGTCCCCCACGAGATCGTCACCGACAATGGACCCCAGTTCACGGGCCCCACCTTCAAGGAGTTCTGCAAGGACTGGGGCATAAAGCTCACTTTCGCCACACCCCGACACCCCCAGTCTAACGGTCAAGCCGAGTCTACAAATAAAACTGTGGTCAACATGCTTAAAAAGCGACTGGAGGGCTCTCACGGGAAGTGGGCGGAAGAGCTACACGGAGTCCTCTGGGCCTACCAGACCACTCCCAAAACAACAACATGGGAAACTCCCTACTCGCTGGTCTATGGCTCTGAGGCCATTATACCCACGCAGATGCACGTGAGAACAACGGCCTCAGGTTCTACCTCTCAGGAGGATAACGACGAGCTGCTGGCGCTAAGCCTCGACCTGCTCGACGAAAGAAGAGAGGCCACTCGGCTAAGAAACTGGTCTTACCAGCAAGACGTCGCCAGGACGTACAACAAGAAAGTCAGAACCATGACCTTCCAGCAAGAGAATTGGGCTCTACGACGAGCAGAAAAAACAACGGGGAGACTCACCCCCGGGTGGGAAGGACCCTATAAGGTCATCGAGGTGCGGAGAGCAGGGGCCTACAGGCTGGAAGATAGCAAACGTAAAATACAACCCAACTGCTGGAACGCCCTACACCTCAAAGCCTATAATTTTTAATACGGTCCCTGGACCATGATTTCTATAGTACTATATACTATTTAAGCATTATGATTTCCTACTCCTATGTATGCTAAACGTCTCCGGACAAAGCTTATAATAAAATAGTTCCGACTATAAAGGCAGATGGGAAATTTGTGGGAACCAAAATTTGCACTGTCGATTTCCGTTTAAATAAGGAAAGTAGGAGAACCCTAATTTCTCAGAGGTCTCGGATATCTGCTAATACCACACGCCAAGAATTCATAACACGAAATAAAGACGTAAAAAGATAAGAAATCGAAAAGAGAGTAAAATAGAACTTATTCTGAATTCGCGTTTGAGCGTTACAACAAGGTCAGAGCCTGGGCTACGAGATCTATCGGCGATATTCCTAGTTCTAAAACCCTAAAGCTGCTAAACCTAATTGAGTCGCAGCTCGAATAACAAAAACAGAAAATTGCCTAAATTGCTCTAAGTGCTAAGTTTGATGTGTGTCGAATCCGCCTTTGCCTCTCACCTAGGACTCCTTATATACTTGCTCCTTGGTCAGTTTGCGCCTTTCCCCTTCTGCCCTTAAGCCGTCATAGCTCAAAAACAGAGATATTCCAATTTTCCCGATCTTTGTGATTATCTTCGGAAACTTCACATTTATCTTGCCTTACGAACCAAGCATAAACAATCATAAGGCTTTTGGGTTTTCAGTTAAGAAATCGTAAGTGGGCTTCGAGTTGCGTTTTAGGTCTCTTTGGGCTGTCTTTGACTCGAAACGTTTATTACGGTTTCTTCGATAAAAACAAACTTCCTGCGGTTTTATCATAAAGTTTGACGGATGACTTTGAATGATGAGAAAAAAGAATGGTTTAGCCATGGCCTACGGGAGATAGCATTAAAGAGTAGACGAGAATGCATGAAGTCGTGTTGTATCGGCGTTTTGGTAAAGTTCGGTCGCTACGCTGTGTGCGTGCTCGGTCGCTACGTAGCGACCGAGCCATGTGCATGCATGAAGGCTGTGCTCAGCTTTATAGCCAAGGACATTTTTGGTAAAGGATTAAACCATGGCACTTTTGTGTTAACACCAAAGCCGTGTTAGTTTACGATTTTTCTTTAAAGGGATGCCGAATTCTGGTTCAGGCTTTACGGGAAGGCGTAGTTAGCCGAGGGCCAAAGGGCGTTTGTCGAGATTGATAGGCCAAGTAAGCCTGAGTTTTCATGTTTTAAGATGGCCCATGGGTGTAGAAAACGATCTTTGCTTTAGGTTTCAGTTATACGACAAATATTTTGTATAATGTTTCCTTTAGTCGTATGAAAATTGTTTCCTTTTTATCCGACGGAGACGAATCCTAAGAGTCTCGACCCAGAACCCGTGCAGAGTCAGTTTCGAGGCTATTTCCTGCTCGGATATATCCGAGGGAAGTGAAACGTAGAAGTCAGCGCTCTACGATGATAGTAAATCGGATATGTCAAAGTAGCTATGTTTCCGCAGATTTTACGGGACGCTTTTCTGCTTTGATATCGATCTTTGGTGAGATTTCCTTGGAATCACTCATGGAGTTTTACCAAAGGTTATTTTGTTATGATCTAGTTGTGAGAAAAAAATTTTGATGCTTTTCCGTGACTTACCAGGTTCAACGGAAACTGAAAGCAATGCTGGTGGTTGAAGATTTTCTCATATAATTTTTGACTTTTATACGAAACTCATTTTGTTTAAGTCGAAAGGGTCTTCCAGACTTTGGCTAATCGTCGAGTTTTAGTTTGATATTTGTACAAGTTTTCTAATCGCATGATCGCGATAAGAGGTGCCGTATAGTCCTCGAGATTATGTTCGTGATGTTTTAGATATGTCGTTGGTGTTTAGACAAATCTTAGATTGTCGTTTGACTATTGGGACGATTTTATTGAGGCATCTGATTGCCTAAGTGTTTTCTGCCTATCTCTGCGAGAATTTACTTTGTCAAAAGCATTTTTTTATGCCGAGGCGAAAAGTTTTTTGAAGTAAGGGAGTATGCGAGTATAGTATACGTACCTACTCCCTCCCCTTTTTTCGAGGAATAGAATGACCGACAATCCGGGTCGGTTTGAAGACGACACTAGGATTGCAACTTGGTGGTTTTCAGGTTGACAACTTGGAATATGTCGGTTTTTAAGAAAGTTGCTAGGAACGAATCAATTTTAAGACGATGTGTGTGTCTCTAGTTCTTTTTTTTTTTTGGGAAACGAGCTAAGTATGTGTGGCAATCGTTTTTTGTTTTTGCGAGAGTTTAGATCAGTTAGCAAGATCTGCCAGAGCAATTAAAGAGCAATAGGAAAAATTGCCTATGACTTAGTTCACTAGACTATCCACCTAAGTTTTAAGTTCCCTAAAATTCTATGGCAGTCTTAAAAGCGTTTTATTGCTTAGTACCTTTCTATGAAAATTCCAAGTTTGATCTTGAAATAAGTCGAACATACCTTAGTGTTCTCGGATATGCAGTTTTGTCTCTTCTCAGTTTTTTACGATTAATTTGAATTCATGCGAGAAAACAAGTCTTTGCGGTTTTTTTTATCGTAAAGTTTCAATGGTAACTCCAATCGAGACGACACAAGAGACGTTTCGATTGAGATTCTAAGGAGAACGCAAAGATGGAGGTAAGGGCGAGTAGGAGCAAGCCAAGGAGTTTAGACAAGTCTTACTTGTTTTCGTCGTAAAATCTCAACGGAAACTCTAATTGACACGAAACCAAAAGCTTTTCGATCGGGATTCAAAAGAGAACGCAAAGGAGGATCTTTTTGAGGCCTGAAAGGACGCTATGTAGCGAGTTGGAGGTCTGACAGGTCGCTATGTAGCGAGTAGGAGCAAGCCAAGAAGTTTTGACGAGTCTAACTTGTTTTCGTCGTAAAACATTTAATTGCATTAAATATTTAATTGCAGCATGGTCAGTATGAACGATGACTCGCGAACCAACATGGTATTGGCGGAACTTTTCAAATGCATAAACTACAGCAAGCAGTTCATTTTCTGTTGTTACGTAATTCATTTGTGCCTCGTCGAGTGTTCGACTGGCATAGTAAACTGCATGTAGCTTTTTGTCTTTTCTTTGGCCTAGAACTATTCCTACAGCAAAATCGCTCGCATAGCACATGATTTCGAAAGGAAGATTCCAGTCAGGTGCTTGTACGATGGGGGCAGTTATCAAGGCTTTCTTTATTTCCTCAAAATACTTTACGCATTCTGGTGAGAAGTCGAATTTAACTTTGTTACAAAGGAGGGAGGTGAGAGGTCTAGCAATTTTGCTAAAATCATGTATGAACCTCCTATAAAATCCGGCATGCCCGAGAAAACTTCTCACGTCTTTTACGTTCGTGGGTGCAGGCAATCCGGTCATTACTTCAATTTTTGCTCGATCTACTTCTATACCAGCAGCGGACACTTTATGTCCTAGGACGATTCCATCGTTAACCATGAAGTGGCATTTTTCCCAATTTAGAACGAGGTTCTTTTCTTCACATCTTGCCAAAACTTTACATAGGTTATCGAGACAGTTTTTGAAACTGGATCCATATACGGAAAAATCGTCCATAAAGACTTCCATGAAATCTTCTATCATATCTGTAAAGATTGACATCATGCACTGTTGGAAAGTGGCAGGGGCATTACAAAGACCGAATGGCATTCGGCGGTATGCGAATGTTCCGTAAGGGCATGTAAAGGTGGTCTTTTATTGATCGTCAGGATGTATAGGGATTTGGAATAATCCAGAGTATCCGTCAAGAAAACAGTAGTATTGGTGATTTGCCAATCTTTCCAACATTTGATCAATGAAGGGTAAGGGAAAGTGATCTTTTCTGGTGGCAGCATTTAGCTTCCTATAATCGATAAACATTCGATGTCCAGTGACAGTTCGCGTGGGAATGAATTCGTTTTTATCATTCTTAACCACTGTAATTCCGCCTTTCTTAGGTAGAACATGCACAGGGCTCACCCAATTGCTATCCGAAATTGGGTAGATGATTCCAGCATCTAGAAGTTTGATACTTTCCTTCTTAACAACTTCTTTCAAGTCCGGGTTTAGCCTTCTTTGATGTTCCACTGACGATTTGGAATCGTCCTCTAGGTGGATCCGATGCATGAACAGACCTGGAGAGATGCAAGGATTATCCTCGAGAGAATATCCGAGGGCTTTCCTATGTTTGCGCAGTTTATTTAATAACAACGCAAGTTCTCCTTTTGTCAGGTTGACGTTTAAGATTACGGGGTAGGAATTTTTACAGAGAAAAGCATATTTGAGTCCAGCGGGTAGTTGCTTTAACTCAATCTTGGTTCTTTTTCGGGATCCCATTCCTCCAGAGAGGATGGTTGTCGATCGACAGCTTTCGTTAAATATCGATCGACGTTGGTTTTCGAAGCGTCATGCTTTATGTCATCGACGTTTGTTATTTCTATACTTGCGTCCATTAATCGCGTGTATTCATCAGCTTTGATGTCGATGCTTAATGTTTCCTCTTCGGTAGATGTGAGCATTTTTTTCAGGGGATCATCTGAGCATAGGTCTATGAACGATTCTTCAGCCAACTCAGAGATATCGTCCACGTAAGAGGCTTGTTTATCGATTAAGGGTTGTTTTATTAGTTTTTCCATATCAAAGATCATTGAAATGTTTCCAATGTTTAAACATATCCGACCTTCCTTGACATCGATGATTGCACCAGCGGTAGCTAGAAATGGTCTACCTAAGATGAGGGGATCTTTTGGTTCATTCTGGTATTTCAACACAATGATATCCGTTGGTACGTGACAGTCGTTAATTCTTATTGTCACGTCATCTAGTACTCCCTCAGGTACTCTAACGAATCTATCAGCAAGAACCAAAGTTATTTTGGTGGGTTTGAACTCGTCGTATCCCAGGGATATCGCGACAGACTGTTGCATGATATTCACGCTGGATCCTAGGTCACAAAGGGATCGAGGAAAACTCTTATCTTGTATGTTGCAATCTAGAACAAAACTACCCGGATCAGGTTTCTTGATCGGGGTTTCGCCTTGGATTATTGCACTTACTTCCTCTGAAACCATCATGACGGTGTGTTCATAAGCTAGGAAGCTGTTTGATACCATGTCTTTTACATATTTCTTAATCGAAGATGATATTTTTAT
>NC_027754.1:9242450-9250722 GCF_000695525.1 Brassica oleracea var. oleracea
AACGTGATTTTATCGAATGCTTTCTTGCAGATCGCTTTATCTAATTCTCGCTTAGTTTGCGTCTTGTTAGGAGGAAATGGTGGCAAAGTCCTATACACTCTCTCTACCGCCTGCGTGGCAGGAGTCGAGTGTCGATCGACATTGTTTTCATTATGTCGATCGATATTTACCGTAGTTGGTCGATCGACATTATTCCCTTCTTGTCGATCGATTTCCACATCTTCTTCCGACTCCTCCTCTTCTTCATCGAGGTTAATCGTTTCCTTTTCAGCTTCAGGGGTTTTTTTTTGCAGAAGTTATTTCTACAGTGCTCGGGGAAAGGCGTTTTCCGCTTCTTAGTAACACAGCGCAAACTTGGCGTCTCGGTTTGGTATCAGGTTTTCCAGGAAGGAATCCTTCATCCCTTCTGACAAACCCAGCGTTATGCGCAACTTGGCTATCCAATTTCTTGACATTGTCACTCAAAGATTCAAACTTATCATGTAAATCAGAATATACGGAATCCAATCTTTCATCGAGAACCACACTCATTTTTCTGCTGGCGTTTTAGAACTTGACCAATCATAGATTCCAGCTTGCTCCTATGATTCTGTCCTGCCTCATAGGTCCTTGTGAAGCTCATGTTTCGCTGCTGATCGGTAATTCTTTGTTTGCGAAAGCCAGTTTCATCGATGAGGTCTACATGCTCTTCTTCATTTCCTTCACGTAGAAAGATCTGACTCTCATCGGTAAACCGAACTTTCTCATCTCCAATCACAAAAGCATGAACTGAATCTGACGTTTCTTTCACCTCAGATATCTGGTCTCCATTTGAATTCTCGGCCATCTTCCTCCTCTCGAGATCAGTCTTCTTGGTACTGGTGCTAGACGCCACATTTTCAATGAGACTCGTAGCTTCTTCAGGTGTCTTGGTTTTGAAGTTCCCTTGACTCGCAGCGTCCAAAGTCGCTTGGTATGTCCAGTCGAGACCTCTGAAGAAAATATTATGTAGCTGGATTTCGGAAAAACTATGGTGTGGGCAGTCTCGTTGGTAGGCTCTGAATCTCAACCAAGAAGCCTTAAAAGTTTCAGTAGTGCCTTGAGAAAAATTATAGATCTTATTCCTAAATTCTTCAGTTCGTACATCATCGAAGAAGTTGTTGAGGAAGACTCTTTTGATATCACTTCAGCAAGTCAAAGATCCTGGCTGCACTTGTTTCAGCCAGTGCGTCGCATCTCCATCAAGGGAGTGCGGGAAGAGTTTACAAAATAGGTAGTCTTCAGAGACTCCATGCACCTTGATGTTAGACACAAAGTCCTCAAGTGCTTCGATATGGTCTATGGGGTTTTCATGAGGAAGACCACGAAAGGGGTGCTGACTTACTAGAGATAAATATTTGGGTTTCAGTTCAAAGTCTTTTCTTTGAATTGCTGGAGGACGGATCGCAGACCTGTTAGTGTAGAACCAATCAGGTCTGTTGCAATCTCCAATAGGAATTGGAGTATTCAAAACAACAGCTATTCCAATAGGAATTGGAGCCCTATGTCTATAATTAATTTTGTTTGATGCGTTGCATACTCGACCTTTTTGATCTCCTAGGACTACTTTTCCATTATTGAAATAGGTAAGAACATACTTACCTGATTCCGACAGGATGGCGTCGATCGATATTGGTAGTGGAGTGTCGACCGACTTTTCTGTCGACCCGTCGCTCGATGTTCTTGGCTGAGCGTCGATCGATTTCCAGACAAAATTCATGTCTTCCATCTTAAGTACCTGTGTCAGCAGGGAAAGAGGGAAAACTTAGCAAATTCAGTAACAATATCTAGACTATATTCTAAACTTAATCTAATGGTAATAAGAAAGAGTCCCTGACAACGGCGCCATATTTGATATCACTCAAATTACCCTAAGGAGTGAATTACTCTCTCAAATAAGATGTTCGGTTGTAGTGCTTAGGGATCGAATCCACAGAGACTCTAGGATTACACAATAGATTATGGTCTTGAAATAAATCTAGATTAAATGGTTTATAAGTTTTAAAAGCAGTAAATGGATTGGTGAGCAAGTTTATTGCTCGATTGATTTGTTTTGATGTTGTTAACAGTTGGGTGAAGTACTAGATTCAGGTATATTCTCGGGTATGATAAGTAAAACTTATTTTTGGTTTTTAGAGTTTTATTAATATTAATTGTTCTTGAATTATAATCTATTTGATTATCTAATATGGATCTCGGATCTCAACTCTCGTACGTTAATCACAAGAAAGTGTCGATCGATAACTCTTTATGAATATCGATCGATACACCTTTCAAAATATCGATCAACAGGGCTATCGATGCGTCGATCAATACATCTTGCAGAAAGCTTTACGGACGGGTTTGATTTGTATTCTCGAACTCACTAGATCAACTCTCGTCTGTATCTAGTCAGTTAGATCATACTAGTTATTTTCAGGTATTGGGTCGAGCAATTGGTTGATCCCAATTAATCCTAAGTTCTAAGTTTAAAGGCGATCAATCTTAAGCTTAGCTTTAAGCACAACTAGATGAATGAACTATATTTCTAAACACCCTAACAATTGTTGTGTCAGTATAACATTTATCAACCTAAATCTAATAGCAAGGACTACTCAGACATATTCACAAATCACATAGTTATGATGGTCTAAATAATACTTAAATAAAATAATAAAAATAGGAAAGAGTAAAGAAACAAAGGGAGTTCAAGATCTTCCCTCTCTCAAGGTGTACAGATCTCTCTCTCCAATCCTCAGCTCTCTCTCTCTAGAATAGTATGAAGTATAGCCATCAACAATGTTTTCGAAAATTGTAAAATAGGGTTTCAGGACGTCCAGTGGTATATTGGTAATATGTGGTGACTTCTGGGGCTAAATTGGTCACGAAACAGGCTTGTCCTGTTTTTTGGGATCACTGTCGACAACATTCCTTCATTTCCTCGACAGCTTCCTGGAAAGCTAACTCAAAGCTCTATATTGTGTCAAAAGATGGGCTTAATCTAACGGTGGGAAGGTCTCGATCCATAGATAAACATCTGATGTGTCTGTGTAGTTATGCACCTCAAAAGGCTCCAAAATCACCATATTTCTCCATAACGTACCTGAGCCTGTAAATACTCTAAATAGACTCTATATAGTAGTAAATATATATTAAAAACTTATATACCATGGTTGAAAGTGGGTAAAATCCATGGTATATCAGAGATATTCTTCTTCAGGATCCCAATGCTCCACTCGCTTCTCCAGCCATTCCTTCATGAGCTCCCATCCGACACCTTCACCTGCTGAATCAACAGATCCCGGCGAGCCATCATGTTCTGCACCTGACTACGGAGAAAGACCACGTCACCAGTTAGCCTCCGATGAGCATCCACCAGTGGGTGATCAGTAGATACGGCTTCAGCACATGTTGAGGAGGTTGAAGATAAACCATTAACCAATGAAGCGGCCTTGGCAATCTTGGCGAAGGAGTATAAAAAGGATGCCTCTTCCGTGTTTTAGGCTTCTGGTGCTCATCATAGATAGCTGACAATGAGAGCCTCACCACGTTCCCTGGAAAAGGCAACAAGTAAGAAAACGGAGTCCTATCGGGTGATAACTAAAAGGGGAAAACTTACCCCAAACACGGCTCTGACGCAAGGCTTCCTTGCCCACCAGAAAAGTCACCCATCGAAATCACCGAGGAACTCCCATTATAAGCTTCGCTACCGCTTCTCCAGCAAAGGAAACAGGACGAGACACATCTGATAGCAAGAACCAAGCGTCAATAAAAAACAAAACCCGAAAGGAATGGTGAAACTCAAGGTTCGAACAAACGGAAGAACTTACCGACAGTACGCCAAGACATGGGATAACCAACAGGCTCCTGGATCTTCACAAAAACATATCGATTGTTCCAGCTGTCCCCGAAGGGATAGTTGCCCCTGATACCCCTTGAAGGTTCCTCGACTAAAGGAGTGCCATTGTGGGATCGGAGATGATAAAACCCTGCTTTGTTCACCAGAGGGGCAAAATAGTACGAATATAGAATCTCGTGTACCCCGACGGAAAATCCATGAAGTTTCCCAAGTACTTGGATAGCTATTAAAGTCCTCCAAGTATGGGGAGTGAGTTGAGAAGGACAGAAACCAAAGAAAGAGGATACTTCGCCTATAAGGGAAGGGATAACACCACGGAAGCCTACTTTCAGATATGCCTCAAAGACAGCTACCTCACTTCCTCCTCCATCTGGAGCACGCTCGAACTCAGACGGGCTCCTCATCCCCACTAAAGGATGAATCACATATTTCCTCCGTATATTAGCAAGATCTCCCTCTTGGATCTCGGAACGGGGACCATCATCAAAGAAACAGGAACGGCGCCGTCTCAGGGGTGCCATTGGGACCGCCTCATTGTCAGCCTCTGGAACGTCTCCCCAAGAAGGAATAGGAGATGAGAAAGGATTGGTGAAAAGATGACATGTCCATGGACGGCCACCCACGAGTGGGGACGGAAACACAAGCAGTTCAGGATTCATCTTTCGCAACCAGAAGTCAGCACTGGAATTGGATTGAGGCCAATTACAGGATATCGCGAGCCCTTATATACATCCGGATCATCCTTCTTCGTAGAGCCAGAAAAGTAAATGGGATGTTTCCAAATATTCCATAGAATCCTTGGCATAAACGACAAGCATAAAAAAAGGAAACCCGGTCCTCGCGAGAGAAAGAGAAATTTTCCTTAAAAAGGGAAAGTTTCGCAGAAAGGTACAGACCCCCGAAAAGGAGAGTCACCCCGAGTATCCTTCGAAGCATCCGGGACCTCTGACAAAGTCTCGCACCCATCCTCCAAACCTGCCTCTATGCATCATGTTCAAGCACTCAGGCCTCTTCTTCGGAAATAACCAAAGCTCCAGGCTTTGCCGTCTCCAAAGCATCACCAAAATCCCGAGCTTCTCTGTCTTCAACAAGAGATCAGCGGTTCAAGAAGATAACGTCAGACCCCGGTCTGCTATCAGGGAACCGGTCCTCCCTCGTGTTCAGAGTGTGGCTCCGGCTTGAGAGGAACCCGAGATAGTAGGATTACTGGAACGATGACCTGCCTAAGGGAAGTCTGATGAGAATGTGCAACTCCGGTTGACTTGAGTGCACAGGTTATTCGTCGAGTTCGATGGCGAAATCGAGCAATAAGGAACAAACTGTTGGGGAAAAATACTCAGGTATTAAATTCCTCCAGACCTCAGTACTCCGGGTCCGGTCCCAGGGACCACCCCCCTTCCTCTAGGAAAAAGGAAAACTTCTGATAGAGTGAACCTTCCATATTTCCGAATATGAAAGAGTTTAACCTACTCAAACCGACTAAGGCCGACTTCAAGACAACTATATAAGGAGGGCCTAAACCCTAAAGCAAGGGATCGACATTTTAAGACTTAGAGATTAGAGTTAGACGGCTAGAACTAGGGTTTATACACCAATCATTGTAGTAATACATCTCTTCAAGTCTATTTCTCTCAAACTCATACGAAATCGATACTAAATACCAGCCTCATCCATCGTTCCGTAGTACTCACAAAGATCCTACACAAAAATCCCCTAACAGCTGTGTACTATCTGGAAGGAGACGCAACGGGCTGGAGGGACATCATAGAGATGCAGTGTGGACATACCATCACATCATGGGAATCGTTCAAGGGAGAATTTGAGAGGAAGTACTTTCCTCCAGAAGCAAAGCATCGGTTGTAGTGCCAGTTCATGAACCTTGTTCAAGGAGATCGGCCATTGAGGAGTTACGATTCTGAATTCACAAGGTTAAGGCGACATGTTTTTGATGGGCATGAAGATGAAGCAACTATGATGCATAACTTTATGTACTGATTGAAGCCGAAGCTTGGAAGTCGTTTAGCTGGAAACAACTGTAGCAGCTTATCTGATCTAGTGGAAAAAGCTGTTAATGTTGAGACTGTATTAGAGGCAGAAAGGAAGGTTACACAACATTCCAAGATCTGACAAAGGCAAAGGGCGAGGATTTGGAGGCCAAGCCAATTATCGCGGCAACACTGGGGTTTGTTACACATGTGATCAGCCGGGACATATTTCAAGGTTTTGTCCCAAACACCAGCGGAATAACCAAATGAGTAACACACAGGGTTATCAATCGTTAAGGATGGAAGATGTCACTTGTTTCTCTTGTGGTATGAAAGGCCATTATGCATCGTCATGTCCAAACAAGCCAATCCCTGCGACCCCTCTCGCGATCCGAGCTCCTCTTAGTTGTCCAGCAATTGAGCCAGCACCAAAGAAGCAAAACCTAGGAGGTAGAATTCATGCTTTAGGTGTAAAAAACCCTGACAATGCAGGACCGTGAAGCGGTCCCATCACAGGTATTGTGGGTGCTTAACCTCCTCTTTTTAGTGTATGTAGTTTAGTTGCTGGAATCTAGTTAGTATTCTGGGTAGGAATCGATTGCTTGATCGCTAGGTTGCGTGTTTAGAAATATTTCGATTATGATCCATAGTTGTGCGAATTTTTATTAGTATTTTTGTGATTGAAATATTCTTGATTGAGTTACTCTGGCAGGAACCATACATGTTTCTGGCAAACCCACACATGTATTGTTCGACTCGGGGGCAACACATAGTTTTGTGACCCCTGAAGTAGCTGCCCGGTTTTGGGATTCTTCTGTGGTTGACAGGATAAATGTGGCAGTCTTGACCCCCGCAGACCGAATCCTTCAAGCAAATCAGTGTATCAAGAATGTTCCATTGGTCATTCAAGGCAAAGAGTTTGTGGCAGATCTGTTAGTCGTGCCTTTGGAAGGGTACGAAATAATCCTTGGAATAGATTGGTTATCGAGCTATGGAGTTCAGATCGACTGTGGAAGGGGAATGATGTTGTTTGGCAGAAGTAAACGACCAGAGATGGTATACTATGGAATCAGTCCTAGTATGACCGTGTCTTTGGTAGCAACAATGAGAGTACAAGATTTTTTTCAAGACGGGGAAGTGTATTTGGCAACTTTATCGGTTAGTGGAGGAGCCACTAATGTTGAAGTTAAGGTCGAAGGCATAAAAGTGGTCCATGAGTTTGAGGATATCTTTGCACCGCTAAAGGAATTACCTCCACCTCAGAGTAATCTCTTTACCGTTACTTTGGCGCCTGAAGCAAAACCTATAGCTAAGGCACCGTATCGGATGACACCTGCAGAGTTGGCTGAGCTCAAGAAACAGTTGGAGGATCTTTTGGAAAAGGGATTCTTCTGATCGAGCTCTTCACCTTGGGGAGCTCATGTGCTATTTTTAAAGAAGAACGATGAAAGCTTGAGGTTGTGTATCGATTATCGTGGTATCAACAACATCACGATAAAAGACAAGTATCCTCTTCCGAGGATAGAAGAGTTGTTGGACCAACTCAGAGGAGCTAGTTGGTTTTTGAAGATTGATTTGGCATCCGGGTATCACCAAATTCCTATGGCCTAGTCAGAAAACATGAAGGCGGCCTTTCAGACGAGGTGTGGGCAGTACGAGTTTGTAGTTATGCCCTTTGGTCTCACAAACGCACCTGCGGCTTTCATGCAGTTGATGAATGAAATGTTTCACAACTACCTCGACAAGTTCGTGATCATTTTCATTGATGATATCCTGGTGTACTTGAGAAGTAAGGAGGAGCATAGTGAGCATCTGAGTACACCAGGATATCATCAATGAAAATGATCACGAAATCAGAAGCTATTTGCCAAGTTCCGCAAATGCTCATTTTGGAAGAGAGAGGGTGTAGAAACCCGTTAAAAAAAAAAAAAAAAAAAAAAGAATGGCTGAGTATCATTGTGGTGGTCGAGTCGCGGGCAATAAGGATTAATCGAGAAGCTTTAACGTACGAGGTGGGCGAAGAAGTGATCGTGGGTGAACTATGAGTCGAATAAGTTTCTCGACCATAGTTAGAAGATGTCCTAGATTGATCAGACGGACGTTTTGGAAGCATAACAATTTTGGAAGCACGACGGTTTAGAAGCTCGACGTTTTTGAAGACCGACGTTTCTTCATCACGAAGTTTTCTCGGAAAATCTTCGTATCAGTAAAATATTATTCTGGAGACATAATAAGTTGGAAGCAGGACGGGAATTAAGCACGACGGGAAGCAAGCACGACAGGATCAAAGCACGACGGAAAAACCCGAAGTTGGGCGAAAACCCTAATTTCGGTATTATGGATTTCTTCGAGGAAGCCGGAGGCTCGGGAAATATTTTTACAGGATATCAGAATTCATCTGGAGTCTATTAAAAATATTTAGAGCATCAGA
>NC_027754.1:9251238-9251848 GCF_000695525.1 Brassica oleracea var. oleracea
TGGTGGCGTCCTGCATGTGTCCTGGACATGCACCCTGACATGTGGAGCACGAGGTTCCGCCGCGCATGCGTCCGGAACCATGCGAAGCGACACACGGGCTGCCACCAACCTGAAGCTGATTGGCTGGTGTCTCCTATAAATACCCCACGACCCCAGATCATTTCTTCACTTCCAGACCTGTCCAAACCAAGTTAAAAATGTGAGAGAGAAGTAGAAAAAGAAAGCAAGTGATTCTAAGCTATTTCGAGAGTTTTAGAGAGTTTTCGAGATCAGTTCTCTACTGATTTCGAGTTAGTGCCTAGGGAAGGTTCTGTCCAACTGAAGACCAGTTAAGATGGGAAGTCACTCCAAACGTGGGCTGAGAGAGAGAGAGAAAGAAAGTGGCCGATCTAGAGTATGGTCGATTCTGAAGACCGATACTCCACCGCGAAGGCCAGTTCGGTCCAATCGACGATTCTCTACGATTGTGACGCGGAAGCTCTGTCCAAATCAGTCCGTCCAAGGCAGTCAGTATCTTTGATGGTCAAGTGGAAGTGCTGTCCGGAGTTAGTTCAGGTCCACGAGTCCAGATCAGCCTGTCGAGGCCTGTCAGTTTCTTCATGGTGAAGCC
>NC_027754.1:9255461-9255698 GCF_000695525.1 Brassica oleracea var. oleracea
CGAAGCATGCTGATCGACATGTGTGTACTGGTGTGGCTTCTTGCATGAACTCCAGGCATGCATCCTGACATGTGGGAGTAGTGGTGGCGTCCTGCATGTGTCCTGGACATGCAGCCTGACATGTGGAGCACGAGGTACCGCCGCGCATGCGTCCGGAGCCATGCGAAGCGACACACGGGCTGCCACCAACCTGAAGCTGATTGGCTGGTGTCTCCTATAAATACCCCACGACCCCAG